>NC_068947.1:5477291-5788333 GCF_026419915.1 Harpia harpyja
AGGAGACAACGTAAGAAAAGACTTTCCTCACGGGGGGGGAAAATCGCTTCTGCACTATGAAGAAGAAGGTTGGAGGGAAAATAAACTTCCTTCAGAAGGGAATATTCATGGAAATTAAATGTGTCCAAACACTCGCTTTGGTGACCCCGGATCCCCTCTGCTGCTGCCAGTTGTGTGAGATTTCCCACAGGCAGGTAACATTTAATGAAAAGCGATCTATTTACACAAGAGGGGGAAAAATCATGTTTGGGGCTTGGCATTCCTTGCAGTATGCTGCTGTTGCCTTGCTTTATGTTTTAGCTGTGATTAAGGTGCCACCACAGAAATCTTAGCCAAATGCTAGAGCTACTTGGGTTATCGACTCATCCCCCTCTCGCTTCTGCTTCTGTTCCCCCCTTTTGAAGCGCAAAGGCTGTTCCCTTCCCCCTGCTATCCATGGCCCAGATGGCTTTATTGCAAAGTAACCACTAACTTCAGCTAGCATGAATCTGGAATTGTTATACGCTTATTTCTATGCTTATTTTTAAAGTGGATTCTGAGAAATGAGTGGAAATACAACATATGGCCTGTTCACTGCTCCACCAACGTACGCAAAGCCAGTTGTGTTCAGGTAGCATGTGACACTTCTGTCTTTCCTACTACCCAGATGTATGTTGTTTGTCATAAGGTGATACATTAGGGAAATGAAACTACTGGTTTCATTTCTTTGCAATGCATTCTGCAATACTTATTTTAAGAGTTTTAGAGCACACTGTCTGAGACAGGAGTGGAAACAAAAGAACTGGCAAATTCAAAAAGATTAGGCTCCCATCGTGCTCAGGAGTTGTGTGTTTCGCTGAATGAGTCGCAAGCTTACCCTCTGAAGTTGGCAAGGGCTGTCGCACTAATCTGATTGTTCCCAGCTCTGCGAGGAAATCTGATCGAAGTTTGATAGGCAGTGTTGAGAGCCTGAATGCAAAAGAGAGGTGTGTGTATCTCTGGTCCTAGTACTTCACAGAATATATACCCCTGTCAAGTTGTTATTCCATCACTACCAATGACTGGTCATGCACTTGGGTCACCTTTAATTCTTGCATTTTACATCTAATAAGGATGACAGTTTTCATTAATTCTACTTTCTCGTGCCCCTTCTCTTAATCCCCTTCCATGCCACAGACGCACATATACACCAGGATTCCAAGCGTACAGGGATTATATCTAATGTCTTTCAATATTTTGGGTTTCATGCTCCTTAAACTCAGATTTCACTTCCCACTTTCTGAAAATAACTGCATGACTTTCATTGCACAAGGAAAGACAGTACCCTTTACAATTCTGATGTGATGCATTTCGCATGTGAGGTGAACAAAGAGATTTTTCCTTGTGTGGCTACTGTCCTGGCAATGGGAGCTGACTACATTCTATCTAAGCCTAGCGGAGGCAGAGGGAGAAGACTGTCTGGTTTACACTGTCTTTTCTATCTGACATAGTCTTTATTACTCTCAGATGATCTTAAAATCTCATATGTCTTGCCTGGGGTTTTTGTTCAGTTCTTCAGCAGAAGAAAAACCTAAAGGTAGGATGAATGTTTAAAGCCACATGGAGAATTCAGTAGTATTGCCACTATTTTCTGAGTGGCAGCAAATTTGCTGGATTATAATGCTTGGAGATGGTGCCAATGTTTGCATAAAGACCTCAGATTAGAGTCTGGGAGCAGGCAAACAGAATGAGAGTTCTTGGCTCAGGATAAGCAAAACACTTAAGGAAAGCCTGAGAAGTGTACACAAAGAGATATGATAAATTGTGTCCTATAAAAAAACCTGAGCAAGATGAGAAGTTGCTAGGGAGAATGGAAGAACGTGGTGCTAGCTAGGATCACAGCTCAGTGGGGAAAGGGACATTCTTTTGCCTTGCAAAAGGAGGGGATGGAAACTCATAGAAGAGACAAGCTTGTTTTGAATATGTCTGGCTTTCAGATCCCTGAACAAGGCTCTGAATGGCACTAAAGTTGTGCTGCTGGTAGCTGGAGTTCAAGTTCCATCACAAGGTATATCTTAAGTTCTAGCTGACTTACTAGATGAGACCCCAGATGACAAAGTCTCCCTGTCTCAAGGGAACTCAAATCCTGTGGATCCATCTGTAGTACTTTTTCCCTATTTTAAGAGACGCTTTTTCAGGCTGTGGAGATACAGACAGATCCCTTCAGTGAGGTTCGGGATCTACCTCAGATTGCAAGACACGCGTGCAAGAGTTCACTTGGCAAGCAGGATAGACTGGGGAGCGAGCCTGCGCACGTCGCAGGACCCACATCTCACTTTCCACTGGGGCTGGTGTGAAACAGCTCCCAGGAAGCCTCGGCACAGCCAGCGTAGGGAAATCAGGGGAGTGAAGAAGGTAGTATAACGAGCTGTGCATATGGATGAGTAGAGCCTTTCCTTAACGCCTGAAACCCACAGATCTTTGGTATCTGAACCCCATTTGTTAAGGGCTATCTCCGATGCCCAGGGCTGGCTTGGGTAAAGGTAATGCTGGGGACACTAAACTGCGCGGGGAGGTAGACGCGTCAGAAGGGAGAGCTGTCTCACAGAGAGACCTGGACAGGCTGGAGGAGTGCGCTAGCAATAACAGTATGAACTTTAACAAAGACAAGCGCAAGGTCCTCCACGCGGGACGACATAACCACAGAGCCCAGTACAGGCTAGGGTTTGGTGTGACTGGGGAACAGCCCTGCTGAAAGGGACCTGGGGGACGAGAGGCTGAACGTGAGCCAGCAGCACGCTGCTGCACCAACGAAGGCAAAGCAGATCCTGGGCTGCATCCACAGGGGCACTACCAGCAGGGATAGAGACGTGATCATCTCCCTCTACTCCGCACTTGTCAGGCTGCACCTGGAGTACTGTGTCCAGTTCTGGTTCCCACTATTCAAAAAAGGTGTGGACAGACTGGAGGGGGTCCAAAGGAGGGCCACAAAGACGATCAAACCGTTGGAGAACCTGCCTGTAAGGAAAGACTGAAGGAGTTCGATCTTTTCACCCTAGAGAAGAGAAGGCTCGGGGGGAACCTTATCAGAGTTTTCTAGTACTTAAAGGGCATCTACAAACAGAACGGAGGCTCACTCTTCACAAGGAGCCACATGGAGAGGATGAGGGGCAATGGGTATGTTATTATTCCCATTCTAAGTCCAAAACACAGCACTATACCAGCCACTAGAAAGAAAATTAACTCCATGCCAGCTGAAATCAGGACAGGGTACAAGTTGCACTAGCAGAAGTTTCATTTTGACCTAAGTAAGAAAGAAATTTTTTAGAGTGAGAACAATCAATGACTGGAACAACCTCCCCAAGGATGTGGTAGAGTCCCCATCGCTGGAGGTTTTCGAGATGCAATTGGACAGGGTGCTAGATAATCTCATCTAGGCTTCCTTTCCCACGAAACATTGGACCAGATGATCATTCGAGGTCCCTTCCAACCTGGGCAGTTCTATGACTCTACGATTCTACAGTAACAGTGGCTGCTATTTGAGGTAGGAGTTGGCCCACTTTGCCTATAGCAGAAGAGAAGAGGAATAGCTAAGAAGTGCTTTTGCACAAGCAGCGGAACGCTACCCGCTGCGTGCGTAACTCCCTCTGCCCGCTGCTGCTCTGGAAGATCTGGGACCTGTGGGACCGTGCCGTAAGGCTTTCAGCAGCGGTCATGAGCCAAACCCTTTCCCACAGCTCTCTTCACTCGGATCTTTTGGTCTTCTCACAGAAGAAAACATGAGCCCTGCTCATCTTCTTTATTCACACGTCAAGAGTTCAAGACACGCAGGAAAGCTAGGAGTACCTCTCCCACGGGGGAACATGGGCTGTCTTGGGGGGAATGAGTAGAGTAGGTTTGAGAGGATAACAATCCTGTATTTCAAGAGTATGAGGGAATCTCCGTGAAGGAAAGCTGAAGGAAGAAAGTAAGGAGAGACATCTTCCCCAAGAACACATTATACTTTATATGTCTATTGTACTGTTGAATGTTCTTGTCATACCGGTGTCTACCCATTTTTTAATCATGCTAAATGGATGGCAGAGAGCTTCAGGAGCAGCTGGTTTCTTTCATTTCGAAAAAAAATACATTCCTACTGTATGTTTGAGTGCTGTTGTATCTTTAAGGGGAGTTTGGGGGGACAGGCTTCCATAAAAATACAATTAAAACTGTATGTGGGTAAATACAGCTTCTTGAGCTCTCAAATAATTTCCCATCCAAGTCCATTTTATCAGTTCAAGTTCCTTGAAACTTTGTACAGACTAAGCCTGGTTCATCATTTTCCACACTTTTCTTAATCATCTATACCCATACAAAGTTGGTTTAGGACATCATCAATCTGGTTTGATAGCATTTTGCATCTCATATCCACAGCTGTAAACAACAACATGAAATGTGAGGCAGGAAAGGATCAGGCTCCACATTCATAAGGTTGACTTGGCTACATGATATTTCTACATTGTGCTTTTATGGCTTTCTGGGGTGGAAATCATTTCATGTTTCTGGACTTCTGTGTTTATTTTAATGAGTTGTTAGTTGTTGTCATGACTTAACTATATGGACTGCAGTATTTTGTATCTAAGCAGTTGAAGTAAAGGGGAAATAAATTCATGCGCACTCTTATAGAAGACAATACACTTTCTAGAAGTGAAAAGAATAAATGGTAAAGCAAGAAAGACAGAAAAGGCTGAAGGGGTTTCCCAGGAGGAGTGAGGGAAATGGTGCACTAACGAGCATTGAAACGTTAGTCCCATCTGCCGTAGAGTACAAAAAAAGAGGGGGAGGGTGCATGTTGTGTGTGTACACACATGTCAAGCTGTGAATTTGCAGTGAACCAGGAAATTCGCTGTGAATCAGGAAAATACAATGATAAAGCTTCTTTGTTCATACTTTTTAACATCATCTTGTTTTCAGAGAAGTCTCGGCTTCTTTTCTATGAACTTTTTTTTAATAAGATGCCCATGTTTATCTATTACGGTGCCTATTTTTATTTCTAATCTACAAATAGAGTACTCCAAAGACATTATTCAGACAGTACACTAACATGCACAGAAAGATCAATAAAAATACCATAATTATGACAAAAACAACACACCTGGTAAGACTCCCTTTAAAAATACTCTGAAAAACATTTTTTACTATGATTTTGTGAAAGACTTTAGAAATATCAGAGGAACAATTTTGGGGGCATTTTGAAGTTGCATTGCAATCACGGTCAGTCACGGTTGTGAAGATGGCACTTTTGAAGTGTTCTCATCACTTCTTAAGGCAGCAGAAGCTGCATGTGGACAGTGGCTGAGACTCTGCAAACACGCACATGCCTTCAAAACAGAAAATTCACAGCTTCATTTTACCAGCTACCAGCTGTGATCCCACACGAAGAGAACTGAGCCACTTTGATAAGCAAGAGCAACGTTTTCATACATTTATATGATGCATAGTATATTTTAGTTCTTACCTCCAAGGATACAGCAGCTGACCAGGTACAGAAAATTCGTTGTCTTCTAACCAGTTTAAAGCTTCCCGTGAGTCTGTCCTACCCCAAAATGCAACATTCTGTTTTTATTTCCTTTTTAAATACACTTCTAAGATGACATGTGTTTTATTTCTAATCCTCTATAGCACAGAAGTATAGAAAGAAGGTCCCTTAGGAGATGAGGGGGTTTTATAACTGACTGAACTGCAACACGCTGAACTCGCTTCCTCTTTTATGTCTAAATGAAACTTTGTTGTGAAACTATGTACTGTTAAAATAGCCGATTGCAACACACTCAGTCCAGGCAGACGGACTTCTCTTTATTAACTGTTACACAAAAAAAAAAAAACTGGTGAATTGAACAGCTAGAACAATCTTAGAGAAACTGCTCATTTGTCTGCAACTTACAGCGTACCCCATTTCAACCGCTATCTATCGTTCTCCTTTTAATTGACACAGCAAGGCATCTAGACATGTCAAGATTGTCATGCCAAATAGGTAGGAAGAGCGAGATGCCGAAGCAGAAACGCATTTCACAGCAGGCCTACTTTGATGTCTGCAGACCCTGGTACATCGCAGCTTCCACCGAACAGCACAGCTCAGCTGGTTTATCAGGTTTTGCTTGGTATCGATCCGCAAAACCTGTGACGAGGAAAGTTAGACTCGAGGTGCGCTCAGCACCTCGGTGCCTGCCAGAGCCAGGCAGGCAGCTTGTCTTAGCAGGGGCAGACTGTGAAAATACCTCGGGCAAGGGGGAGTTCACCCGCCAAGCTTGAGGTGTATGGGCAGTGAACAGGGCTTTGAGATTGGTGTTGGAGGATTATTCCTTAAAGGAGAGGGGACGAGTGCGCTTGGAAGGATGTAACTGGACTGTTGGAATTGATCCCAATAGGATGTACAGAATTTGCTTTAAAAGGCGTCATCAGGCATCCATACATTGCAATAATGAGAGAAATTTATTTTCATTCTCAGTGTATTTTAACTGCCTTACTGAGGACATATTTCTTTTTTTTCTCAGAAGCCTCCAACTCTGCCAGCCAGAAAAGACGTTGTAGTACAATGCTTCTATTAACATAATTTTGCTAAATATTCACTGGGATGTGATATATGATTGGGACTAGTATCCAAAGTCATCTTAACCATAGGCATGGAAAAAGTCCATATGTCATATGCCCTACCTACGCATCCCTAGCTAATTCATACAACAGTTAATCAAATAATATCGTACCCAATCATATGCTATGCTAGGATCAACAACATCTAAAAAGCACAAAAACTGGACAAAATTGGCAGTTTAATGCAAATCTCAATAGATGTCTTTGCTGTAAAAGCGCTCCCTGTGGAAACAAAGCTACTGTAGTAACAGACAACTCTTTTATGCTTAACATTAATATTAACATTATTGTATTTTTTTCTCTGATCTTTCATCGGTGCTATGGACCAATCTCAGGCCTTGTCAAATTTATACTGCTCCAACACTTTTTTTCGGTGTTTCCATATCCGGTTGAAATAGTGTTGAGGGGAGCAAGAAATAAATCACTAGGAAGTTTTACCTCTTCTGTAGATCCAGAGAGCTCTATATACACAGGAGCTCAATATTTCTAGTTAGACTGTTGGGAAATAACTTTGGTAGTATAAAAAAGCATTTCTGTAAAGGTCCTCAGAGAGTTTTCAAAATATGTTTTAAATCATCTAAATCCATGTAAAAACAGCAAGATACAAACAGACAGGTTTTTGAAAGTAAGAAGTTCTTCCACAGCCAGAAAAGCACAGCTATCCAGAACCACTGAAAAATCAATCTGCTTTCATAGAGGTACCTAAATATGGATTTAAGACTTACCTTCAGGCACCTAGATTTGGAAATAATAAGTGGCCTTTTTTTTCCCAGTCATGCACATGTAATGTTTTCAGTGCTCTAGAGGAAGTCAAACACTGTCTGTATTTCTGCACAGTAGCTGCATATGCTTATGGAAGGGAGATGTAGAACTGTCATTGCTTGTCATACAAATTGCACATTAACATCCTGACAGTCCAGGCTTTGGGGACACTCGTTTATTCTAGCGATCTTCTCTACGTTCGCTCATGACCTTGGAAGGGTTATCCTCAGCTAAGAAGCATTGTCCTATATGAATTTTTAGGTTGTGCCTTATCAACTTCCTGAGTGTAGCACTCTAAGGGCCAGATTCAGAGCTGAATGAGTTGGGAGACTACACGACATAGCGGCACCTGACCCCTTTCGCAAAGATCCCCGCATGTGCTGTGCCTCCTGCGCCCAGCGGAATAGGCGTGAGAGGAGAGGGAAAGCTTCAGCACCTTAGGGAGTCATTCAGTCAGCCTCTTCATCCGTAAACGTAGCTCAGATTGTCTGAGGACACGCCAACTTATTTTTGTTGGGGTACTTTGCTACGGCAAGTCCAATGCATCAAGAATGTGTTATCCCCACCCCCAAAAAAGAAAAGAAAAACATTTCAAGTAAGTTGCACAGTTCCCAGTTTCCTTCTCTACCACATTCCTTCTACTCCCAGGGAGTTTCCTCTAGGAAACTGCTTTAATTTTGACCCTAAGTACATCTATCTTAGCTTTTTATTTCAGTTCAAGAGTTTATTTTCAAAACAAATCTGCCAGTTGTATGCCCTCACCGTGCTTTGGCTTGCCTCTTGAAGCATGTGAAGCAGATTCCTTTCGGATGAAACTCAGCAGGAGGATGCACACCAGGACCATACTTGAAATTTGCCGTGGGCAAGTTTCCTCATGGGCTTTCATGGGACCACAGCGGAGCTAGTCCAAAATACACTCCCCAGGACACACACGCCATGGAGGCAGGGTTTCAGCACCAGCTCTTTCGCCGTCCACATTTGCTCCAAATGTGATGCACTATTGGTTGATGTAAGCAGAACAGAAGAATGTTGCCAAGGGACTCATCTGTAGGACAGTGCTAGACAGTTTATCAGTTCTTCACCAAGTAAACCTTGCCCATCGATGCCATTCAGCTCGTGTGTCTCAATATGTTGTAACTGATAACGCTACGTTGCCATAAACACAAGAGAAGGCTGAAGTTCCTTCTGTATAGCTACAGGCTCCGCCACTGAGGTTCGGTATAAATAAATCTCTGCTTAGCCTGGGCCTGTTTTGTCAAACAGTGCAAAGGCAGCTGCCTGTCACTTGTAGGTGAAATGTTTGTATTCTGGAAATTATAAATTGGGAGCCTTTGAGAAGACCAATATCCCCTAGCTTTTTGTTACAATTAATAGCAGGAATAAATGCAGAAAATAAATCAATTTTCCTGTACATATATTCAAGCAGGTATGTACACAGTAAGCTCTGTCAGGTTATCGAACAATTTTAGCTCTATCCCCATTTGGTATGTCTGTACCATTAACTAGGAATTTTGAAATCCAGAAGGTTAAAGATAACACCTTAAGATTATCACCTGGTTTATAATTGTGCAATATGACAAAGGGGATATTTTGAATCCTTTTGGTCTTTGGAAGGGAAGAGGTTATGGGAAGGAGATAAGCACATTATCCAGTACTTCATCACAAAGAACAATCATGAATGATTTATGTTCCTTACAGCAGCAAAATCGGTTCTATTTCAAGCTTCCCTTTATGCCACACTTGATTAGAGCCTGAAACTCCGTTTCCGATGCACTAATTACACAAGTATAATCAATTATTTGAGTAAAACATCAGTCTGAACAGGGAAGAGGCCTCCATCATACACACTTTTCTCTCCTCTTTCTTCATTGCTGGTAGTAGAAAATAGATCAATATAATTTTCTAGGTAAAATGTGAGGATTCCCATCTTCCAAAGGAGTGCCGGGCAAGTCCGGCTTTGAGATATCTCAGGCTGAAGGGAGTCTCCTGGATGAATTACTCCAGCGCTCTGTCCTTCTAGTCACTAAAATATACAATTTATTCTCGTGTTAAATTTTGTTTCTCTTTTGTGGCTCACATAAATATTTTAGTTATATCCAGTCATCTCTACAGGTTCAATCTATGTGAAAATCAAGAAAAAAAGCAAGGCCTTTGATATGAGAAAATTATGAGCAAGACCACTGCACCCTCTGATAAAATCTCCAAGGCCAAAGGGAGTCTTCTGTGAGAAAAGACAGCAGCATTGGACGTAGCATACTGAAGCTGCTCTACACTATGTTCCCAGCATTAGTCTTTTCTAGTAATGAATAGCCAGTTAATGAAGTCTTTTCAGTTCATGTTCTTTTCTCCTCTCACTAATTTACATGAGCTAGGAGACTGGTCTTGTCACAGTTCAGAAATCTTTCCCTTCAATCTCAACCTCTCTTCATTCATAATCCTTTATTTACCTTTAGCGGTCAAACTGTTCTGCCCATGGTTTTTTAATGAAGGTCAGAAATAATGGCTGCACCAATGTATTCCGAATTAAGTACCTTACTGTACAAGTGATCCCATTGATGGCAGAGAGTATACTGTGGTTTCCGTGCTTAACCACATATGGGCACATAAGCATATAAGCACTGTTCTTTAGTCTGCAGTGCATGAATCACAAGTGGCCTGTAAAGCATCAGAAGGTGGTGTGCTGGGCAGGTTGCCCTCTTCCCATTGCCAATGTCTGGCCAAAAGCCAGAAACTTTTCTTTTTTCCTCTTTTTTCTTCTTTTGTTTTTCTTTTTTTTTAAACTAGTAGCGTGATAACTTAGAAATGGATGGTTTTAAACAGCAGCAAAAAAAATCTAAATGCCACCTACTTTTTAACACTGCTCTAGCCTCAAATAATAATGAGAGGGATATATCGATATCTATTTACTGAAATACTGATGCACACTGTAAATACTGCGTACAGCTTGCTCTCTGCTGCTGACTGAAATACCTCAGGGTATGATGCATTGCAGTCAGCAGCAGAGAGGAGCTTGAAACTGCAGTTTTCAAGGGCAGAGCGCAAACCACAACTACTCTTCAAGCAACGAAGCGTATTTTTCCCCATCTTACCAGCCAGCTCAGCTAAAGGGTTTATCAGCAGCTATAACCCTGCTTACATTTGCACCTTTCAGATCTTTTTAGGGAGTTTTCTGGGGTCATTTTTTAAGCTTTCCAGGTTGCAAAGACATCAGTTTTGCTCCTTTCATAGAATTTGTGTTGTGGTAGGCCTCGTCCATTTCTTTAAAAAGCCCATTTACAAAGAGGAAATTTAGCAGTGACTTTTTTTTCTGGATTTTTCCCCAAGACACCTCATTCCTTTGTAAGTATCTAAACTTTCAAAATATGAATATATAATCTGAAGGGTTGGTGGTTTCTCCTGGTTTTAGTTTTATTTAATGCTTTTCATACATTGAAAACTTCTTTAAATGCTTGAAATTCACATAAATCATTTCAGCGAACAATGTGAAAAAAATTCCTGATTATTATTTTTGATTTGTAAGCCTGAGTGTGTGTAGCAAATACGAGTGATCAAAATTAGTATTTCAGGTGGCAAACAAATAAAGCAGCCATGTTAGATCCCTACGTTTCAAAGCATCTCCTGAAGAATAAAAAAGTACTCGAGCCCCTATGTCAAATCACTTCCTACCACTGCAGGAATCCCACAGGGATGTTATAACGCATTCTTTGCTTTACAAGTCTGAAATGATTACTCACATATACTTAATTAATTAAGTAGCAGCTAATGACATCCTATGTACCAGGCAGAAAGGCACATCATTGGATTAGTGATAAGACTAACCAGTAGGTCTGTGGGAGGAAACATTTTTGCTGCTTGGAACGTAGTTCCACCTTTTATTGCAGGAGTCTTTTTCCCGATGCAGTGTCCGGAGCAGAGACACCAGCAGCCCACAACACCGTCCTAGGAAGAGGGTAGCAGAGCCTGCAGTTGTTTTACCGGTGTTGCCAGAGCAGGGTGTAGCCTACCTGTCTCTCCTCCCCTTGGCTTTCTTCCCCCAAGAACCTTCTTCTGCTTTTTTGCCTCTGGGTGAGCTCTGGATTCCCTTCTCAGCAGGTCTCCAGATTTAATAAGCTTTAAGCCTCAGCAAATCCCAGCTGGTAAGAGGAGGAGCTGCTTGGTTCACCTGTGTGCATCTTGAGGACAAGGAATACTACTCCGCTCTGCAGGACTAGCTCAGTACAATACTGGCAGCTTTCTTCCTGGCTTTCTGTCGGATTTCCACTGTGGCTAGACAGACTTTCCGGGATAAGCCAGGATTTTTTGTGTAATTCCAAAGGAAGAACTAGTTAATTATATTATAAAATTTTCAAATGCTACTTCCAAAGGCAAAACAGATTGGCAGGAACACTGCCTACCTGTATAAAATCCTGCCATATGATACCTACTCTTAATTCCAATGCTTGCATTGAGTCTTTGTTAAAAATAAATCATGCGTCACGCTGCTAATGTACTTCTTGGTTCAGTGACAGCTAGTCACTAGTGGTAAGGCTTCAGGATCAGGCAAAGAGCTTTTAACTGGAAAACAGGATTGAGCAATAGATGGGGGTTTTCTTCTTTTTTAGTTTTTTACTATACCTCAGTGTAACATAATAAAATCGAAGGCAGTCAGGCTACTAAGAAGGGATTTTTTTTGACAGTGTATCAAAATACCACAAAAATTGCAGAAACCCGAGAGGTATTACAGAGGTCTGGTTACATTAGGCGTATTGGCACATTTCTGTAATTTCTAGGTAGAGCCATCCAGTGGTAATTGGCTGAATTTCATGTACCTTTTTCGCAAGTACTGGCTCTTACTTTGACTCTGATTTCCGCATCCCTCGCTTCTTATTCTTTCATCTTTCCAGCAACCAACTTTTTCAGCTATCTCAAATTCTCTGCCAGTAACATTCAATTGCAAATTGTGTCTGAATTCAGGCACTGTCTTCAGGATGTTTACAATGGAGATGATCAGGGAAATCTGGAAGCAGCAACAGAAAAAGCATCTGATCTGCTGAGTAATTTTAACAAGATAATAATAGAAAACCCTCCTGCACTTTGGTCCATACAAACTAGATGCCAGCAAACCACTGTCTGTGGTTTTGTTTGAGTTAGGTATTCCTGGGCAACCACGCCACGAACAAACAAAAAAAGGAAAAGCAGCAAATGTTAAAGGCTGGAATGACTGCGGGCAAATCGTCGGTTCCGTCTGCTAACAAAGAAATGATGCTCATCACAGTTTGCTGCTGAAGCAATATCCAGGGGCATGAGACCTGGCAGAGGGGGTGGGAGGGAGGAATGGTACCATGGACGAGTTTCTGAAAAGCAGATTGAAAGCTAAGGGTCACTGAGTTGATTTTTTTTTAAGAGATGGTTACTGGTAAGGGGCAGAAAAACATTAAATCAAGCAATTATACAGGCATAGAAAACCAAGGAAGCTTTTTCAGATGGAGGCTGAAACTGAGATTTTGCAAAGAAAACTGATAGCAAAAGGTTATTTAGTTACATAAATAAGAGGAAAATAATGTAAGAAAAATGGATCCAGTGTGGTTTCTGAAAACAACACGTATATTTGCTTTAAGGTGGAACACAGTGAGTCAATGAAAAGTGTATGTTTGATGTGGTGCGTGGAGGATTTACTGAAGGTACATATACATGTTCAGGAAGACTGGGACTGAAACAATACAAAGACTTAGGAATAAGGTAGAACATTTTAAATTAAAAAATTAAAATTATGAGCCACCAGTGCATCTTTGTAGAAAGAAGGCCAGTATCATCTTGTGCTGCATTAGGCAGACCATTGCCAGCAGGTTGAGAGAGCCAATCCTTCCCCTCTGCTCACCCATGGTGAGACACATCTGGAGGGCTGGGTCCAACGCTGGCCTCCCCACTATGAGACATGGACATACTGGAGCGAGTCCAGCGCAGAGCCGCAAAGGTGACTGAGGGACTGGAGTACATGACATAAGAGGAAAGGCTGAAAGAGCTGAGACTGCTCAGCCTGGAGAAGGCTCAGGGGGACTTATCCATGTGCTTAAATACCTGATGGGGGGAGTAAAGCCAACAGAGCCAGACTCTTCTCAGTGACAGGACGAGAGGTAATGGGCACAAACTGAAATATAAGAAATTTCATGCAAACATAAGACACTTTTTTACTGTGAAGGTGGTCCAACACAGGAACAGGTTGCTCAGAGGGGCTGCGGAGTGTCCATCCGTGAAGATACTCAAAACCCAACTGGACACAGCTCTGAGCAACCTGCTCTCACTGACTCTGCTGAGAGCAGATGTTTGGGCCAGATGATCACAGAATCATAGAGTGGTTTGGGTGGGAAGGGACCTTAAAGGTGATCTCATTCCAACCCCCCTGCCATGGGCAGGGACACCTTCCACTAGACCAGGTTGCTCCAAGCCCCATCCAGCCTGGCCTCGGACACTGCCAGGGATGGGGCATCCACAACTTCTCTGGGCGACTTGTTCCAGTGCCTCACCACCCTCACAGTAAAGAACTTCTTCCTTATTTCTAATCTAAATCTACCCTCTTTCAGTTTAAAACTGTTACCCTTCATCCTATCACTATGCTCCTTGTTAAAGAGTCCCTCCCCATCTTTCCTGTAGGCCCCCTTTAGGTACTGGAAGGCTGGTGTAAGGTCTCCCCGGAGCCTTCTCTTCTCCAGGCTGAACAACCCCAACTCTCTCAGCCTGTCCTCACAGGAGAGGTACTCCAGCCCCCTGATCATCTTCATGGCCCTCCTCTGGACCTGCTTGAGCAGGTCCATGTCTTTCTTACGCTGGGGGCCCCAGAGCTGAACGCAGTACTGCAGGTGGGGTCTCATGAGAGCGGAGTAGAGGGGCAGAATCACCTCACTCAACCTGCTGGTCATGCTTCTTTTGATGCAGCCCAGAATGCGACTGGCTTTCTGGGCTGTGAGTACACATTGCTGGCTCATATTCATATTTTCATCCACCAATACCCCCAAGTCCTTCCCCGCAGGGCTGCTCTCAATCCACTCATCGCCCGGCCTGTCCTTGTTCTTGGGATTGCCCCGACCCATGTGCAGGACCTTGCACTTGGCCTTGTTGAACTTCATGACCTTCGCATGGGCCCACGTCTCAAGCCTGTACAGGTCCCTCTGGATGGCATCCCTTCCCTCCAGTGTGTCAACCGCACCACACAGCTTGGTGTCATCAGCAAACTTGCTGAGGGTGCACTCGATCCCACTGTCCATGCTGCCAACAAAGATGTTAAACAGCGCCGGTCTCTGCACCGAGGAACGTCACTGGTCTCCACTCAGACACTGAGCCATTGACCGCAACTCTTTGAGTGCAACCACCTAGCCAATTCCTGGTCCATCCATCAAATCCATGTATCTCCAATTTAGAGACAAGAATGTTGTGCAGGACAGTGTCAAACGCTTTGCACAAGTCCAGGTAGATGACATCTGTTGCTCTTCCCTTATCCACCAATGCTGTAAACCCATTGTAGAAGGCCACCAAATTTGTCAGGCACAATTTGCTGCTAGTGAAGCCCTGTTGGCTGTCACCCATCACCTTCTTATTTTCCATGTGCCTTAGCATAGTTTCCAGGAGGATCCACTCCGTGATCTTGCCAGGCCCAGAGGTGAGATCTTCAGAGGTGCCTTCCTGCCTCAGCTGGTCTGTGATTCTAAATCGGAAGGAGGTAGAAAATCCAGTATTTTGTACAAAAGACAACAAATATTTCCCTGTGAATGTTTGTTGCTATTGCAACATGAAATAAGTGATGTGTGAAAATACATCGATACAATACACAAATATGTGTGACTGTAAGCACAGCGACACAGATAAAAGCTGGATATGAAACTAGACAAAGAGGTAACAGAATAACCACAAAGGAGAAAAATGAAGACTTAAGCTGAAGCAAGATTTTTGTGCTCAAAGCAACTTTTGATATTTGATAATTTGGTTTATATTGCCAACGCTGCCAACATCTTCTATGTTTCTGAATGAGATCTGTAAATATTACATGACTAATTTTCTCAACTTGCAACATTACTTAACAGCAAGTACTAGTTCACACAACACTTTCAGGAAAACAAGGCAATCTCATGGATTTGGTTACACAAAAGGGAAACAAATTCAAGTGATTTCAGTAACCCCTAAGCAAAACCGGGAACTAAGAGAAAGCTAACCAAAGAAGGGGGCCATAGGCCAAGTAAATTACATTTCCATAGTAAAAGATATTGCTGGAGCAAGTTTGAATGATGGCATCAAGAATCCCAAAAGAGGTAGGAAACTTAGAGTTCAGGACAATGTGGATGACACAGGTTTTTGTTTGTTTCTTTGTTTGTTTTAAAAAAGCGATTATGAAACCGGGAATAGTAGGAGTAGCACCTACTAAACTGAAAAGTTTAACTCCTAAGTCAGTATTAAGGAATGTTTGTATCTTTCTGGGCATTCTAGAAATGTTGAAAAATGTACACTTGTGCTGTCAGGCAAAGTTGGTTATTTCCTTTTTTTTTTTCTTTAAATCGTTTATCTTTTGGTTTGTGTTAGGTAGTTGGCATCTTTAATGACTTGGTAAAGATATTTATTAGGGAAGAACTAGATAAATCATCGGAAATTAGAGAAGTTTAGTATTTGTGCCATTTCTAATTTTTTTCATCTCGTATCACAACAAGCTGCACAAACTTCATTACTTACAACACAGAAATTGTAAATTAAAAATTACAGTGACCATACAGACATCTGTATCATCATCAAACTGAGGAACCATTCCTGCTAAGTCAGCCAAGGCAAAATAAAATAATAGAAGAAGTTTGTAAAGTAATTATACATACCCGGATACTATAATAAGGTAAGGGGCACTTTGCATCAGAGCATAATTCACATTCTGCTATGAATTTACTGTTACAAGTAACTAGGAAATGTTTCACAACATCCCTGACTCACCCATGTGTGATACATGATGCAATCAATGGTCATGGAAATTTGCATCTAGCCTTGTACCAGAACACAGTACTTTGAACCCAGTATTATTATGCCTAGGCAAAACTCAGGATTCAGGCTGCTTGCTGCCCTTAAAAGAGGTTGTTTGCTTATCACTCACAGACTCTGGACTTCAGAGAAACGTGGTCATATTATAGATAACGTTCTCTGGTCACCCTGAGGAGCTCTAGAGCATGACTGCTAAGGCCAACTGTGTACACAGAAAACCTGGTCTCTGATGACTGCCCTGAAGGATTGGACTGTTTTTTAACTGAAGCTGCATCACTCTAAAGAAAAGGCTGGAAGGGGACCCTATCTCCCCAGATACATGCCACAGCTTCTCCATAGACCCAGCTGTATCTCCAGCATGAAGCACGAGCTCTCCTAAAGAGCAGAAGCTGCTTGGTCACTGCCTTGTTGCCTTTCGGCTGTGGCTAAGGAGAGGATGGAGAAGAGGTAACTTCAGCCATTCTGTTCCTTGCTTTCCTGCCAAACAATGTGACCTCTGGGATGAGCTGAGCGGGTCTGACCAGCTCTTCCATAGCAATTGAAGGGCATTTCTCATCCAATACAAAGCTCTTAGAGCAGTCCAGGAAAGAGGAAAAACTATCAGCACCCTGATTCACAACCCTGGCAGCTATAGATTGATTCGATCTGTACTGGTAAGCTACGGTCCTCCTGAAATAACATGGGAGGGGAGAGGAGAGGAGCTGAAATGAGGAACAGTAGGTGTCTTTGTAGCGCAGGGGGGAGACAACTTTGTCCTGTCCTCAGAAAAATATTATTATTATGAAACCATTTGGGAATTGAGAAACTCTTTTACGTGCAGACTGGAAGAAATCATCCTTTTACTTTTTTTTTCACTTCTCCAGTCCTGAGGCCCACAACCACCGAAGATTATTGGACTCGCCTGCTGCAGGTGGCATGGCTCAAGTTTAAAGGCAGAAAGGTGAAAGGAAGAGGTTGGGTCTCTTGAGATTTGCATTAGTGAGATAAGACATATTTTGTAAGATTTACTAAGAAATGGACACTCCACCCTTGAACTGCTTCTTCGGCAGAGCACATTCCAGTTCCTCATTCTTTGCCTCCTGAGGTAAATGAACTGAGCATTGCTCATAAAATTGTAGAATGAACTTTCCCATGACCAGTGAAATTTGTTATAAACAAGATAGTCTCTGAACTTGAATCAACAAACGAGAGGCAGAGTGACTGTGTAACAAATACAGTATCCACACACCAGCAGGTCTACCCACAGAAGGACAAAACACATTCAGGGAAAATAGCTTCTCACCTTTCTCCCACAACAGCCTCTTCTTCAGTGAGTGATTGCATATCAGATTTCTTTCGTAGGCTGGCCGTTCAAAGTTTACCTGATGAGGGCTTTTTGCATAGCCAAAAGATAGTGTGCAGGGTGTTTCTTTCAGGAGATATTTTCTGTTTAGCAGTATAAATCTGATCTTCAAATTTTATGGGACTGGCCTGGAGAAAAGCTAATATTCCAAGCTAAAAATAACTTCTCAGAGTTCATTTATTTTGACGAAAAAACCTCTCCTTTATTTGCCAAAATATATAGCTCTGAAGTAACTTTAAAGCATCTGAAATGTTCAGTGCTTAATTCTGTTATGCAATTCTTAAATCCTTCCTCTCCCGCCCAGCAAGCTGTCATGAGAAATATGCTTTGTTAGCTGGGATCACCTGTTTCACATATGCTGTCTCAGTTGTCAAAATGATAAAAAGTAAAACCTTCTGCTGACGTGTATAAGGAAAACACAGCATTTCAGCCACAGAAGAGCTCTTTTTTTATATCAGGCTTCTAATTATTACAAGATTTTAAAGAGGAAGAGGCAAAAAGAAAATAAGAATCAGTCCTTCCAGAAGAAGGTACAGAAAAAAATCCTTTTATTTGGATGTTTATTTGCATGGAAACTTAAGGAATAGCATAACTGAATCTCTAGGGAAAAAAAAAAAAAGGTGTTTATTTTAATCTTAGAAGAGGGTAATGAGGTGACCTTCTGAGTTCAGTTCCAACCTAAATTATTCTGTCAAAATTAATGGCGTTATACTCTTAGAAAACCACTTACTACTTTATGCTATTTGATGTATATTATGGTATTATTTTAATATAATATCTGGAAATACTATATTATTATACAAAACTTTATATATGTTTATATTACATATACATAAGAAGACATTTACTAAATCATATTTATTATATACATACGTAATAATTATAATTAATTAGTGTTAATACCATTTATTTTCAATGTTCACGTCATGCTTTAAAATATTGTTGTGAATTAATTAGAACTGTACTTCCCTACATTTCAAATGGCTTTGAGATTTCTAATACTCTCTGTCCTCTTTTGTTTTAGCAGACTCACATGCTCCACCATTAATCATCTGAGAACTTTGTACAAAATACACCACGGAAGTAGGTTTTTCTGTTTACTCACTGTTTGTTTATCTTGTTTACAGAAGTAGAACAAACAAAGAGAGTAAGCAAACATATCCAAGAAAAAGCTAGTTTCTTTCTTAAGTAAGCAGTGACAAAGCAAAGCAAAGCAAACACACACACACACAAACATCAAGCACATTTTAGGGCATCCACAGGAGAAATGCACATCTTTCCTTCTTAAATTCAATGCAAAAGCTTCCTTTGACTGCAGGGGGAGCAAGAATTTTCCTAAAGCATTTTTGAAACATCCAGCTGTGGTGCACTTACTGTGCAGTGTCTTGGTCATTAGCCAGGTAACTATTTCTGCATAGAACAGAAAGAATAAACTACATCTATAGCATATGAAATCAAATTGAGCAGTGTGTTGCCTCAGGCTGACTCCCTGTCTCAAATAATATGGTAGAAATGGATGTATAAGAGAGGCTAAGGTTAGCAATTAAATTTCTTTGTAGTAGTATTATTATACCAAAAATATAATCTCATGCAGAATGAACAGTCAGCTATGAATTTATGTTAGAATAATAGGAACCTTATAATGTCATTAGAAAGGTATTTTTTCTACTTCTGCAATAAGTAGATGAATTTTACCACTGCTACACTGATGTTCATCATCTGAATGTCTAGCTTTATGATTTTATCTATGCCCCTAGTATCTTTTGGCCTAATAGCCTCAATAAAGAGTATATACAGACAAATCACTCTTTTGTAGTCATTAGAATGTTATTAAATTGCATAGAAGAATCAGCTCAGCTTCTAAAAGTTAATATACTCGCAGGGATGACTCACAAACAAGGCAGCTGGAGCAAGTTTCCACCCTAGCTCTCAACTCTGCCCCTAAGAAGCTTCTGCTCCTGCAGAAGAGTGTTGTAACCTGGGGAGAACCAAATGCCTGTGAGTAAGCTGTTCTGATAACAGACCAAGAGCATTACTGGAATTAGACAGAAGTTAATAGAAGTAGCTGCAATATGAATATATAAATACATTCTGTTAATGAACCACTGCTGGGTAGACTGAAATGTCAAAGGCCACGGAATAGGAGGGAATAACATGACTACAGTGTGCTGCAGTTACCAGGAACTTACCTTGGGAAACAGGAGCAGGAAGCTATGTTTTGAGGTATATTGAAGAAAAACAGGAACCTGCTGTGGGAAAACCATTCAGCCAGCACATAAGATTCACATCATTTGACCATGTATAGAACTGCATAATAACCTATTGAAATAGCCATAACTGATAGCATAGGTGGAGCCATCTTTACATTGCATATATAAGCCTGTAACAAACACCTCCTGTTGCACAAATGTCTGTGCTTCAGAATCCAGTGTGCAAATCTGACCACTCTGGTTGCCTGCAACGCTATGTGTGTAAGTGTTACCTTATGGTCACTCCAGGGAAAGACACCCCTTACGTTTGCCTCTGGTCTAGCATCCTGCCTTTTAGGCTTGGTTGTAATCCAGCTGGCTCTGACAGAAGTGGGTATTAACACCAGCGTCACCCTGGATTTCCTGGACTGCAGCAGGCGGGTTCCTGTGCTGGGTCAGGACCGTGTGGTAAGCAGTTCATCGTCGCCTTCCAGGAAAGGAGCAAGAACAGCTGAACCAGTCACTGTTTCAGACAAGCGATTTTCTTTTTTGAGTGTCATGCTCTTCCACCATTGCACCAGGAGAGTGCATTCTTTAGATTAGCTATCCTAAGTAATGGTTAAGATACGTAGTCTCAGCAGATGCTCAGAAAGCACACAATAAATTATCAAAATGCCAAATTCAGTCTTTGAAGATCAGTCCACATATCCGCTTTCTCTTTGGGTGACTGGGCTTTTTACCCTAATGATATCTACTAGATATGTTTCAATTTTCTCATGCTCTCCTCAGGATATTACACAGGTTTTTTTACCTTGCAACCTCAGTTATTCTCCGCTGCTGAAGAGCACTTTTCTCTTGGGCAGCTTCATTGATAGCTTCATTGACAGCTTGGTTAGCTTCCTCCCTGTCTTTTTCTTATAGTTTATTTTAGTTGATTCCATCTGAGAGTTTCTTCTCTTTCTAAAGCTGGGTTGTTGGTTTTTTCCCTCACAAACATAGTTTTGGAGTTCTGCTTCGGCAATCCCAGAAAGAAATATATGCAATATCTTCCAAATTAATTTCAAATCCAATTCAATTCCCAAAGAAGCAAGGCATCTTTTATGAAGTTCAAAAAGGTTGGTGTTCATTTTGGTGTTCCCAGTGAGCTATATTTGCCAGCTTACATAGCAAATGAGTTTTCTGACTCAGGAAGAAACTTGTGCATGATACATGTCTATTTCTATTCCTTTGAACCTAGAACACTCAAAAACAGAGAGCACAAGCTTCACGAATAGCTCCTGCTAGTGCATGCCATCACGTCAGTGTCAGATCTTGGCATCAGAAAGGATCCGTTACTTGGGATCAGTCCTTTCATACCCTGGTCCCTGGAAGCATTGGTCGAACTGAGACCTCCTCATCTGCCATCTCCTTCCACAACTTCTCCCAACTGTTGACTGAAGATGTCTAAGGAACTTTGGTTTCTCAATATCCAATCTAAACCTCCCATGGCGCAACTCGAGGCCATTTCCTCTCGCCTTTTCACTTCTTACTTGGGAGAAGAGACCGACCCCCACCTCGCTACAACCTCCTTTCAGGTAGTTGTAGAGAGCGATAAGGTCTCCCCTCAGCCTCCTTTTCTCCAGGCTGAACAACCCCAGTTCCCTCAGCCGCTCCTCATAAGACTCGTGTTCTCGACCATTCACCAGCTTCGTTGCCCTTCTTTGAACGCACTCCAGCCCCTAAATGTCTTTCTTGTAGTGAGAAGCTCAGAACTGAACACAATATTCAAGGAGTGGCCTCACCAGTGCTGAGTACAGGGGGACAGACACTTCCCTAGTCCTGCTGGCCACACTAATTCTGATACACTTGAAACTTTACATCTCTCAACCCACCCTTTTAGGTAAATACCGACACTGCTCCTTTCAGAAAGGAAAGGCTATGGGGCAGGGCTACTTCTGACATCAAGGTTAGGACTGTCCGGCGTTCTCCTCTTCCTAGAACCCAAACTCCATCAGAGCAGGGATGCTTCTCACACAAGATGTTCGGCCTCTTCTGTCCTGATAGTGGTACTGATCAATCATGGATTCTGCGAAGCCCAGTCTTTTCCTGCACTTCTAAACACTGCTTTTTCAGGAAAATGGCCCATTTATCCCCAATATCAGTCAGAAAGGATTTCTCATCCTACTTACAGAACCCCTAGATTCACAACATAAATTCAGGGTATTTTCATGATCTCTTGTGGAAGGTATTCCCAAATGTTATGGTACTGCTGGAGGAGTCAGCAATACTGAACAAGGTTTATAGGACAATATCCAACACCCAGTCTCTCCAGAATGTCTTTACCTATAAATCAGGCTCTGCTGGACTCTTCTTACCTACTCAGTGATCTTCTACAGAAGTAGCGGACTGTAAATATCAAGTCCTTGCTAGGATTACAGAGTTTTTGTTTAAACACCTACCCTCTTTTTTAATTTAGGGAAATAGCTAGAAAACTCAGAAATACATAAAAAGGTTAGAGTTGTAAAAACAGGAGAAATGTTTTAATGTGGCAGCAACTCTTAAGTCTGGGTTTCCAGTTACCATATCAAGCTTTGCTCCTAGGTCTTCATTCTTTTATTTTGAACCATTTGTGTAGTTTATATATCTGTTTCACTATTAATCTAGTAGCAGTTACTACCATTCCTCTATACCCTCCCACTAGGTAGCTATAGGCAGCAGTAAGATGTCCCCTAGGCCTTCTCTTCTTACAGCTAAGCAAACACAGCTCTCTCAGACACTCTTCGTACATTACCTACCAGTCCCCAAGAACTCCAGCTGCTGGTAACTAACATCATTTTGCCTTAGGATATAACTAGAGCACAAAGAATCTCCAGAAGACTTCCGTATAGCTGAGCTCTCCCATCAGTTTTATGAGAGAGACACTAAATTGAAAACAGCAATGTATTAAAGTTATTCTGGAAAACAGACAGTATAGTTCAGTCTTCATGACAATAGTGTAGCCATTAATATCTCCAGAATTTCCCAACGGACGGCTAACATTTGATTTGATGATACGGAGGCTGAAGGTCTGTGAGCAGCTGAGGCAATCTAGGAGGTTGCAGTTGCTGAATATTTCACACTGTCCCTAGTCTCCTCCACATCATCTCCTACTTATTCTTAACCTTTCCCATGCTCCTAGCTGTGGACAGCTCTGCTTTTGCACCAGCTCTGGCACTCATTACAGTAAGTGAGTCAATTCAGCTTCTTGGCAGAAAACAATCCACTTTTATTTTGTCTGGGTATGTTTTCTGCCATATTAATGAGCTCAGACAACTCAAGAAAGGATCCAACAAAAACCAGACCCATTGCACAATAAGCAGAAACTGTGCAGAGCTGGGATCAGGGTGGTAGTGGAAAAACATCATCTTTTAGGACCTATGTGCAGCTAGATCAACTTACCCTGTGGAATCCTGCCTCTACTGGTTATTATTAGATTATTCAGTCCTGTTCTCTCTGAGGTCAACAGGAATGCAGTTGCTGATTTCTGAGAAATGCAGTGGCTAAGGAATGCAGTGCCTTTGGACCTGAGGGAAAGCTGTCCTTTACCTCTGCTCTGCTAAGGACTTGCTACGTGACCACTGGCCAGTAATTTAGCTGCTCCGAGCCTTTCTGCACATCTGTAAAAAAAATGCTAGAAGCATGACACTTCTGCAAGAGGTTTTGTAGAGATAATACATCAAAAGCTTTCTAAGTTCATAGACAAAGAAATGTACGGATCCTGGGGCAATCTAATTACCTAGAGTAAATGACTAGACCACTATATAACAATCAGTACTAAATTCTCAATGCCCTTTCTGAGGATGCTGCACAGCAGTTCAGCATGCAATAACCAAACTGAAACAGAAAATTGAAAGTATAGGATGTATTTTCCTAAGTATACTAAATATGTATTTTCCTTAATATAATTAAATATATTTCTACAAAATGAACATATATTTTATAGTATGTTTTAATAAATACTATCCTTCTGTACTCTCTGTGGACATATGGGACTTCTCACTTGAAACTTTATTTTTTTCTGCTTTGCTTTAGTTCTTCTGCATGATGTAAGAGCTCAGGGTAGTGCAGGATTAACAGAAATTGTTTAAAAAATCCAGTGTAGTGACAGTCTCAGGGTTCTCATACAATTCCACTGCTGCTTCTTGTTTTTAGTATCTTCACCACATATGGAAACTAGAGCCTGGAGTGTGTATCACTAGATTTTCAATCCTGACCTAGGATTAAGAGACAAAAGTGTCAAATATCAGTATTTAGAGCAATTGATCTTTTTTCTAATTCTACTAGCATACATAGCAATTTCACTTAAGCTTACTTTTTGAAATATCCACTATCCAAAGCAAAAAAGATATATGCGAAAAGATGCCCTGTATTAGCAGCAGTTGCCCTGCTTCTGCTTGAAAGCTAAAGTAAAAAAAGAATGAGCCTATGATAATTGGTCCTATCTTCTGTTTATGGAGCACAAACTAGATTAACTCATTTGATAAAAATCAGTAAAAAAAAAAAAAAAAGCTTGCAAAATACAGCTGCTGTGAAGCCAGTAGAAAACTAACTCAGTTTTAATGCTTCCCTTCAATGTAGTGTACACGTTCTTTCAGGAGTAAATTTTGCAGTAAATTGCCATATTTTTGTATGGAAGCTAGAAGACCAAGTATCTCAGTGTTAAGGATTTTGAAGCACAGAGTATCTACTATACCACTAATGAATATTTATATTTCTCTGAATCATTCATTTTAATTCCCAAGAATGCTTACTTTTATCTATATAAAATTCTCGGGAATTTTTTTCTGATTTCCCCATTTCGATTTGAATAATACTACGCAGTAAAGATTTATGGGCTTAGTAACTGCTTTTCAAAGTACTTAGTATTAGTTGTCTTTAAAATGTGATTTTTTTTGTCTAAGTTTTATTTTTGTCCACCAGAAAGACAGCAACAGCAACAGCGATTGCTCAGGGTTTGAACAGTGTGAGTGACTCCAAATATAAAATGTCATTCAGGGAAAACTATTGTCTAATATCAGGTCAGAAGTAAAACACATCCTGTGAGACATTCATTGCATCGCCGCAGTCGTGGCTTCACAATAAAACTGTTCTTGCCAAATGGTAACAGAGTACTGCATGTGGACACCTTCCAAAATAAACCTAGGAGACAGAACGTAGAATTGTTCGTTCTAATCTCCTTCCTCTGGATCTATGAAAAGGTTCCCTGCATACGGGTGCCGCAGACAATCTGTATGAGTGTAAGGGCATTGGCAGCCAAGGTCATGATCTGTTTCTGTTTGCTCCCTGAGCCAGTGAGAGAGACTGAATTGATCCACGTGTGCAGGCATATGCACTCTCACACATACCACTCATCTTCCCAGTAGGCAAAAGGGTGTATGTGACAGCGTGACTCATTCTCCTGGCACGCTGTATACACTTTATACCTACACCTGTTTCAGGCTAGTTCAAAATATTTGCCTTCAGCTCTTCCTGGGGGAACACAAAGATCAGACATCAGCAAGGAAGAGCACGATTCGACTGCCAAGCCCTCTCCATCACCAAGAGGCAGAAGGGAAAGACATGTGCACCTCTGGCATCCACTCTTTAATTCACACGGTATCACATGCTTGGTGTAGCCTGATACAGTCACATTTTGTCCTTAACTTGAGGTCAATAAAAAAGAATCATCCAGAAAGAGCAGAATGTAATTACCAACATCCCTCCATTCTGCTGAGGAGGAAACCCCCCCCCGCCAAACCAAAACCAAAAAACCCAAACCAAAAGCAAACAACTGGGTTTATTAGCTAGTGAAAATAGTTCTTTAGGAACCAAATTATGTTGTCTCTGGAAAATGCATTGTAAATATTTATGTGCTTAACAAATGTGTTTCAAATGTGTTCACTACCTTTAAATATCCAAAAAAACAGTGGGGCTATATTCAGAGGCAGAGAAAACTTCCATTCAAGTTCAGTCTGAAGAACAAGAGGTCAAAAAGCTGCATGTGGAGCAGCAGTTGCAGGAATCCGCATTGCACGGGCAGTTGAAAACAAGCGCCATCTTCATAAATGTAATATTTTGGGGAACTGAATTCGACTTTGTTGTAATTAAGTTCTCCCAAATCAATGGGAGCCTCCATTATTTCTGTCAGGCTCGAGAATGTTATAGTAAGTATATCTAACTTCCCAAATCTCTCCCTCTGTCATGAATAACATATACAAGGCTCCCAACAAGCACTTGCTGGATATGAGCTTGATTTTTTTTTTTTCCCCATTTTGTATGTTCTTCAGTGGGGGAATAGAATAGCTAACAACTTAAGCTGCATTATGTAGACTTGCCTCAGTGAGCTCTGAGCCAGAAGCAGAAGAAATTAGTCCACACAGATATCCATGCTCCTTCCTTTAAAGGAAGCTAATTCCTTTAAAACTATCTCGGCACAGTGTGGCCTCACACTGTCTTACTGTAAAGGTACGGCCACAGCTCCACCCTCCTTTCCCCTGCAGGCTACTGCCCTGGGACAGTGCCCACTACCTGTACTAAGGACTCTGCAAATAGTAATGCTCATATATTGTATAATAAATACCACAGAAAAAAAATGTTCTCTGCAAACACTGAATAGAACTGTAAAAGAAGGGAAAGTACACTGTTGAATGAGCTAGGAAAAATAAGCTAATGAGCTAGGAAGAATAAGCTATTCTCCCTGACTCTGTATTTTCTAGTTTCAGACAAAATTCTTCCCCCTTCTGTCTGTCTTGCTTGCATGTCTGTTGCCCGTTAAAGAAATGGCGTCGTTGCCACCCCTCCTGTCCCCGGTCTATGAAAATACACAGGCACTGCTAAAGAACACCCAAGAAAATGGTAGATCTGCACCTCCTAGAAAATTTCCGTAACTCAGTAATCTTTATAAATTTTACATTTGCATGCTTGCAGTAGTATTTCATGTTTTGCATAAATATCAGTCACGATATTGCTTCCTCTCTTTTTGGATCCTGAGAGACCTCAACCTTTGCTGAAAATAGTCATCTCTTATCTTGAGTGAAAATACGTTCAAAACACCATACGGCAGTTTTTAACAGAAACGAAGTAACACAAACCCCACGCTTTTCCTAGCAATTATACTAATGAATTCAGACTTAACTAAGATCCCATGAGATTAATTCCTTGAATCGCCAATCTACATGGAGATGCTGTAGTCTTGCATAAACTTTTCAAGTCAACTGCGGTTGTTGCCTGTGGCTTTGGAGTAGAAGCTGCCTGCAGCACACGCCAGGACAACTGAAGGATGTAGAGGGGGGTCTCTTGCAAAGCCAGGAGAGTTCGTCATGACCTTCTTGTATGACCTGCTGTGGATCCTTCTCTATGGGTTTCAGCACGTCCCTGAGCAAATTGATCTCTGAACTACACCTTGAGTTTTAAGAAAGGATACCAGTCTTGGTTATAAAATTTTAGAATAATAGAGAATCCTTCATAATGTTTGGTAAGTGGTTCCAGTGTTTCATTACTCTCACTCTTGAGAATATGGACCTCATTACTAAACTGTATTTGTCTCATTTCAGATTTTGTAATTACGGGCTGCAACTAAATCCCTTGCTATCTATTACACATTAGCAGCTAGTGCTGTTCACATCCCAACCAAGGCTCCTAGATGCCAGCTGAAGTACTAAGAAAGAAAGAAAGGGTATGTCGGAAGCGTTGGGTAAGATGCCACGCAAAACATTATCAAGCGGCAGCAAACAGATTTGGCTTATCAGGCAGCAATGCCAACAAAACATCAAGAGTTTGGACAACTACCACTAATGGGGAGTTACAACAAAGACAAATTTATTTAATGGCGCCTGTGGGGGCTGAGTTGCTGGCTATGCGTGTCACAGGGCAACTTCTCATGTGCTTTAGTCAGCATTATTAGCTTTTGCAATTCTATCACGGGTCTTGCAACACCAGCAGTTTTTCTTGAAGCACTAGTTACCAACATGTAGTAAGTAAGGAAGATCAAGATCCCATTTTTTAAAGCCAATGACTATTTCTGCTTGGCGCAGGGTAAAGCTGTGAGAGATGAAACAAGCCGCTTTGGGGCTGCTAACGTTTTTCGGCCAATACCGCGGCTACGGTGACTCAGTTTTGAACGCCTCCTGGGCAATATTCGCTCTGTACAGAAAACTTCCAGCGGACATCCCGGCTTGGCACCTCCCCAGCGCTCATCCTCTGCGGCTGGATCCCGCCTCAGAGCGGCAGCGCCGGCGGCCGCGCCGGGAAAGCCGGCCGGGCCCGCCAGGGCTTTCTTTCCGTTCTCCCCCATTACGAACGAAACAGGTTTCCCTCCGGGGAAGGATGCAAGTGCCCCGGCAGCCTCGCACGACCCTCCGCAAGACCCTCGCCGAGCGGCACGGACTCCCCTCAGAAAACGCCTCAGCTTTCCCGCGCCTCCCCTCACGCCAACGGCTCCCGGCGTCCGTCACGTGACACACACCCCCCACCCGCCCACCTCTCACCGCTGGCCCACTTCCTGCCCTTCCCGGCCCCGCCCCCCCGCCTCCCCGCCCCCGCCGCGCCCCGACCGCTGGTTGGCTGCGGCGTGACAATGCGCGAGGCAGCGCCCCCCGCCCCGTGACAACGCCCCGCCCCCCCCGTCCCTTCCCGCCCCGCCGCCGGCTTCACCCCGGCAGCCACGCGCCGCCGGCCGCGAGCTGCCCGGGCGGTGTCGCGCGGCGCGGCCGTTACCCGCTGGCTGAGGCGATCGCTGAGGGGACCCGACCGGCGGCGGAGCGGGGCTCATGGCCGCCTCGGACCGGATGGTGCTGGGGCCGCTGGTGGGCTCCATCGATCAGGGCACCAGCTCCAGTCGCTTCCTGGTGAGCAGAGCGTGGGGCTTTGGGGCGGCCCCGGGCGCTGAGGCGTGCGGGGGGGGGGGCAAGGCGGCGGCCCCGCCGGCCGGAGGGAGCCGTTGCTTTTCGCTCCTTCCCTCGCCCGCATCCTCGCGGGGTCCCTCCGGCCTCCGCTGCGCCCTTGGGGAAGGGCAGGGGGGAGCGGGCCGGCGCAGGGCCGTGCTGCCGCTGCCCCGGCTCCCGTTCCCTTGCCCGGGGCCGGCATCCCTCTGTCCCCCGGCTGGCCGGGGCTGCCGGGCCCTGAGGAGAAGCGGGCGCCGGTGGACACGGGGGTGGCGGAGCCGCCGGCCGGCGGACACTGTCCCCCGGCAGTCAGACCCCCGTCGCCTTCCCGCCGCGCTGGGGCTTGGGGGGGGGAGAACGGAGGGGAGCGGGCCGTGCTGCAGTTCTAGCAGTGCCTGCCCGGCCCCCTGAGCAAGGCGGAGGCCAGCGTTTCTGGCCGCTGCTTGAGGGGGGCTGCAAAATCCTGCTGCTTCGAGCAGGCTGTGTTTTAAATCGGTCGGGTATCTCGCCCTGAATGAAATCAAATGGACAAGGTGCTCAGGCACTGGAGGAATAGATCCGCGTGAGTTCAGTGACTGTGATTAGCTAGTGTTCAAACAATGCAATGACTCTGCTGTGTTCCCCTCTAAAACCTACTCGGGCCTGTTGGAGTGACTGCTGCAGTTCCGGAGGCTACAACCCTAATGTCAATGCATCCTGTGCACTGTACGTATTCAGGTGACTGAACTTGTACACCTTACGAAAGATGGGCTTCTTTAAACACAGGAGGAAGATAGTTTGTTTAAGGATGGGACGATGAATATATTCATCATATATATAAGCCCTTTAGTTCAAGGATCAAAGATATTTCTATCTTATGCAATAGACAGTAACTAATGTTGTTATTATGTATGAAACTTACTATATAAACTTCCTGCTTGCAAATCTCTACAAATGTCCTGTTGCCTAGTCAGTAAGTCACGGTAATTAGACTTAGATCCCAGTGATAATTT
Organism: Harpia harpyja; assembly: GCF_026419915.1. Taxonomy (NCBI): domain Eukaryota; kingdom Metazoa; phylum Chordata; class Aves; order Accipitriformes; family Accipitridae; genus Harpia; species Harpia harpyja. Next base: position 5,507,032 of record NC_068947.1, read on the forward strand.
CCACCGTGGAAGTGGAATAGAGATAATGACTAGATACAAAATGTTGTCAAGTGTGCACAGTGTTGAACGGGGAAGATGAATGTTTTGGCTTGCCCTTGCTTTTTTCTTTTCTTTTTTTTTTTTTTTTTGATGCTTCCCCCATGTGGAATGTTCTTTCATGAAGCAGGAGACTAGAATATCTTCTTGACCTATGTTACCATTATTACTCAATATCACGACCATCATGGGATTGTCAAATGACAAAACAGATCTGGGGGTGGAGAGAAACTACAAAATGACAAATGTCACCAGCAGACTGTCTTGAATGCCAGTCAGGAGTCCTTTTCAGAAGTGAATTTGGAAAAGTTCCCTGTAACACCTGAAGATAAATTCTATCTGCTTTACATGTATGCCAAGTTAACTTTTTTCTTAGCCTAGAAGGATAACACTAGTAGAACTAAAAGAGACACTGCAAGCTTTAAAGTTATACTCAAGCTCTTTTTACAAGTATTTTTACAAGTTCTTCTAACAAGGAATTTCTTATGCTAGATGCATTCATCAATGGCTTGTATACAGCCGGGGTTTTTTCTGTCCACATGAGGTATGTTTCCTCTGAGGATTCAGGTGCTCACACAAATAAATAAGAGGTCATAATTCTTTCCTTATTTTTTTTCAAAAGTGTATTGTGTCTGTCACTCTTCAATTCTTCTTGTATCCATCTCGGTTTCTCTCAATTAATTTCAAAATGCAGCATTGTCTTAAACTTGGCAGTGTGATCAAACTATTATGATAATAAAGTTATGTGGATTTGAGCAAAAAAGATAGATCTGAATTAAATCAGAACATGGGGTAGGGTGGAAGAAGAGGGCAAAGTGTGCAGGGACCTGCTACAAGCCGCATCAGTCATTCAGATAATAACATATGTATCTGGAGAATTCTGTACTGGAAAGAGATTGCCACGCTTAGAAGAGAGACTTTGCTTTGAAATATTTTAAGCCAAAATGTAATGCGGTGCTCTTTTTACCTGAGTTGTTTCCTTGGCTCTCTTATTACCTCTTGATCTTTTACTGTGTTAGTTGTTTTGCATAGCTTTGTCACTGATAGCTCTTCATTTTTTTTTCTCTAGTGCTTCCAACAATTTTCGTCTTCATCAAGTCACCAGTCAAAATCAAATTGTTGGTTACTTTGCACGTGTCTATCCAATAACACAGTGCAACTGTTACCTAGTTTTTAAAGATGGACCCAGACATCTTTAACCTGGATTTTGACCAGGTTAAAGATGTCTGGGTGAAAAACTGGCTGGTCTTTTGGGGCCAAAGGGTAGTGTCAACAGTTCAGAGTCTAAATTTACAATTACAGGTGGCCAGTTTACAAGTGGTGTTCTGCAGCAGTCAGTAGCAAGGGCTGATACCCCGAAGTATTTTCCTCAACAGCTTGGGGGATGGGTTGGAATGCCCTCTCAAGTTTGCGGATGACCACAGAGCGGGGGGAGCAGTTGACTGGAATTCCAGTTGGAGAAGGGGCCTGGCAGAAGCTTCATGAAGTTCAGCAAAGTTTAGCACTTGGGACAGAAGGCTAAGAAGCAGCTTGGTGAATAAGGACCTGGATTCCTGCTGGACAGCAGGTTGAATATAAGTGAGCACTGTGTCCTTGTGGTGGTGAAGATTAACCCCATTAAGAAAAGTGCAGGCTGTGGATCAAAGGAAGTAATTATTGCCATCTGTGTGGCACTTAGGAGGCAGCATCCAGAACACTGTGTCTGGTTTTGGTCCCCCCAGAGGAAGAGAGAGTCTGAAGAACTGGATTTCACCCAGCAGAGGATCACTAACATGATCACTGTGCTGCAGCACAAGGCATGCAAGGAGAGGTTGAGAGATCAGGGGTTGTTTTGTCACAGGGGAGTCTGAGGGTGTGTCTTCGGCCATCTAACCACAGTTTGTAGGGAACACAGAACCAGCCTTTTCTCAGGCGTGCACGGAAAAAGACAACAGGCAATGAACACAAGTTGCAGCAAGTGAAGTTTCAAATAGATGTAAGGAAGAAATGCTTCACTATGAGAGGCTCTGGATCAGGGGCCCAGAAAGCCTGTGGAATTTCCCTCCTTGCAGATGCTCAACACCTGACTAGAAAAGGCCCTGAACAACCTGGTCTAACATTAAATTTAAGCTTACCTGAGCAGTGGGTTGGGCTAGACAACCTCCAGAGATTCCTTCCAGAATTAATTATTCTGTGTATGGACACAAGTTTTGAGAGATTCTACTGCTTATGTGAATGAGGCTGTATGAGCACAGATGATAAAGAAGCACCAGAACTTAGGTGCATTTCCATTACTGTCACTCCTTATTTATCCTTGCCTCTCACACACAATACACATACAGTTTTAGCTTATGCTACAGTTTTACCCTCTGGGGACCCTAATTTGGATCTTTTCTTTGCTAAGCTACTTGCTTTTGCAAAATAAACTGTAATTATTTTTGAGATCTCAACTTTTCTGTTAAGTTGGGTTGAACCTCGATAACAGATTCAGAGTTACCAGGGAGAGCGCAGTGCATTAAGTACCACTGCAGTTGCTTCAGGCTCATTTTCTTAAAGATAGCAAGCAGGAAAATAAATTGACTAGGCTAAACAAGTGTAGCCAGATGACTAAATTCTGGTCTAGATGTTTTGCCAAATATTTGCATCTCTCATGTTCCATTTTATTTTGTTCAAGAATCATATCATAAAAATCCACTGTAACTTCTTTTGCTAAAAGTCTTGGGATCAGGAGCTAATGGCCAGCTGAACCACTGCCTGATCTCTTGAAAGGCATTTGCTGGGTAAAGTCTTTCTGGCATTTTATCCAGGAACAGCAAGAATCAAAGTGTTCAGTGAAGTACACATCCAGTGAAGTACATATACAGTGCTTCAAGTTCTAGGTTTGCCAGTCAGCCACAGACAATTTCTTTTTTCACCTCAGAGGAATATTTCTTTCTTCCTTCACTTCCAGAAGAAACATTCAAATAAAGCTATATTGCACTGTAAGCATTATTTTCAGTGAGCAAAACCTGCTTTTAGATAAGGAAAAACTTAGTACCCATTGAGCTTACCCTTCAGAGGGGAATCCATTTCACCCCTCTATTGAAGTAACGACCTTTTGGGAAAAAGCAAAACTGGATTGTATAGCTAACAAGAAGGGTTAGAAATATTGCAAATACTTCTGTTTTTCCCTAACTCTTAGCTTTTATCACTTAAAATACATTGTAGTTTTGCTTTTTATTCCCATAATCATAAGCACCTCCTTGAGGGAGGAGGGAGATCTGTTCATCAGGAGCCTTCCAAGCAAGGTAATTTCTAGGAGACTTGTTAAACTGTACTTATTCATAAATTCTGACTGCCTGCTAATCCTAGTTAAATACAGAAGGTGGAATTATTGTTTGTGATCCTTCCCCCAGTTGGGTTATTTCAATGCAATTTCAGAACTCCAGCTCTGAGCTTGTTTGCTTGCAAAGCCATAGCTGTTCCAGCTTAACAGAAACTCATGAAGATACAGCATAGGCTAACAGAAGTAGCTTTACTGCAGGCAGAGTTACATGGCAAAGCTTGAGAGTCATGAAACGTTACTTCTAAAATCTGTTTTCACTATTGTCTTTTCAGCTGTGCAGCTTCTTGCATCACTTCTATGAGCCTCATGTTTCAGTTTGTCTCATATTTCTTTTCATTCTTTGAAAATTGTTACAACTGATTCATCTGAGTTCTTTTCCACTAAAATGATGAAGACTCAATGTAATACCATGCAACTGTTTGCACCCCTTCCTGTGATGTCATGTATTATATTAGAGACCCTATAAAGAGCTTGAATTAAGGGATCAGCCCTTGTGCTTGTCTGCTTGCTTACATACAGCATAGCTAAGTAGGTCTTTCTTCTCTCCTCCACTCTGGAGATTCAAGGCTCAAGCTCTAATTCTTTGTATGATAATTTGTTGGGAGTGGAAGGAGGGTGTTATTTATTGCTTTTCTTTAATCTCTCACTAGAGAATTCAGTACGTATCTGGTGGTTTTCACTGTCTTTCATCAAATCATCTCTGTTCAAGATAGCTCTACATGTCCAAATAGCCTAGACAATTCTTTTGTGACTACTGCTGATAAAATTAGGGCAAAACTGACTTCGACTTTTTTTTCCCCCTACAAAAAGTGAGAGATCAGTATCATAAACTGGAACCAGTTCTTAATGAATATGAACAGAAGGAAAGCAGTGACAGAAATACACTTCAAACCTGTTTCGACAGGAATGTATTGACCTTATCTGAATTACTCATACTTATTGTCACCTGTTTCTCTCTCTCACCACTGTCAGAGAGAAACAAGGATGGTTTGGGGTTTTTTTCTGGCAGGAGGGGTTTTGAGGGGGTGGAGGAGCAGGGAAGGAGGGGAGGTCCCATTTGTTCTATTTATTCCCTACTTTGTTTATTGTCTTCTAGGTTTAAATGTAATGACTCATTTATGTTTGGCATCTTCTCCTGTATCAGAGTTCTATTTATCACTGTAGAACATGGTATTGTTCTCAGTGAAACTTTTTAATCCCTTGCCCCGAGGTACAGGGAGTGTCTGCTGCTTTTGTTGAGGATGTCAGAAGCTTGTGGTTTGTTCGTGATGGATTAGGAGAGCATGTTTCCCTAGCTCTTCTCTATGGGCATGAAAAAATCTATGCATTTGTAGCGTTATTGCTTCTGTTGAGAATTTATTGCTGTTAGAACAGCTTGCTTAGAAGGAGGCAAAAAGCCACGCTGTGCTAGAGCTTCACCCGTTATTATCTGCAGGTCACACAATCCAGGTTCAATGAATGACCCTGTCTAATTGAATCTGTATTTATTTCCTGCTAACAGTAGGAATCCTTATGCACTGCCTTCTGTTTCGAAGAATACTGAATGATTAATGGTGAATGGTTATCAAATGATATTTAACATTGTTAGTAGGTCAGATACACACAGGTTCAGTAAAAAGTGTTCTATCTTTCTATCTTTATTATAAAAACAGTAAATGTTACTATGCTTTTGGCAGAAAGGCAATTTCAGGTAAAAAAATCTTGCTGCATACATGCAGAACATAATCTCTCCTATTAACTATGTTGCACAGTGTTTTAAGACCCATATCCCATTATACTAGTTCCCTCCAAACATGTAGTACTGACAGAGCTTACCCTTTTATTGGGATAGCTTCACGTCAAGCCTGAGCTGGTAGATGAAACACAGACAAGTAAATATGGTAAAAAGAATACAGTATTGCTTTTTCTATGTAAACCTTCCAACTGATAACAGAAAAGGATGAACATGTACCTTTTTAAGACTTCTTTTCTGGGCAGTAGAGGGGAAAAATTACTATTTTCCAGAGAGGTTGTGCTGTTTCCATCCTTGGAGGTTTTCAAGACCTGCCTGGAAAAAGCCTTTGAGCAACCAGCTCTAACCTCATAGCTGACCCTGCTTTGAGCAGGAGGTTATACTAGAGATCTCTCAAGGTCCCTTTCAGCCACAATAATTCTATGATTCTAATATAGAACTAGAATGTTTCTAAACTTCAAAGTTTCACTCTAAAGATACACTTTAAGGTTTCAAAGAAACTGGAGAATCAGAACTTCATCTGCTCTTTGTCAGAAATGTTCTAATAGTTTCAGAGTAAACTGTCTTATCTAGATGAAATCAAGAGTTTCTGGATTAAAAGCTTTAAGAGAAATTCCTAAAATTTGTGGAATGAGAAGAGAGCATTACCAAGGAAGTGTGGAAAAGATTCATTTGTCTCCTAGAGAGTGAATGGGTTTTGCACCCTTAGCACGAGGGTGGTTTCTGAATCTGACCCTCCTCTGCTTGCCATAAAAAGATAGGATGGTGTCCTACTGGCGTGTTGTGCAGTTCACCTGAGTCTGCTGTTAGATTTTACTTTCTAGGTCCCTGAATGTTCTTCAAGGAAAAGACTCTAAATGGTGTTAGTGAGAAAGAGCCATTTTCCCAGGAATGTCATCGTCGCCCAGTTAGTTACGCTGGTTTACTAATTGTGCAGTTAAGTTGGATGTTTTACTTGGTGTCATCTTAGCTTGGCCACAGTAGATTACTTTTGGAAACAGGCCACTGATGGTTAATGAAGATCGTTGTGTATTCTAGCAGAGATTCTACTGCAAGGCAGAGCCTCTAACTTGTGATTCCTTAAGAACAGCCATTAGTATAGTCCTCAGGATTCTCTACTCTGCTGTTTTTTGTCGTAGTATATCCAAATCTAAGTCACTTTTCTGCATGTTCTTCTCTTTTTTAATGTATCATGTTGCTGCAGTGACGTTCTTTTCTTGTCAGATTGTTCGTAAGCTCTGTATCTGTAGTTTGCTTTGAAACAAACTGAGTTCTACCCAGGTGCTTTTTGTGTCTTCACAGTTTGGTCCCTTCTGTGATTTCTAAACTACATGTGATTGTCTGTCTCTTAAAATCACTCTCCCTAAAAGTGAGCTAACCCAAGAAAAGGCATAGCTCTGGCATTAGAGTATCAGAGCAGGAACTAAAGAAATGTTATTATGACTAGTAGTAGGTATTTTACGGAGAGGTATGTTCTAAAATGCATAATTAGTTTAATTTCTGCAACCTCCACAAGAAAAAATGTGTTTCTTTACCAATCCATCAAGAAAAAAAAAGCAGTTATAATTCACAGAAGAGCTTACCAAAATATTCTTTGTTTACCTTAATCACAAAAGTTCATATATCTGAACCCAGGTTATATGGATATTTGGGTTGATGATAGAAAATGGCTATCAATTATCACAGCACTGTGTTTGTTCAAAAGAATTAATGTTAATTTATTGTTGTTTCAACTTCTGTGTTCATAGAAAATTGTTGTGTAATTTATTTGCAGGTTTTTAATGCGAAAACAGCAGAGCTCTTGAGTCACCATCAGGTTGAGATACAGCAGAAATTCCCTAAAGAAGGGTATGAATTTTCTGTGGGTTTTTTATTTGTTTACATTTTGGTAGAGCTTATGTATTTTTATCTCTGAATGATCAAAACTGAAGTTGATTAATAATTATTAAGAACATAGTATCTGCTATAGAAGACTGTGTGGTAGGAAAAATGGCATAAAAAACCTCACCTTGGGTGTCCGGTATGTGCTCTGAGTTATGTAAACTAAAAATACTTGGTGTTTTACTCCGATCACTCATTAACATATTTAAAGTTTAAACTTTAAGGTTTAAAACTAAAGTCTCATTTAAAGTGGTAAAGCTGGTCATTTTTACAATTTAATCGTAGTCTTCAGCTTAGTCCATAGAAACTGCTTAGTTTGTTCTCTGAGGTGGATTTTTGTTTGTTTGTTCTTAACTGACCTACCATTTGCTGCCAAAGCCCTCTGTATAGAATAAAACAAAACAAAATTCTTTGGTTTCTGCAGATGGTTTTGTTGGGAAAATGCAGCTTACTGTTTAAAAAGAGTTTGAAATTTATGACACTTTTTCTAGATATGTAAAACATACTTTACAGTTAAGATCAAGTCAAAATACTCGGCTGGATTTTCAGACTAGAATTTCTTTTTTTCCCTAAATGTAATTTTTTGTCTTTGTATTAACTGGTGTCTACTGCTTGTTAAAGATGGGTGGAACAAGATCCAAAGGAAATACTGAAGTCTGTCCATGAATGTGTGGAAAGGACCTGTGAGAAACTGCAACAACTAAACATAGACATCACTAACATAAAAGGTATTTCTAGTACTTAAGGGTAACTGAGGGCTTTAACATACTCATGGTTGAGCAAGTCAAATTACCTAGTCTTTAAGTCAATAAATAGAAAGGTGGTAGCATGTGCTGGCCTCAAAGAAATGTTAAATTGGAATTGAGAGCAGTTTGTTTGGGAGGAATAATGAGAAAACAAGTCCTTCATGTATATTAGCAATGCAGAATCTACAAAGTAGACTTAACCTAATCTTGCAAAGTCACAGAGACAAGTGATGAATGAAGAAATTCTGAAATTTAAATTAGGACTTACTGGGAAAAGCTAGTTTCTCTGTCAGTGTTGTTGCTGTCTCAGTTTGTGGCAAAAAAAGAAGAGAGATTTTTTTAACATTGTTAAGCAGCAAAAGTTGAATGATGAGCTTTTAGAAGTGATATTTCTAGATTATAACATGAAAAAGTTGGAAGCTTTTTATTTCCCATTTACTTTCCTCTTCTCCTTACCTGTTCCTCCCTCCTCTCCACCTCTCCCTCCCCTCCCTCATCCCCCAAAAGGGGAAAACAAACCTTCTGAAAAGGATACTTCTTTCTATTTTGTCCTGAAGCCATTGGAGTCAGCAATCAGAGAGAAACAACAGTGGTTTGGGACAAGACAACTGGAGAACCTCTTTATAATGCTATTGGTAACTACTATACTTTCTGAATATGTAATATCATGAGTGTGTTACAGAAAAATGCTTTCCTAGTTTCCTGTACAGACCTCATTGTGGCCTAGCCTACTAACTTCTTTGATTTTTTAGTATCTGTGTCATAAACTTTGTGTTTGTATACACCAGTCCAATTAAAAAAAAAACTATTCTGTTAAAATTATTACTTAATAGTTAATACATCACTTCATGGACTTTTAACAAAAAACAATGTTCCTGAGGGGTTTTATACATCTCTGGCATGTAATGAAGCTCTGACTTACACCAAATCAGTTCCTTTTAAATGAAGGAGCTTGCTAAATTTTCAGGATGCTTTTGATTTAACTTTAAAGGAAAAATGCGTTAAGTAGGTTTCATGAGTACTTACTGATTTGGAGTTTTATTTTTAACTTACCTTAGCTTTTCAGATTATGTCAGCTGAGTAATGGTAATTGTCTAGATTTACTCTTTTAGGCCATGTCAAGTGCCAGATTTAGTTTAGCATAGTATCACTGAAAAACCAGGACTCTTCTATATTTAAATATATGTTCTTAACAGCTTTATATTGAGCCCAGCTGTACCTTGATAACTCTGACATAGCACTCCAGTTCAAAGTTTTCATAGGAATAGTAAATAATCAACCTGCTATTTGTTTTAACCTCTTAGTTTAATGACAGTCATCTGCTCTAAACAGCATAGTATTAGTCATTTGCTTATGCTCTGACAGAGAAAAGTATATGTCCTATTATGTGGAAAATCCTGTTTGATTTCTCAAATTGTTTGTTCTTCTAAATCAAATGAGTTTATCTAACAATTTTTAATTTTTACAATAATGCATTTAAAATCAATGGCAATACAGTATTCTTTCAACTCATGAAAAGCTAAAAATAAAGACAGGAATTTACTGGCAAGAGCTCTAGTTTTGTAGAAGCAGCTTGTACATGTCACTTTTCGTGTATTAAATCAGTTGATCAGTTAATTTTATTCATGTTTTTAGTGTGGCTTGACCTGAGAACCCAGTCAACAGTTGAACGGCTTCTTAAAAGAATTCCAGGAAAAAACAAAGCCTATTTTAAGGTAAGAGATATTCCAGAACATTTAAATAGTAGCTGAACTCTTATTGCTATGGTATATAATGTTTTGGAGATGTGTGCTTAAAATTCCCCCAAACGAAGTCAGTCAGTTGTAGCTTCTAGTCACTTCTTAGCTTGTCAAATAATAAAAGATGTGCATAATACTATACACCAATCTGAGACTGGAAAATGTTTATTTTCCTCAAAGTCAGTGGTTAACACTCCTTACATATCTCACTAGAGGAGTTAAATGACTAATCGTTAGTGAGATTTAATCATGTGCTACCTATCCAATGATAAGTAAACATCACACACAAAAATTGAGAGCAAGTAGAAAAGAACTGTTTGGAAAATAATTTATTGATGTGAAATATATTATCCTTTCTCATCTTATGCCTTAATATTGAAATTAGTTGCAACCAATCTGAGAACTGGGAAGATAGTTTATAAAGAGCAATTTCATTCTTTTTTTTATATGGGTGTATATATATATATATATAACAATTTGGAAAATAAATGCTTGCAAAAAGGTGTCTTAATTCTTTGTTTTATATTTTTCTTGATTGATTGTATAAATATTATATATTTTATATATTGTATGTTTTCCTATAGGCAGGAAATGGATGTCAAAAAGCATATAAACTTACTTGATTTTTAACTTCTCATAGAATACAAATTCCATCTTTCCTGTGTCATGCTGCTCATTTTTGTTGTCGTTACTTGCTGTCTAGTCATATGGAGATATCCTAGATAAGACAGGACTTCTGCAAACAACTATTTCCATGTAAATGGTCTTTGAACTGCATTTAGATCAGCTTTGATCTTTGTCCATTAATGCACCGGTCATTTGTTTTTGATATTTTCAGACTTGTGTATTGTATGCTTAGTACTTACTTAAATAACAAGTTTGTGTAATTTCTCTGAGTTTTGTGTCTTCGGTTTTTCACTTACTATCACCATTTTTATATGTAACTACAGTATTCATGGAAAAGGTACTTGCGTGGTGTTTAAATGATTTTTTTTTTTATTATTTTACAGTTTAGGACTGGTCTTCCACTTAGCACTTATTTTAGTGCAGTGAAACTTCGGTGGCTTTTGGATAATGTGGAAGAGATTAGGCAAGCAGTTGATGATGGAAGAGCTATGTTTGGGACTATTGATTCGTGGCTTATATGGGTATGTATTTGTGAGTTTATTATCACTCTTTTAAAAATTAATTTCCATATCATGCAAATTCCTGTGCAAAGGACTGTGACACATGAGGCCCACTGATCACACAGTGATGTCAATACAAGCTACTAAAAAAATTCCATCAAAGTTCCTTACAATATGAACTTTTACTGTCCCTGTATCACGATATTTTTTTTTGTAGGTGCTTATGTGTAATTTACCACTTATAGGTTGCTGTAAAATTTTGCTCATGCTTTTGGAAAAGTCTTGGACTTTAGAAAGGTGTATTAGACACCTTTACAATATAAGAATACAGGAGGTACTGTTGTACCCTTATTACCTCTCTCATGCCTTTCTTCTGCTATAACAGGTCCGCCTTTTTACTTGTTGCAGAAATATCAGAGTTCCCAGTCCCAAGCTGAAAGCTTTGTAAATTTAGAATTTTTTTTTTTTTTTAATGTGTTGAAGTAAACCTATCTGTTTTCTTGGCAAATACTGTTGATATTTATTTTGTTCAGAGTTTGACAGGTGGAAAGAATGGAGGCGTTCACTGTACAGATGTAACCAATGCCAGTAGAACAATGTTGTTCAACATTCATTCCTTGGAATGGGATCCTGAGCTCTGCCAGTAAGCTTAGTTTTTCAGTAATACTGTTATTTAAATAGATTCTACAAGTGATCTGTGAAGAAACTCATTTAATAGTAAGAATCTCTTATCTAGACTAAGATCAGCAATTACTGTTGTATTTACTGTTAGTAATTACGATTCCTTGTTATCCAGAAGTCCAAATTACAACTGTCTGGATTAATTAAAAGTAGCAGATTTTTCCTGTAGGTGGAAGACAGGTTCATGGAAACAATGACATTAAATAGTTTCTTTATTCCTTAATCAAATTTGTAAGGCAGTTACAATGATAGTCTCTCTATTTTAAATTTAAATTTATTAACAACAATATAATAAAGATATTGCTAGAAGAGGAATGACTTCCCACACAAAAGATTTGGATAAGTCTTCAAAATATTCAAGTATATGCTGTTTTCCTCCATAATTCAGTGTCACATACTGTAACAAGTGGAAAAACACATAGTGATGGATTAAACTCTAGAAATCAAAGTTCCTTTTGTAGTTTTTTTTTCTTTACAGCTTAAACTTATTGAAGAAAATAAATGCAAAATGCTTTCTGATTTAGCACTGACCATATATATAAACTATTTTGTATTGTGTTCAGGTTCTTTGATATTCCTATGGAAATACTCCCAAAAGTACGAAGCTCCTCTGAGATTTATGGCCTGATGGTATGTTTGCTTGTGTGTGTGTGAAGTTAATCTTGTAAAAATATAACTACATCAGTATAGATTTGACAGAATTTCCATAGATTAAGACTAGTGGCTTTTTCTAGACAAATATTGTTTGATTTATGATTAGTAAGTCATTATCTACTCTTGTATAATATTATATGAAGATGAATATTTGTTGTTTTCTCTTTTAAGTGTCAAATAGACAAAGCAAGATGTGAGAGGGTTTTGATAAGGATAATAATTATTCTTACATAAAAATAAGGATAAAAATTTGATTTTTTTATTACAGTTACTTATTGATTTAGAAACTACCCATTAGAATGCAATGTATAATCAGTAGATTAAAAGAATGAGATTGCTGTAATTAGAGCACAATATTTTTACTTCTTGTACAATTGAAAAGAAGAGATGAAAATCGCTATGGAAGTCTTTGTGATCTAAGAAGACTGGACAAGACGTGTAATGTCTTACTTCCAAATAACTGAAGGCAAGATTAGTCAGCTTCTGTGAACTGGAAAATCACAAGTGACACCTTAGATTGCCTTCTTTTTGAAAAAAAAACTTCTCTTGCCATGTATATTTACATAGCACTCAGTAAAAAAAATATTTTTGAATATCGTGATGTCTTTTTAATCACACTGTTTCCAGTGCAGCTGTGAATATTACTTAGGAGTAAATCATTAATTGTTTTCATGGGGCTGAGGTTTCAAGTTTAGTTTGATGCAGCACCAACTATTCTGAATCGGTGACATCTAATTTATTAGCTTCAGAATCAGATAAACTGGATGTTGTGGTTTTGCATTCTTTTTCCTCATAGTTTGCCCTATTGTTTACTAAGAAAATACAGGCTTTTTGTAATTAAGACAAGTTATGGAGATTTTTATTTAAAATATAACTCTAACTTGCCTGAAATGTAAGTATTTTTGCTAATCTCTTAATGGAGATGCCACTGGAAGTCATTGCTGACTTTTATTAATGTGATGGTCAGATGAGAGTGAGTTGTATTAAGCTGAATTTTTGAGGTAAATGGAAAAAGTTACTACCTGGCAACTGAAACATAATAGCTGGTCAATTTAAATGTGAACTTTTATTTCTCTTCCCCTTTCCTTCCATTTTTTTTCTTTTTCTTCCTTTTGCTGACTGTAGAAAATCTGTCCTAGCCTGGTGAGTAGAGTCTTCCATTAGGCTGACCACCTATATCTTATCCATTCTGTTCAGATGCTGTGCATTTCCATTGGTTTAAGGATTAGTAAAAGCACACTTTCTAGACCAATAAATTTGGTGGGTATTTCCAAATTTGAGATATTACAATTAGAGTTCATGCCAAAGTTGTTTCTAAAATGTAATGTTGATGTATGCGTTTGCCTTAATTTGTAGGCTGCTGTTAAACATTTCTTTTTATAGTGAAGTAAAAAATACAACTACTGGCTAATAAATGTTGGCTGTCTCATTTTATGCCTCATTTTTAAATGAGAAAAGCGGGCCATTCTGTCTACAAATATTCATTCTATTATAGTGAAACATCAGATTCATGCAGGGGGTTTTATTGCATTTATAAACTCAATTACCTTAAATCCAGTTAATTAAAATGACAATTAAAGAAAAAAAGATTCAGATTGGAAATGCACTTGTATGGCCTCGTGAAAATGCATTTTCACAATTGCACAAAGAAACTAAAGAAAGAAGTAAAAATTGTCAGGATGTAAACTTCTTATGATACCTGTTGCAAGAACGCAACTGAAAAACTGCGTGGTTGTGTTTGGAAGAAGTTCTATATGAGACTTAAAATGATGTGTCTTAAAATGACGCATCTGTCTTTGCTTAGTGTGTCATCACAATCACGTTTTTTTCTAGTGACTTTACCATTTTGCACTTTTGCATTTTACACTTGACACTGACTGCACAGATTACACTGAACCTAATTTTCTGTACACTATGATTTCAACAAAATTTATGTTAAGAACTGTTGAGGTGACATAAAGTATACCTGTAAATTTCCTGCTTTCTGTTTTTTAGTGTTTTAGGCATGAGCTGCATTAAGCTGACGTCCAATGTACACCTGAACTGAACCACGTTGATTACGTGACCCTTCTTTGTTTTCCTTTGAGCATTACAAGTTTAGCTTCTTTTTCATTGCCTTAAACTGTAGTCATGGAAAGCTAATTTGGAACTTTTCTTTCTCTTTTTGCGAATCAGAAATCTGGAGCTTTGACAGGTGTACCAATTTCCGGGGTAAGTCCTATTTCAATTCAGATTCTGGCATGAGAACCTGATACTGAATGAACATACCTTCACTGAAAGAACTTTAAGATGGGTGAATCCTGCTACAAATTCAGCTGATGTTTTTTTACTTCATGTTAAACACGAAGTAAACTTTTGAAGTTGAATTATTAATTGACTGGATTCTTCATTACTAAGTTAAGGTCTGGCTGTGGAAATACAGCTGATGGCTTTAATGCATATGTGTAGTGCTGTTGGAAACTTAGGATCTCTAAGTAAATGAGCAACATTACAAAATAGAAGCAAGCTCTGCTTTGTATATAAAAGGAGTTCAGTATATGCATAATCCAGAAATGTTGGGCAGATTCTCAGCTTTTTCCAAGACAACATGCATAAAGATAGAAAATTTTAATTTGATTTCTTTAAATTGTTCACCATAAGTAGCACCACACATTTCATTTGCAGTTCTTACAGAGGGGAGGGTAGTAAAAAGCACAGGTTATCTCTATAGATTTTTCCTTACCTTCAATTATCTGCATGCTCCTAATAGATTAGAGTTATAGTTATATATATCTGTTCATGTTCCTTTTTCATTCGTGTGCAGACATTTGCTAAAAAAAAAAAAAAATCTCTTTCCAGTGCTTGGGTGACCAGTCTGCTGCTCTTGTTGGGCAAATGTGCTTTCAAGATGGGCAGGCAAAAAATACGTAAGTTATTATGAAAGTTGTAAGATAACACACTGTTCTGTTTTGAATTTAGTATTATGTTCTCTTACAAGCTAACTGCCAAATGCTTTTGTAGTTACTGCATAACTACAGCTCTACCTTTTGACTGTGTTGACCTACAAAGTAAAGGGTCTCCTGACTTTTATAAAAAATAGTGAAGATATTAAAGTTACATGGCTTGTGAGGTATATTTTGGAGCAAAGTCATTGTGAGGAAATATGTCTGTGTGACAGGAGGTTTTTCATTTTAAAATTCTCCAAAACACAGATTAAAACAGTTGCAGTATCATTTAACTAATGTGACCTAAAGTTAAACAAATACAGGCCAAGTGAGTTAGATTGCATAGACTTGAATGACAAAAAACCCACAACATTGCTAGATGGGAAAGGTTCATTTCAGTTGCAGTGCTTTAGTTTTGCTTCTGTGTCTAGCTCAGTGTGGAGAATTTCACATTTGTTTTTTTTCTATTTCTCAGCCTCTTAGTGTCCCTTGTTTAAAATAGCTGATCAGTTAAATCAGGCAACTGGTGTAATCAAACATTCATTTGAGGAAAAGCTCTCTGCTTAAATGACTTACTGTTCCATTTACAACCATGTGCTTAACTGAGCATGTAGGTACATACACAGTATGGGACTTTCACAGATTTAATTACACATTAATCTATTCTTGTTGCTAATTAACCTTCACTTTATCTTTTATATTTATACACAAATGTAATGGTTAGTGGCCTTGTATTTTAGTATAACAAACATGATTGTAAGTAATATTATCAAAAATATTTTTGTAAGAAATACTTTCATAACACAATAGACCTTTTGAAAAAAAGCCAGCTAAACCAAAAGGTAAAAGTGAGATTTTTTTAACCTATTTGTGATATTGCTTTACCCTTTTTCTCTCCAAATATAACTGAAGGCTATCTCAGTACTATTTTAAGCTATTAATTTTCAGGGCATTAAAAAGGTAGCGAACTCATAATTTCTTAGAATAAGTTAGAGTGGATTTTAAGTATTTTGTACTCCTTTTATTAAACTGTGTCCTTATATGTGTATGTATGCACACATATATGTGATGTGGTCTTTGAATGAGAAATGTGCCATTTTTAGAAATTTTTGAACTGAATATGTTTAAAGAAAACCGTCTTCTTTGTGACAGGAACAAAGTTTCTTAAATTTTCCCCCTTAAAAGCTTGAATTTAATATTGTGAAATATTTATTTTATAAAGTAGCTTTCATAATCGGCTTAAATTGAAGTAGGTAAACACTGCCACCAAAGAGGAATTCACACTTAGTTTTCAGCCTTATCTGCTCCTTGATCAACTATTATACAAGAAATAGCCAGAGAGAGAGGTGTGGGACTAGCTTTTTCAGCTCCAGGCTGCATTTAAATAAACTTCTTGAGGGTGGTTTTATCATTAGCTAATGGTAACATAACCTTCAAGGGGCAAAAAGTGGAGTCATGTATTCATGAATTACAGTAACAGTTTATCCTTTAAACATCCTGGGTTTAACTTTCCTTTGCTTTCATGCTAGGTATGGAACAGGATGCTTCTTGCTGTGCAATACAGGTCAGAAGGTCAGTTGCATTTCTCAGTTGTTCACTTTTTTTTTTAAAATCTTTAATTTAAGTTCTTGATTACAACTATATGTTAGCCTTTCTTAAACTTATTGACAACAATTATGTTGCTAGAGATAAGGAAAAATGCATACTGAAATCTGAAGGAATAGAAAGTAATTTTTTCAAGGTGTTTCAGTAAGACTCCATTTCCTAGCTCCATAAGTTTCCAAAAAGAACTTTTCATAGCAAGTTTCTTGCTCTTTCCTTGTATATGTTTCTTAACCTCACCCAGAAGTGCTGAGTGTTGTGTTACTTAACCACATGCTTTTCTCCTTGTCTTGGCTATTTTATTTCTTCCCTTCGTTTTCTCCCATTGTTTCTTTGTAGTTGTAGTTGACTAAATAATGCAAAGCTTTGGCTTCCTTCTCATTCACATTTCCTTCTAAAGACCCCCAATTCTTTGCTATAAGGAGGCTGGAAAGATCTGAGGTAGCTTGTGGAAATGAGAGTTAATACCAGTGATCTGAGGGTTCTATCTTAGGTGTTTATTCAGAGTGACTGATAGTTTACTTTGTTTAAACTTTCTGTATTTCATTTTTTTTCCAGTGAAGGTTTTGTCTCTTGTTTATTATCTTTTGAATATTTGTATTTAAATATTTTCTGCTTCTGTTCATGCTTTACCTTTTCTTTCCCCTCTCCCCATTTAGTCTGTGTTTTCTGAGCATGGGCTTCTAACCACAATAGCTTACAAACTGGGCAGAGACAAACCTGTTTGTTATGCACTAGAGGTAAGTCCAGTAGTTTCTTCTTTTTTGTAGTGATACCTGTTCTTGTTTACTTCTGTTTTCTAGTATCCTTATGTTATCTTCAGCTGCATGGAAATCAAAATAGCTTTGTGTTAAAGTTTGTGTGCCTCAAGGCTTATGTGTGGTTTTGTTTATCCCTATCTTCAATCTGTATCACATAATCTAATAAAAATATTTCTACATTGCATCATTTATATTTTCAGGGCATGACAGCTAAAGCATTTTTTCCGTTACACAGTCTTTCAAATCTTTAATAAATGTTACATATAAATAAAAAAAATTATACTAAAATTGGATTTAAAAAGAGGGGAAAAAGTCCTCTCATAATAAAAGTCATAACTAAATGTCTTTGGAGTTTATTTCATTCTAATGGATTTTACTTCTAACTTTAAAAAATCTGAACCAGATTTCTGGGACAAGAATCCTCTAACAATTGAGATCTTTTTTACCTACTAAGACTTAGGTGCCTACTTCCAGAATTTAGTTCCTCAACTCTCCACACAACTCTGAGGGCATCCAAATTCTGTAGAAAATTGGATTTTTACTTTAACTTCAGGGTTCATTGTTCTAAAGCTCTGCTTCTGAAGCACAGATCAGCTGAGCACCTATTTGGCACCAGAGCTTCATTGGGAATAACAGAATGATTATTCTTCCATCTATGTTGCTTAGTGGGCTTGATCTAATAGTTATTCTCAAAACACGCATACTGAATTCTCTGCTGCTATTGAGATTTTGTAGAGAGCCTATGTTTTCCATGTGAAACAAAGACAACGCACAGGATTTTCTTCACTGGGAGAATAGTTTGTGGCTTACAGTGCTTTACTAGGATGTGGGAGGCTGTGTTCATTTCCTTTTTCTTCCCTAAGGAAAGTTGATCTCGCATTTGCCATATTCTGGCAAACTCTGGGGTTTTCATTTTGTGCAGGTGTGTGAGAGGTTTGTTTTATTTTTAACCCACGCTCTTGAAGCAAGAACTGGAACTGTATTGAGAGTGATTTGTATTTCTGCATGCTGAAACACATGCATGTGTACTTTGCTTCTTCCTCATCTCCAAGTCTTTAATGATATTGGCTGAAAAAACGGCTTCAACAGAAGATATTAAGTGTCCTTTCTCCTGTATACATGCTAGAATCATCTACAATCTGCTGGTTAAGACACTTTCCAGAGATGCAAAAAATGTGGATTCAGCCTTTTCTTTTAAACCCATATCTTGTAACTGTAATAGCTAGCTGGTTAGAAAATACCCCTGCTCCTTCTAGCAACGGCTTTGAATGAAAATATAATGCTGTTCCCATTTTACTTGAAGCTTACTCTAGTAGACTTGAGACTGTCTTGTAGGGAAGTCCGTTTGGACTTTGGAGTGAGACAGGAGCCATACCATTCATCTATGATATGATGGAGCCATTCAGGGCCGTTCGCTGAGACAACAGAGCAATTTTGCTGGCAAATGCAAGTGCCTAAATTTTCTGCCTCTCTGGGCATTTGTATTTAGACTCTAGACATAATCAGTCTTGGTTTTTTAAATCAAAGCATAAAAATCTTAATAACTCTTCAATAATTTGTCAGAAAAAGAAGGCTAAGGCTACTGGACTTCATAACTGTATATTCAGGAGAAGACCTAAATTAGAGAGACAAGAAGACTGCTTAGCAAATGTCATGGTAACTCCCCCCCATGAGAAGAATCACGCAATATGCGCCTTTTCTACATGGAGCCTGTGTAACAGGCTGCCATTTTTACACGGCAGTCTCCAGCTGCCAAGAAACTTATGGTTTAGTTGTGAGCATTCTTGGGAGTGCTTTAAGCTGTGACTGTAAGCCTGCAATTGGAGGCTGCAGCTACCCCTCCTCTCCAGTCCTGTAAAAAGGAACACGAAGCTACCAGTTGTTGTCTCCTAATGTTGTAGTGATTTTGTTTCTTTCAGGGATCCGTTGCAATAGCTGGTGCTGTTGTTCGTTGGCTAAGGGACAATCTAGGTATTGTTAAGACTTCCCAGGAAGTTGGTGAGTATTCACAATTTGGAGCCGTTCAGTTTTTTAAGTTTTCTTTTCCAATGTCTTGCTGTCTCTAATGTTGAATGAAAGCTCAAAATATTCAAGTAAAGAAAAGCTGCAAGATGCATATATTTTGCTGTGTTTGGACAATTTGGTTTGCATCCATGAAATCACTGTTTATCGATATATGTGTTTCATACAGCATATCAATACAGTCTTTGAAACCCTTTGTCAGCTTTGTTCTATTGCAATCTGTACTTTTTAGTAGTTTCCCTAGCAAGCAGATATTCAGGAAGATACTATACCTACAGTGTATTTCCTGGTTTCTTATAATATTGAATTCTCCAGAGCCAAGACTATGTAAGTCTCTACTACAGAAGCCAGAGCATATTTGATCCTAAACCTACATATTCGTTCCTGTCATAAACATGAGAACCTGAGGCCCTACATATGCAACGATTTATGTAGAAGGCTTCATATCCATTAAGTTAGGGACTTCAGTTTGCAAAGCTGCCTCTTACAGGAATTGTGGAGGATGGTAATCTGTTTTGGGTAAGAATACAGTAATCCTTTAGCATTTGGGGAGCTGATGTTTTCTGCTTGAGCTGAACTGAAAGAAGCTGATGGGTGACATTATAAAGACTAGGAATATATCGAACTTTGAAAAAGGAGAAAATGTCAGAAGCATGCAAGTGTAACAGTGTGAAAGTGACTGACTTGATGAGATTAAGGATTAAAAAGCATTTCATTACATATTTTTAATAATTTGATATCTTATTCAAAGGTGGAAAAATTCAGAATTCAAATTTTATGTAAAACTTCAAAGATTAAGCAAAAACTTAAAACGTCAGTCTGTCTTTCTGTAAGAAAGCTTCGCAGATCATACGGAAGAATATAAACTACTGTCATGTGAATTAGCCAGCTGTTGAAACACTACAGTACCACTTGGCTTCACAAGTTTGACTAGACCTTTGGAAGTTTTGAGTTTCAAGAACTTTAATCTTGTCAGTGTTGTTAAAGTCATGTGGGACTTCATCATCTCTTCCTGTTTCCCTGAACATGTCCTTCCTTCTCCCTTCACTCCTTTTTTAGGTGGAGTCTGTGTGAAAGCACCATTTTAAAAAGACTTTGAATAAATTTTCCTACCTCTTTTCTCTATTACTATGCTTCTCTGATCAATGCAGAGGAAATTTATAAAAGCAGAAAAAAGATACTTTCCTTTCTTGTTATAGGAAGGAGCTGCACATTAGCATTACTTCCTTTGCAGTTCTCAATGTTTTAATATAATTTTCAAAATTACAAATATTTTAATATTGTGGAGTTCAGCTATCCAAGGTCATTACTCAGATACTAAGAAACCTCAGATTTCCTTGTAGCTGGCCTTGTGATTATATACGTAAGCTGAGAATTTAGAACTCTAAATCCATTTGAAATTAATGGGAATTTAGTTCTTAACTCCCTTTGGTCTTGATCCAGTTTCACTTGCTTGCCCTGACTTAAATGCAAGGAAATGTGACCTTTTGGACTGCTTTGGAGGTTGCATTCTTTACCCACAGGATACCCTTTGAAAACATCACAGAATCTAGGTCAGAATATTGAGTACACGATTTTGGTTTTCGGTTTTGATTTTTCATTTTGTATTTTACATTTCCCACAACTCCCTATAACCCATCTTCTGTTCATATTGTTGCAAATGGACAACTAGTTAATGAGAAGCAGAGTGCTGGAGGTGTATTTTCTAACTGTATGTGGCTTGATTATTTTTGTAGCTACCTAACATATTATGAATATTTTCCCTATTTAAATAATAACACTTTTAAGTGTCACATTTAAGTGTTGGTACCGTTGTGAAAAGCTAAGTGAAGACCGTTTGTGTGTGTGCATTAGAAAAACTGGCTGCGGAAGTGGGGACTTCTTATGGCTGCTACTTTGTGCCAGCATTTTCAGGACTGTATGCACCATACTGGGAACCCAGTGCAAGGGGGTAAGGATCTGACTAAACACTGCATTTGCAGGGAGATTTAATGATTTTACAAATACTATCACTAGTTCTTCCAGGTATGTGAAATTGTTCTTTTTTTTCCTTTGATGTGTCTGGATACATCATTCTCTGTGGTATCTTCAAGCAACTACTGTGTATCTCTTTTGTATTTAATCTGTTCAAAACAGCAACTGCTACTGGGAGAAAAAGAAGGATTAGCTAGCTCAGCAAGTCACCCTCATCTTGCCCCCCCCCCCCCCCAAAAAGAGGGAGGGGCAAGGGGCAGGGAAAACATTTGGGCTGGGTTGTGTGTTTCAGAGGACAGGTACAAGATAGTTCTGTCGTTCTTGCCAATAATGGGGCCAGCTTTTTTTCTTCACACATTTCTGATTCTGAAAGGACGTCTGCATACCTGTGAGCTGTCAGGCAACAAAAGTAGAAAATGAAGAATTTAGTGCTGATTAGTTTTTTTGAGCTCAGTATCCCATGGCTGCTGCATTCACTATTTCAAATGATACAGACTATTTCATTCCTCCCCACTTCTCCTCCCTCTCCTTCCCCTTATGTCCAGCTTTCTTTCCAGTCTATTGAATACTCTTTTCTCCTCTCCTTCAAGTCCCATTCCTGGTTGTTAAGACTTAACTAGCTGGTACGAGTTAGAACTACTTGTTCAAACAATAACCTTCCATTTGTCTTTTCTGCTAGTGCGAGTTCACCTCCTGTTGCTGGAATCACAACATGCCATGGGAGTCACAGAAGCATAACAAATTTAAATATAAAATAGCTTTCCTAAAGTCAGAAAAGAAATCTTAAAGAATATCTAGTTTCCAAGGTTTTGAGTAGCTGCATCTTTAGAATTTAGATCCTTTTTGTACCTAAAGAAGAAAAAAATCTTTCAGTTAGATGTTTTTACACTTTTTAGGATCATAGTGCTTAACTTTTTAACTGTTAAAAGCTGATCTTTGGAACGGCAACAACTAAAAATATCTTTGAACTTGCACGTATCCAGCACCAAATATAGCTTCATTTCTGTGTAGAATGCTACTATCCCTCAGATGTTAAAATAGAATAAAAGGATGATTATTTGCTCTGCAGTTCAGAGTACCTTGACAGAATTCAGCTTACTCATGGTTAGATGTAGCATAATTTCCATAATCAAAAATCTCTTTGAAGATGCAGAAACAACTAATGATCAGAATAGATCTGAACACAATTTTAAGCATTTAGAGCATAGCACTGACGCAGCTGGGCTTTTCCTTAAGAATTTAAAGACTAGAATTAAGATTTTAGTGATAGATGATATTATTTCTTAAAGAACAATCAGCCTCAATCATACATTTCCTTTTCTTAAAGGAAGACTAGAATTTTTGTGTGTGTGTGTGTGTGTGTGTGAATATGCATCCATCTGCATGCAGATTGGCAATAAAATTTTAATTTATGGCAATTGTATTGATTGGACGCTGAAACCATGTTTGTCAGGAAAACATGGATGAGAGACTTTAGATTAAAGGGAAACAAGCTTTTTAATATTGAAAAGCAGTCCTCATACAAATGAACTGAATGAGTTTTGAATTAGAAAGCTTAGGTCTGAAGTAATGGTGTATGTCTGGTAAAGAAGTATGTCCTAACTGTTTGGGGTTTTTTTTTCTCTTCAACAGTATTATCTGTGGCCTTACTCAGTTTACAAATAAAAACCACATCGCCTTTGCTGCACTAGAAGCGGTTTGCTTTCAAACACGAGAGGTAAAGGCAAATTGGGTCCTAAATACATTGTAAATTAGTATAATAACAGGGACCATAGCTCTTCAGGAAGAGAGAGGATTGAAGAGATTTAATGAAGATTAATCATACGCTTTATATTGTACTTTGATGCTATTCTTCTCTTTACATAGTGCTAATGTTGAAAAATTGTTCCTGTGGGCTTAGCTACAATGATGTGGTTGGGTGGTACATTATTTTGGGGTGGCAATGCTGCTTTTTATCAGCACTTAAAATAAGGTGAACATACTTTGTGAATATGTTGAGAGGCAGAACATAGAAACATTGAAATTACAAGGCCAGTGCCATAACTAAAAAGTTGCATTTGGTAGGAGACTACATTTTATATTGTCTGCTGTGACGGAGATAGCTTATGTTGCTTCTGGTACACAAGAACAAAAATAAGTTAAAGCAAGACAGCAGCAAACATACCAAGGGAAATCTGGATTCACTTCCTGCCCATTACATCTTGTATTACCTTAGCTGGCGTTCTGCAACAGCAAACCTAAATTCTCACAGAAGAAATGAATCCTCCAATCAAATCAAAGGGGTTGATATCAGTATGTTCTGAGCATTAGAATCTTTATATCACCATCTACTATCAATTTACACTCCCTGTGTTCCATACAAATACAGGACAAAATGAAATCCCTAGACCTCAAAGGGTAACAGTCAACCTTAATTTGATTGCATGTTTCTAAACTGCTCATATTTAAACACAGTGAGTTTTAAAATAACACCCGGCTAAAACCATGTGAGCAGAGGAAAGCAGCTTGCTGTTTCTGTAGTGACATAGAATAGAGTAAAAAGTACTCATGTGGAAAAAGACAGCCAGAAATCTCACCCAGACGTCTGCTTTTGAAGCTGTGCTAACAGCCTCTGAGTCCTCAGAAAGTTGTAAAGGAGCTTGGAAGTAGCATATATCTCTAATTCTGGTACTAGAAGTCAGGGTAAAGTTACAGGGAACTGAACCGATAGTTCAGTTTGTTGTCTGCTCCTCTCTTTCCTTGTCCCTCCTCCCATCCATTTCCTCTCATATGACAGCTCACTGAACTTTCCAGCAGAAAATTATCCCTCTTTTTTGCTGGGCTATTTTTCTGATGAATTAATGACCTCAGCTGCCTCGCAGAGGAGTGTAGCAAATGTCAGAATGAGAGACAGGGCATGTGGCTGGGAGTAGGAGGGAGGGGAGTAAAGCTGTCAGACTGAGTGAGGGTGAAGTTAACTGTTTGAACAGATCTAATACTTCCTCATACTGTAGACAATGTGCTTTTATCACAATGACAGGAGTGCCTGATCAGGTCTCTGGACACGGTTAAATTAACAGACTAAGTCCTAGTGACACAGCTAAAATATGTGTACATTTTTCAAAGATACATTGTTAGTTCTGTCCTGTCAGAAACAAAGTTCTTTTGTTTTAATTCCAGTTAAAATGGAAGTCTTTTGTATCCTTCAGGAAAACCCTCAAATTTCATGTTCATTGGAGTTTTTGCTTGGTTTATTGTGCCATCCAGTCCTTCTAAGTCTCTCTTCCTTGTTGTACAAAAAGCTCCTTCCTTGTGCAGACAGATGAAACTTGTAACGTTTCTTCTTCCAGAAGGCATTTTGAAAAAATAAGCAATTTTTCAGTTCTAAGAGCTGTACAATACTGTCATTAGACAAAACTTACATACTTGGATACCTTGCTCTTCACCCAACCTGAGTACAATAGAGATAGCAGCAAGCATGATCATGATTTGTTTTGTTCCTTCATCCCTTCCTGATTTCTAGCATTCTTTTCATTTTTTTAATCTCTACCGAGTGCATGATCCAACATGCTCTTGCACAGTGATAAACAAAGCCAGAGCCTCCAACAGTATGTGTGTGTAAAGCTGAGATTATGAGGCACTGCTGAAGTTCTGAAAGGTAAAAAGGGCAGGTGAAGTCAGCATAGACGAATGCAAAAAAAAGGAAATAAGTGGTGGGGAGCAGTACTAGCTTAGTACTGCCAGCAAACTTTGCTGCTGTGCTATGAATCCTCTTTTCCAGGTTATTTCTAATGTATTGAACAGCACAGGCCTGTGGATAGATGCTGCCACCATGAAAACTGGCCTTTTAACTTCTAATTTTAACCATTATTTATCCTGTGGCAGTTCTTTTAGTTCCTTTAAAGATTTTCTGGTGAGGGACCTTGCTGACTTACTTTCTGGGAATGGGTAGAATCTACTGGACAACTGATCTCTATATAGCTTTTACTAGCTTACGAACCTACAATTTTTCTGTTCTTTTTTAAAAAAAAACATGTTAACTTTTCCCAGTAAGGATTGTATAATAGGGTGCTTTGTGAACTACAGAACAGCACGGAATGCGTTGTAGTTTTGGTCTCTTTTGTGGTCTGTGTTGCTTTGTCATTTAAAGCTGAGAAAAGCACACCTTTTTTTTATTCAAATAAATTGAAAAATTACAAAGATAAAATCATTCTGCACTAGTTAATGCCTAACTTTGTCAACAAAAATTATGCACTAACCTTAAAAAATGTAAATGAGACATTTAATTGACTGCCTTTACAAAACCCTAGAAAACCCACTATTCCGCATTTAATAGGTGCTTGTAGGATAATGCCATGGTGTTACCAGTAGCTAAGGTTTGAGGCAAATCTTATTAGGAAACCCTCTAAAAAGCATATCAATAGGTATGTCGTGGTTCAACCCCGGCCAGCAACTAAACACCACGCAGCCGCTCACTCACTCCCCCCCACCCAGTGGGATGGGGGAGAAAATCGGGAAAAGAAGCAAAACCCGTGGGTTGAGATAAGAACGGTTTAATAGAACAGAAAAGAAGAAACTAATAATGATAATGTTAACACCAATAAAATGACAACAGCAATAATGAAAGGATTGGAATGTACAAATGATGCGCAGTGCAATTGCTCACCACCCGCCGACCGACACCCAGCCAGTCCCCCTGAGCGGTGATATCCCTGCCCCCACTTCCCCGTTCCTATACTGGATGGGACGTCCCATGGTATGGAATACCCCGTTGGCCAGTTTGGGTCAGGTGCCCTGGCTGTGTCCTGTGCCAACTTCTTGTGCCCCTCCAGCTTTCTCACTGGCTGGGCATGAGAAGCTGAAAAATCCTTGACATTAGTCTAAACACTACTGAGCAACAACTGAAAACATCAGCGTTATCAACATTCTTGCCTCTGAACTCAAAACATAGCACTGTACCAGCTACTAGGAAGACAGTTAACTCTATCCCAGCTGAAACCAGGACAAGGTATCAGTGAATTACATACTTCACTCTTAGTTAATTATCCCTTGCAAACACTTCAACACTTTTCATTTATTTCCAGCTATCCACTGTGCCCAAAAGAAGGAAGCATAATTTCAAAAAAAATTACACTAACAGTTTATTTTTGCAGTCTATCTCGCATAATGTAAAATTCTCAATTTTCAACCACTAATGGAAAATATTTCAAGATGCTGCTCTTTCAAAACAGTTCAACGTTCAGCTGTTCCTAATGAAGTGTCTTCCAGATTGCCAGTTTAAACGTTTTAATTTTTCAATTCTTTAATGCATCAAATTAGAGAAAGTACCTAGCAAACTGTAATCAGCTAAAGGACTCCATTTAGTATTACTTCTTCCTTTATTAGCTTTAATAAATGTTGTAGTTGTCATCAGCTTTTCTTCAAAATTCTTCTTCTCAGACCATATAACCAACAAATAGGCTAGATGTAGAGCATCAGAGGAGAAACATCTCCTACACTAGGATTTCTGTAATAAATAGAATGCATTTGCTGTAAATTAAACAAAACTGTGTTGTTACTACCTTTTGCCCTCTTGATATGTAGGGGAGGGGAATTATCTACTTAACACTCTTTAGCAAATGCTGAATTATCAGTATTTTATACTCAGAGGGTGTCATGGATTTCTCTGCAGTTAAATCATAACATATATTACTCTTACTTAAGATTTTAGATGCCATAAACAAGGACTGTGGGATACCACTAAATCAGTTACAAGTAGACGGAGGAATGACCAATAACAAAGTCCTCATGCAACTCCAATCAGACATTCTCTGTATTCCAGTAGGTAAGATGAAATTGCAACTCTTATTTTCGTTTTAAAGCTGAAAACAACATTGGTTTGTAATGGCTAATGAGGACAAATTGGATGGCTTGCTTTGTTGTTGTTGCTGGTCTTTTGCTACTGTTTGAGAATGTTGGGTTTTTTTTCAGAAAAAGTTTTTAGATCTTGCTTCCAGTTTTGAGATTCACTTTCATAGAGAATCACTGACTTATTTCTTGTGTTGAAATATTACAGCACTATGACAGTATTGAACTTCAAAGTTGTCATATCAATTTCTAAACATCTAACAATTTTAAAATGTGAAATGAATGCTCTGCTGCAACATGTTGGCCCTGAGAATCTTGCTCAGAGATAAATCAGAACTTTGCACCTCCACTGCTCGTTCATGTTTGGTCTTGCATTTCAGCAAATGGAAAATACCCTTTATTCTGTTCCCTTTGCCTGCACAGACCTTTGGGTTTTTAGCTTTTGAAGAATGTGTTTCAATGCACTAAAACTCTTTAAAGACCTCACTTGAAACTTGAAGCATTTCAGCATCAGTGAAAAGGGTGCATCTTTCTGAAGACATGTTTTAACACCTGTAGCAGATCTCAGGTTGCTGAGTATTATAAGCTATACATAAACATTTCTAAGGATGCAGTGTGTCACTGAGTAACATCAGGATATTATATATCTTCATCTATACTGAAGGCTGATAATTTGCTGCATAAATGTAATAATCTTGCCTAATGCAGCTTCTAGAAAATCATTTAGAAAAACATCGTGTTGTTTCTTATGCATAAATGTGAGACACTTCAGTGGAAAGTTTTTAACTCTAGAGATATTGTAGCTTGCCTTTAATAATACATAATGCACAAGGCTTATACTATCCGTGCAGATGCACAGTTAACAGATGAAAGGATATGATCAATAAAATCAGATTTTAAAGGATCCTCTGCCTGAAGCAGATATGCAGGCAGTTCTAGAGTTAATGGAACAGATTTACCATTCACGTCTTGGGGGTGGGATGGTCTTCTGTAGCATCTGTGGAAGGCAAACAAGCTAGTAAGTACAGGTGTGTAGCCTCTTTTAAGATGCCTTTTCTAAGTATAAGTGCTTTTAATAACACAACATCTAGAGCACGGTAACAAGGCTGATAAGTTAGCCAGTAATCACTGCTTTGAGGAGGGAGCAAGACGACAAGAAAATAGTATATTATTAACAGGAGTACTCTAAGAAAACTGATGGTTGAAGTCAGCAGCCCTGCACATGGTATGAAAATAAGCAATTGCATGATTCAGTCTTGAAGGAAGTAGTCATCTGAGATATTTCAAAGAGTTGGACGACTCATAGGTGAAGTTAGCCTCATAACCATGTGAATGGCAATAAAATGAGGTCTGTAGTTGGTAAACTTAAAGGAAGCATATAGCAGTTGTAGAAATATATATCATTCTAAATATATATGTAAATCTTTAGTTCTGATGTCATCAAGGTGACTTTCATTAAAAATCATCATGGCTTCTCTGCAATTTACTTCAGTAAAGCCATCAATGCCTGAAACAACAGCTCTAGGAGCTGCTATGGCAGCAGGAGCTGCAGAAGGAGTTGGAATTTGGAGTCTGAATCCTGGAGATTTGACAGCAGTGACATGTGAACGATTTGAACCACAGATCAACCCAGAGGGTAAAACCCTTTCATATTATCTAAGAAGTTGCAAACTTAGTGTTTTATATCCAACAGATCGTTTTTTTCTTTGTTGCAGTCTAACATGCTGATAGAAAAACAGCTATATATGAATATCCTCAAAAACATTGAAGATCAGATTTGTAGTGTTTGGTTTAGAGAAAAGTGCATTTCACTTGCTGTTTTGTCCGTTTATTGACTAGTAAGATTGGGAAATGTTTAAAACAACTTAACTCCACAAGGAAATGTGTTGGGGTTTTTTTCTTTCTTCTTTTTGAAAGCAACTTGTCACTGGGCGTTGCAGTTAGTAGCTTTTGATTTATAGGAAGCAAAATCAAAGAAATCTTGAAAGGTTTTTACTGAGAAAGATGTCTCCTAAAGCTCCTGTGCATTTGTGAGTTTTCACAGATGTAAAAAGGACAGACTGACTGTTTTGGAGAGACTTTTCTTTTGGCTTTAAAAAGCTTACATTAATCATTGTTTTTTAGCTGACTATCTCTTTCATCAGTTCTTAAGTGCTTCTAGAGATGGAAAGCATGTACTTGACATAATTAATCCATGTGCAAGACAAATGCATTTTTGTCTTTTCAATTATTTCTTAATTTTTGTTACAGAATTTTGTCTTACCATTTTGAATATAATTACTGCTATAATCCCTACTTCAAGACAGTATTTTCAACACTGAAGGGCTTCTGCATGAATAACAATTGCTTCATTTTGTCCTCCTTGTAAATCTTCTTATTGGTGAACATGCAGAAAATGGTTTTTAAGGTTTATTTCTCCTAACTGTGCATAATTGTGGGGTTTGGGGTTGTTTGGGGGTTTGGGCTGGGTTTTTTTTTTTTTATTCAAAACAGCATTTTATAATACTTGTTCTGTGCAGACAAACTATACTGTGCAAAAGAGTGGAAAGCTAATATTGTAGTCTTTGCTTCTTAAATACTTGTATTTGTATTCGTATGCATTGAGAGGCTTTTCTGTTTGCTGATTTCTTAATTTCAGAAAGTGAATATCGCTATGCCAGATGGAAGAAAGCTGTGCTGAAATCTATGGGCTGGGAGACATCTGAAGCTCCTTCAAATGGTAAACCAGAAATTAATGCAGGTCAAGTATTACTAATTAGCCAGTTAGCCTAGGTAGTTGATCTTGAGTTTGGTGACCTTTACTGTTCGTACCATCTCTGGACTATTCCAATGATTTAAAAATTACTACTTAAAACCACTGTGGAAGCAAAGCAGGAGAATAGATAGATAGGTCTTCCTCTTGAAAAGAGGTCACAAGCAACATCTTGTAGGGCTCTAAAAGCAGAGGACATGAAATCCAGACTAACTGCAGGTTTTGCAGAATAGTATTGGTTTACAAAAGAAAAAAATCTTACCTAGAAGAAGAGATACAGCACAATTCTAAGACAGTGCAGGGATTTTGTAAACTTTCTTATACTATAACCTCATGTTGCAAAGGAGAAAAGTTTCATCCTGTGATTTTTCTTGCTACATCTTGCTTTTATTATTTGCTGTATAGGAAGGAGGGATTGATAGCCACATCAAAATCTGACCGAGAAGGGCTAAGAGCAAGAAGTTATCATAAAGTGAAGAATTTCATAGACCTGTTGTTCACACACAGAGAATATACAAACACTTTTGAGGGACTGAACAAGATCTTTCTTTTTACGTAGAGGGCTTTTTCATCTGTCAGGTTTGAATTAAATAAAACCTGCAGTCTTCTATGATCTATAATTTGAATTTATATTTCAGCACTTTTTCAGGATGAGGTTTGAGTCCTGAATCATCCTACAACACATCATTTATGGTCTTTATCTTAATTTCATTTCCCTATTGTTGGAAAAACTATTAGAATGAAAAGTATTAAGTAAAGAATCCTCAAAATGGAAACTCCGCCCACAATCCACAGTTGCAGCCCTCAAGCTGCATGAAGTCTCTTACTTTATTCTTGAAAGCTAAAGCTAAAATTTTCTTTTTACCATCCTATATGTTGGTTTACGTATTTTATTTAACACCATGGTTATACAAACAATTCTGCCAAGGCTATTTGGAAGGGAAATAGGTAACATGCTAAGTAACAAGATTCACTTCAGTATTGTCTATTATGGTTTAGTAGCCTTACATCTAAATTCTCTGTTATGGATCCTAAAATCCCAAGTGCTTGATGCGTATCTTACTTACATATCTTTATTTCCTTTTGAAGGATAGAAAATTCTGCCTTGCAGAAAATAAAACTAGATCGTGTTCTTCAGCTCATGTGAAATATGTTTATCAAAACTTAGCCTCAGTGATTATCTGGTTTAACACTGGACAGGAAAATGTTATTTTCCTTAGTTCTTGCTTTGGAACTTTGTCTTCTGCCTGCTAGGAGTGTTTAAGATTGAAGAATACTAGAAATGGGCTCAACTCAATTACTATTGCTAACAGTGGAATTTGAATTTGAACTCTTATATTGAGAGCCTGTTTTGAATTATTGTGGGGGTTATGCATAATCTTTTTTAGTTTTTCTGCAAATGTCACTACATTTGTTACTTTTTGCTGTTCATATGCTTTTTAACACATATATTGCAATTTATATATATATATTTCTCTTTTGATTTGCTTGACTGGAAACACCTTCCCCTGGATGACATCAGGTGACACTAGTATCTTCTGTAGTCTGCCTTTGGGTTTTTTTATTATGAGTAGCATGATAATGTTAATCGGAGCAAAGTACGTCTCAGGTTAGTTATTATTTGAACTAGATCACTTTAAAAGCTATCTACACTAGTTTAAGTATTGGGGTTTTTTGTATTCCGTCTGTTTATTTTTAGCAAAAATGACTGATGCTTTTTGTTGTTCATGCACACGAGTGAGGATGTGAATTAGACGTATGATACCTAAGGGAACCAAGTGAATGCCATCTCAAATTCATCCTCATGTGCCATGAAATTCATAATTGTTAGATGCACATGAAACCTTGAACTCCTCCCTCCCTTTGTCTAGCTGTGCAGACTGTACAGAGTTTATAAAAGGCATATAGGTTGGAGCAGCCTAGCAGAGTTTTGCATTGCCTGCATTACAGCGTGCACTGCAGTTAGAATAAGGTTCCATCCTTTATCTTATATTTCTTCTCATAACGTTTAAAATTATTTTGAGGATCTTGTTTGAATAAAGTGAAGACTTTTCATCTGTCCCTGAAAGGCTTCATGCACCCCTTTCATTTTTCTGCTCCCCTTGGAGCTATTGTATGGTCAGAAATCTTCATCTACTAAATCTATAGAATATTCTTTTTGTACTTTGTTCTTGATGGATAAGTGAATTCATTTTGTGTAAAGAGAAGAGACCCTAAAAGGCCTATCTGCAAAACTGGGGAAAGGGACTGTGTGCATATGCAATGAAGATGCATCTTCAACCTATTAATATATGTGTTATTTTAAAAGAAAGTTCTTTTAATATGAATGACGGTTAGTTACTTATGCCAGAAGTAAGACATTTCATTAAGATATTCTTATGATAAGAAAAAAAGAAGTTTATATGGTGATGCCATTTGTTCTTTGTTGTTGTGTTTCATAATTTCATTCCAAAGAAAATATTTTACAGTATAGCCATTGTTGCTGCTTAGTAAGCTTTTTGGGGGTGGTTGTTTAGTTTTCTTTCTTTGTTTTGGTTTTGGTGGGATGGGCGGGGGGTGTTAATTAAACAGACAATTGAGGACTCTAGCATGTTCCTGTAATGACGTGTTTGTATTTTGTTTCTACTTATTCAGCCTGAATTAACTATTCAATTGTAATTTTCCTTGCGTGGAAGAGACTGACTGAGCTTGTAGGAGAACTAAAATCAAACTAAACAAATGCTAGGCAAAAATCAAACTGAATTGACATTGATTTACTAACTCTGGAATGTATCTATGAATGAGAACAATCTTGATTATGAAGAATAAAATAAAACCAGCTGTGAATAAGTGGGTAAATTTTTAACAAGCTGAACTAAGCAACTTGAATATTAATTCCAGGTCAGGTTCTTCACCACATGGAGGACACCTAAAATAATATGAAGATCAGTGTTAAGTGGGCAGATAAGCAACTTAAATTCTGGGCTTATTGCTTTTTAAAAACTACTAATCAGTAACCTGCCTATAAATATCTAAACTTGCACTGCTGGAACTCATAAAAAAAGATTTTTTTTTTGTCCTTTCCCTAAGCTTGTCAGTGACTTTCTGACCCACAAGTGGAAAACATTTTCATCTCAACTCCCTCTGGCCTTCAGAACCCATTTTTGCCCTTGTTTTCAGATAACAGTAACTATTAGTATATTTAACTACAGATAACTATTGGTATAGTTACTGTTACTATATATATACAGTTACTATATATACCGATATAGGTACTTTATATACCAGTATATTGGCATATTATTTACATGGTAAGCTTGGGGACAGGAGAAGTTGCAAGAAATTTCCAGCTGCTACTTGTTTTAAAAATGATGATGTCTAACAAGGAATAGCATCAGTGATGATATGTACAGGTTGTAGTTTTGCTCAGCTACGTGTTAGGATAGGACATGACATACAGAATTTGTGTTGCTGATTGGAGCAGGGCTGCTTCCCCCTTAGATATTTACTCTGGTAAATATCCTTTTGCTTTTAAAAGCCAGAACTAGCTGACCAGACTTTCCTTCTAATTCAGTACAGGAACTCCATTAATTAATTTGTTACATTTTATCTTTTAATGAAACACTGGAACTCCAATGCAGTCATCAGTATAGTAGGTTTGAGGATTGAATCTACTGAGGATTGAATTCATCCTTCATGTGCTGAAACAGCAGTAAGTCTTGCATGGCAACAGTGCTGTTGTTGAACATGTCTCTGTAGGGCAGGGCCATGATTTTACAGCTACTGAAATGCAAAGGAGAAATCTGCTGCGGCAGAATAGAGAACACTAACGTGACAAAAACCCATTTGCAGAACTGCTAAACTAACTGCCTTCTCATGCAGCACCTCTTGACTGAATATGAAGAACAATACTGTATTTCATGATATCATTTTGTAATTTCATCAAAATCAGGTCAATTACTTGTACCTTACTTTATGATCTTCATTCTTCTCTCCCAGAGGAGAAAGGGCCAATATTTTGGTTTATTTCACTATTAAAGCAAGTAGTGTGTAGCGACTGGTGTCCCTGTGCTAAGACTCTATTAAGTTTTTCACACTAGTTTTGGAAGCGGACATCTGAGAGGTTTCAACATATTCTGTAGCTGTACTTTTTTGGTGGGTGGGAGTTAACTGAAAGTGATACTATATTTTATTAGACTCAAATTTAAAGAAATGCCTTTGCATGCTTAAATTGGCAGCTCTCACGTGAGATATAAGTAGGGATTGGATATCTATGGGATCTTATGTGACTTCTGGGGTATACAGTTCTTTGACTTTGTTCTCACAGAATAAGGTGTAAGTGCTGATAGTAATACTGTATTCTTCCTGCCTAAATACCCTTTGGGGGGTTTTTTTAAGATTCTTTTTTTCCTTTTTAGTTTCTTGCGCTGTGATAGTTACTGTTAAATTGCATACTAATTTACATACAGGGATCACTATGCAGTTCTGCAAGTTAGTTGCAATAATATTTCCCAAATTTCTGAAAGCTGAGCTCATATTCAGAAAAAATAAGCTTAGAGTACCTTCCTTCAATTCTTCTACTTGTTAAAAATTTACCCATCTTAATAGTGTGGTCTCTTCTCTCCTGCTATATGCATATCCCCCACACTTAAGTGCTGGCTTATCTGGTGTCACGAGATACATCTAATTTATAACTGCATTAATTGAAAACAAAAGATGGTTACACTGAATTCCCCTCATAGCTCAGCTGTTTTATAGAGTGTTATTAATGCTTTAGAGTAAATTCTATGTTACTAATGCACATTCTTTCTTATTTAAGGTACTGGTAAATGAGACTGCTTAGTGGACTCTCTGGATGCAGCTGATTTCTTTGTTTCATTTTGTTTTGTTGTCTGAAGAGATTCCACCACCAATGTGATTATACTACTTGTGTGGCTAAATACATTCATGAATCCATCTGTTGCCAGTCCCTGAGTAACCTCCCAGTGGTACACTGAAACTTATGTCTTCAGCCCTTCATTACTCTGCTCCCTTCCTCATCAACTCCTCATCAGCTGCAGTGGAGGCCTTTGCGTGGACTCTCTCACATCATCCTCTCAAATTTCACAAGCCCTAGCTTTGTTTGAGAAAGTTGGTATAACAAAACCCTGCAACTTCTGAGGTAATGACGTCAGATGTTTAGCTATCCTTTTCAGGGGTTTGGTACTTTATACAACACACTGCAGAGAGTTAATGGTGCACTGTAGAACTTTGTAAACATCTTACAATTCTTCCAGCTGCTGTGAATTATCTTTCGTATGTCTATGGTTGCCAAAGATGTTTTATTGTAGTGGCTGCTGGTCTGAAACACCTTCAGTGGTATAAACCTTTTAAACACTAGCTCAAAATGTATTTTCAGTAGCACACATCGCCACTGGTTTGGCATTGAAGAGGTTGCTGATATGGTCCACAGAGTACTGTTGAAAAGATCAATTACAAAGTTAAAAAGTTTGGTTTGGCTTCTGGCATATGCAGTCAGTTTGCCCATTATAAGTATTTAAGACACTTAAGTCTGTACATTTAAAGAGATAGGAGCAAATAGATATTTTGGCTAAGGTCATGTTTCATGTTCTTGTGCTTTTGTGTTAGTTTGGAAAGACAAGTTTGATACAGCATGCTATTGACAGGACAGCTTCTTGGTCCTCAGCAACTGATAACTCTTGAAACTACTCTGTACAATGCACTTTTCTTGATCAATACTGCATATATTCTGTCATCCTGCTTAAGGATATTTTAGTGACTATTTGTTAAACTTTTGAAAGTTGAAGCTAACTTAGTTTTCCTTAGAGAGGGTCCACTCCAAATTCAATATCAGTGCTTTAGTTCTTGATCTCACTTAGTATATCTCAGGGACCAAAATCTCCCTTTCAGTTTCCATGTCCATAGTTTTAACAGCAAGTTGTCACAAAATACGCTGAGACAACCCAAAACCCTGGCTTGGAAAAGTAAGCACTTGGCATCTGAAATGGGCCACTGGAATTCACAGGCAACATGCGTGACAAGTGAGTTGCGTCCACTTTGAAAATTTTTGTCCTCCACAGGTAACAGAGTGAGGTGATAATCTTATCTTCAGCTTTCCTGTTTGTACCAACAGCATGATGAATGCCAGCCTTATTGGTTAGGTCGGAGAAAATGTGTTCTTGTATACTGTCATTAGATCAGTATAGAATGATAGCGAGGTTAAATGTGGGAACAACATGGAGAATTTCAAAGGTGTGTTTAAATGCACTAGGAGTTAAAGGGAGCTTTTTTTTTGTGTGCGTTTGTTCTTAAAGATTTTTGTCTTTAAAAAAGTAATCTTTAAAAAGTTTTTTCTTTGTTAAACTATGATTAGAGGCTTAGTTTTTAAAAAGACGTTAAATATGTGTGTGTCTGAAGCAATGGATTGCACAGAAGTTCAGGTCTGTACAATATATTTAATATCAAATGCATATTAATTGCCTTTTTATTATCAAGTGCAATGACCTTTGAAAATGTGACTTTTAGTTAAGAAGTTAGAGAAGGAACATTTTTTGTCCTGTGTTTGCGTGTATAAATTCCACAGAAGGGATTTTTTTGTGCACGGGTGAAAATATAACAACATCATTCAAATCCCATATCTCCTGTAAACACTCAAATGTGAGGTGTGACAACTAAAATTTCTGGGTTTTCCAGTTTGTATTGGAGAGGTGACGAAAGAGTGAAAAATGAACAGGAACCCATAGAAAAATCTTTATGCTCCTTAGCTTTACTGGGAGCTGTTGCTGATCCCAAGGAACAGGAGTAACAGCAGCCTTTGGAGCACGCAGGGCGAGGGCAGCACACACCTCAAACACGGGACTTCTGAGTACGACTTCTTGCCAAAAACACTGAAGTACTGAACCTGGGAACGATTAATGCTGAAGTGTTGCCTTTGCCAATGACGTATGTAGCAGGGGGAAAGGTAGCACATAATAAGTAGGAGGGAGTTTTTTTGCTGCTTTTCTGACTTATCTTTTACTGGGAAACACAATTCCTGTTACTTTTTCACTGAGTAAAAATCATTATTTTATTTTCAATTGCTGTTGCAAATATTTTTTAAGAATTTCACACCACTGATGACTTTCTACCAACATAGTTGAAATATATTGTAAACTGCGTCTTGGGGGGGAGGGGACAAACTGTTGAAAGTTAGCTTTTTGTGAAGCTGTGATTTATTTTTTTCTACAAATTACCAGATTTATAAATTCTTACTTGAGAAATGCATTAACTTGGTATTAAAATACCCTAAATAAATTGTTGTAAGCTGTCAGTTTATTCTTGCACATTATCTTTCAAACACATTTTCATTGATGTTTTTTACATGAGGCATTAGTATACGCTGATGCATATTAAACAACAGAGCACCCTCTTTAAGTATCACAGACACATGCTTTAACTTACTCATATATACAGATCAAATACCTGCAGTACTGCATCCTGCGTTTCACTGATACATTCAGTTTCAAGGACTGGATTAGAAACTACATTTCCTCAAGTCCCTCCATATTCAGGAAAAAGCAGGAAAACACAAGTAAAACGACGAAAAGGAACACGGTCGTAAAACAGGTCCGATCTGAACACCATGGCTGACCAACAGGCCAAACGGTTTTTGCTCTTACACCATGGTCTGGTAATTGCTACAGATTAAAAAGCCATTCTGAGCTGGGGGAGGAAATGTTCGTGGAATGGAAAACATTGCAGGGGGGACTAGCCAGGAGCGGAAGGTATTTCTGTTATTTTAAGGAAGAAGCGTGGGGGTATGTGTATGTGTGGAGGGTGCCTGTATGGAGTGTGCCTGCCAGATTGTCGTTTGTTCTGTCTCTCTGTAGCTCCCAACTGTATTCTGCACGTCTAGTGCTGCATAATTATGCCAAGGATACAGCCTTCATCCACAGTCTTTACAAAGTCTTTAGTCCCCTATATCGAAATCAGTTGTATGAGTCAGAAACACACACACACACACACCCCCCCTCCAAAAAGAAAAGGGCATTTCTATATCACATCACACAGAAACTTTAGGTCACATGTAATTGCTCAATATCAGACTTCTCCCTCTGCTCATGAGGCTCTGGTGTCTTCCTTTAACACGGCAAAATTACAGCCTTGTCCTTAGCTGTGCTGTACAAGAGCATACTCGAATTTCATGATTCATCAAGCTGGAGTATTATGAGATGAGAACTTTATTAATGTACTTAGTACCAGAAATTTATATGCATAAAGAACTTTTGCTCAACAAAAGCTAACACAATATCTAGTCTATTATTGGAACTCTATACAAACAAGCTTCTTAATAGCCATACCAGCATCCAAGCCATAATCTTTCCATCTAAAGAAGCCTGGATCTGTAGCTCTTGGAATGCCAGCCTATTACGAGCTGTAGCACGGACCGAGTATGATTTTTTTTTTTTTTTCCTTGTTATTATACTTGACTGGCATTTATGGAAGTAGGGCTCATCACTCCCCCCCAGGAAAAAGGTTTGTATTACCAACGCAAGCTATTCTTACTGGGACTCTAGTTAATCTTCACCAAGGTGCAAACCACTTCGTGTACAACATGATGCCTCTATTCTGTGACCCTCTAATACATAAACCTTAAATTAAACAAATTGTACCTTACCTTGGTTTGGGTTTCAGCTCATTGATGAACTTTTAACTCAAGAGCTGTCAAGGGCTGTCATACCCAGCAAGAGATTTTAGACCATGTGATCATTTCTTTGATTGATACCAAGTCTTTTTGTTTCACTGCTGATATTACAGCAACAAACAAGTGTATACAATGCAAGGTTTGTCAAACTTCGAAATGTTAAGTAAAATTCATATGAATTAAATTAATCAATTAAATTAAATACATTATAATAGTGCTGAAAGATTTTATTTGCTATTCTTGAAGTAGGTTATTTGTTTACTCATGAGTATGTGAAATACCGAGTCCCAATTTATGTGCACGTTTTATATTGGAATATGCAGGTACGGTTTTATTTGTTGTGTGAGATAGATAAGCACTTCGGAAAGATAGAAAAAAACATACCAGATTTTTAGCAGTTCAGAACCCAGCTTAACGCAGTAGTAGATCAATGTAACAAGCAACAGGATGGTTGAAGGTCATAACATTGAGATGATACTGGGTTACAGAATATCCTTGAATATCTGAAATTGTTGGAAAATTTTGATATAGCTTCATTTAAAAAAAGAATCAGTTGTTCCCACTTGCTGTTCAAAGTAGCATTTGTTGAAGCTATCACAGCAGCATTTGGCACAGTATTCTCAAAATGAAAATGGTGAAATCGTAATTTAAATACTTATGCAAAAACCTGAGTCACAGCTGTACTACCTTCCAATAGAAGCAAAGATAACATCAGCATATGAGCAGTTCATTTGCACGCTGTAGGTCAGGACTGCCAAACTAGTTTGCAGTAAATGTGTAGTACTAAACACATATGAGGAAAGACAGCGAGCTCTTTCATAATAAAAAAAAAAAACCCAAGAGGTGTGGTAATTCTCGTTTACAGAAATTCCCCTAAGACTGTTAATGTTATGAATTTTCACTCAGAAGTCATGAAGTTCCAGTGCCAAGGTTACGCACAGACCTAATAGTCCGTAGGCACAAAGTAGCCATTAAAGTATAATTAGGTAATTTCTTTCTCTCTATGGGTATTTAATCTTGGACACTGCCCGGAGTTTGAAATGAACTGATGTTCCATAGTGAAGAAAAAGGATGTAAGTAGGATCTATGCCTCCTTTTTTTTTTTTAATTATATTTTGAAGTTAGAGGGTTTGTAGTGCATAAGGCGTGGGTTCTCATCATTGTGGTGCTTGAAATTACGCTGAGCTACACCCTTTGCCCAGGCATCTCCAAGATACCTCCCTCTCTCTTCTCCGGCCCTGAAAAAAAACCACAAACATTTTATCCATTCAGTAGGCTGCTAACAGCTGTTTGTTTATTATGTTGGGTTTACGTATCTACTGCATCACTTTGAGTGTGGACTCTACGTCAGTAAAAGCATTCCCGTTTCAGAACAGGAACAAGAAGCTGGGGGTTCTCATCTGTACCCTCACCCCGCTTCTGTGGGGAGATAACGTCTGGCAGCCTCAGGGCATATGGAATCATGCATCTAGATGCCAGACAGCATCAGACTTTACAGATACTTTCTTCAGAGCGTACGTACTCCTTATTCTCCTTTATAGAGCTAATCCTTCCTCTTGCACCCTGACAGGTGGCCATGTAGCTACAGTCCAAAAGAAAGACTCTACGGAGAGATGATCTAACGAAGAGTTACACTGAAGTCCACATTGGGTGTTCACTGGGGTTCAGGATAGGTTGTTTTTTTTTTTTAAGGAGCTGGCTTACATCATGACAAGAGCAGAGTACTGCTTCTGGAAAACGGCATTCGGGAGAGAAAAAAAAGAAGTCTTTGATGCGCTGTATACTTGCATTTGTATAAATTCAAATACTCCCTCTCCATCCCAACGTCCGTGCTGCCGTCGGGCCCCCGCTGTAACCCTTTGCCAGCAGAGCTGTGCTACCCGTGGGCATACGGATACTTTGCTCGGTTGATATCTTAGCACCCACATACATCAGACATAGGGCGATGCTGTGCTTTTACTGGCCTCGTTGGCATTTTAGGTGGGGACTGATCTAAACCCTCTATTACCACAGCAAAATTGCTTTCCTGCAATCTTATTTCTCTGCATTAAGCAATCCTTTTGCAGACATAGCCTTGGCGTCTTGGGCTTGAACTAAACCAGACTGTTATCAGAGTAATTTTAACAGATAGTTTTTCAGGCCAAGTCACATAATGCTTCTAATTTAAACAAAGTAGAATAAATATAGTCCATTCAAAAGTAATGTTTCTTCAATGAAGACAAACTTTTAAAGACTATGAGAAAGGAATTAACAGTAAGAGTTTTTAAAAAAGCCCTCAGGTGATGGTATCGCTTCATTTGGAGATGTGCACAGGTAAGATTGATTGAGTCTTCCAGTCCCCTTTGTTCCTTAGATTGACCTTTGCTAGCAGCCCATATGGTGGAATTTTTCCAAAGAACAAAAAACCAGAGTTGTCACCACTGTCATTTTCCTACCAGAGCAGACATGAAGGAAATGTGGTCCTAACTGTAAAAATGAAACTCTTATGTGATCAGCTGAATAACTAGACATTGCTGGCCCTATGCATGGGACTCTTATTATTTAAGTAAGACATGTTTTGTACTCAAAAGCCGTTTGCACAGATATTAACTACGTTCATTTTCAACAAACATACGTTTGTTTCGCTGCTTTGACTTTTTCATCATTTGCTAGTGCTGCCTAGGTTAGCATTAAGTTAATGCCACAAGTGACTTGAGAGAAAATTGTAAATGATTATGCAGTTTATAAACAACTGCAATATAAAAAAACCTTCTATATGGTTATGGTAAGTTCTGCTTTAAATCTGAAGCTTTTGATTCATTAAAAGTTTAAAGCACAATTGTTTTTCTTAACAAGGGACCAGAGAAGTGTGTTTGCTTTCTTAACCACATTTTGCTTTTGCTGAAAAGCACCGGCTGTTTATAACAACAAAAAAAAAGACACTTGTTGACTGCATTATTTTCTAAGGAAAGCTAATTTCATTGGTAATTAAAGTTGATGCTCAGTTGGCAGTGTGACGAACAGAAGCCCTTTGTTTATTCCCAAAAAAAGCTGTGCACGGGCAGCTGCGTGCCACATACACGAGGGGATTCTTGTCGCCAATTAACCCTGGACCACCTCTTCGGGCATCAGATGTCCGCTGAGATTACGCTTTGTCCTCCTGTAGCTACTTGTCTACTGGATCCTGAAAGAGTTTCTCACCCCGTTGTCAGGAGATGGGCAAACAACCAGCAAGGACACCGGTGTTCTGCCAGTAACCGGTGGCTGAATCAGTCAGGTAACAACCTGGCACTGTGGATCCCGTTCAGTCATTTTCTTTCCTTTATTTTTCTCCTCTTTATTCACCGGCTGTTTTGTTGTGGGCACCCCCTGCATGTTTAAATGACTCAGAGTAAGACTTAAATCCAACTAACCATTTCTTAATACGTGTGCTAGACGATTGCAGGGCGGTAAACATCACTCAGTTATTCATTACTGTGCTGTATAGCCATTTTAAAAATACCATGTTGGGTATTCTAGTGGAGATGAAGAAGGGGAGGGTCTCTTAACCCTACTTAATTACGGATACACTCATCCTGTTTGTGATGCCTACAGTTGTACAGAGATTTAAGCCTCGCTCTTACCCCATCAGGACCAGTAAGGGCTTCATCCCGTCCCCGCTGTGAGTGTAACTGGAATTCCCCTGGGAGCACAGAGCCAGCCCTGGGACTCAAAATCCTGCTTTCCCCCGTGTGGAAGCACAGCAAGCCGGACACGCCAGCTCCGCTAACTCCCTCCGACCGTGAGGCTGTAAAAAGATTCCCACCTCGGTTATTCGTTACATCTAACGGTCCGGTGTTCTCCTTGCTTCCCCTAAAAATCAAGCACCGTGCTCACGGTAGGACTGAGTAATTCACCCCGGGGGGACACCGGGAGTCCGGGATGCTTTTGCTCAGGGCTGTCGCTCTCAAACGACAGGACCTGGACAGACACACGTCATTTGGTCAAAGACGGGATGGCAGCCAAGGGCAGCTCCCGCTCCGCCATTCACTTCACGTCGGCTTTGCCCGGGTGACATTTAGAAACCTGCTAGGGTTCTTGACAAAAATAAAACCAATGAAAAAACCCCAGAGTACCGTCGTTGCAATTGTTTATCAAATTGATCAAGTAAATTGTGTAAAGGAAGTTGAATTAAAACACTACAAAAGTTTTAATTAAAATTTATTTCAGTGTGTAAAAGCAGTCCACCAAGTTTTAT
This sequence comes from Harpia harpyja, assembly GCF_026419915.1. Taxonomy (NCBI): domain Eukaryota; kingdom Metazoa; phylum Chordata; class Aves; order Accipitriformes; family Accipitridae; genus Harpia; species Harpia harpyja. Next base: position 5,549,671 of record NC_068947.1, read on the forward strand.
AATTAAATCTTGGCAAAAGGATATTGATGGAAAATGCCAGTGTGTAAATTGCATTAATTGTGTAACGCTACTCAACGTGGCTTTCTCTGCTGCTTTACTGATGGAGCAGGAAGGAGAAGAATAAAAATACCATGCCGAAACCTCTGCACAAGAGTGGCTATTAGTCACTTCAAACTCTTTCCTGTTTAATAGAATGCATTACCTTAACTTTCAGAGGGAGGAAACTAATATTCTCGGTGGTGAAAAACAGGTGGATATCATTAACAGCTTGAGCGTGGAGGTGGTGCTCTCATCACTTCCACTTTCCCTTCCCTCCCTCCTCCCTTCTGCCTCCTTTTCGGAGCCATAGCTTCGTTTTCCCTGTTCTCACTCAACTGACTCCAGATTACAGCTTTCTGGCAAAACGAAGCTGGATTTTCAGAGGTTTCCTTCTATATTTTGTCAAGCAAGGCACCGGTGGGTAACGTTCAACGAATTTTCTTTTCCTTTGGGTGATGTTTCCTTCCGTTGCCTGAACAACCTGTGCAAAAACCAGAGAGCGAGCGAGAGAAGCCCCCCTGCATCGTGTGGGCTCGAACCCCCTTTCTCCTGGCTCCTCCACAAGCGGACCTGTAACTCTTATATCAAAAGGACTTACGCCTTCTATTACGTTCCCTCCTTTTTCCATACACGGGACTTGGCTCCGCAACCGCAGCTCTCCGGAGAGCCCCTGTTTTCCCCCTGATCTGCCCCAAAAGCCACAGCTGCAGCCAGGCTGAACGCTGGCCGGGCTCTGCGACATCGAGGCTGTCAAAGCCGCAGAATTTGCAAAATAATCTGATTTTTAGGGCAAGCTACGAGAAGGTGGTGGTGGCCAAGCACCCTAAAATTTCCCCAAAGACTTGTTTTTCTGCAAGCGCGCTCTGACTTTGACTCAGACTAAATACCAATGATAACTCTTTGCAGGTTTAGCCATCGGTCACAACCCTTTGCCTAACGTGACGGAGGTTGTCTGATGCTGCTCCACCCTGCCACCTAACCGAGGAGTTGCCATATGTCTTTATTAGGCTTAGGTCCACGTTATCTCACTGATAGGGCAGGCAGAAGCTGGTGGGCAGGGGGTAATGGTGTCTGGCTACCAGCCCTGATCCCGTTTCTTCCTTGCAGGCAGCTTTTTCATCCAACCTCAAGAATGGTCAAAAACCCTCCCGGCAAATCCAAGGGGTTATTTTCCACCCCTTATCCCAAATCTGTTCGTCTTCCCTCCTGTGCTCCGTTGGCAGGAGGAAGGACAAATAGAAATGGTTTTCGTGTGGTCTAGCCTTTCTCCCTACTGTTTTTCTGGTTTTATCTTTGCAGATGAAGAAAGTTTGACGGTTTCTGAGAAATAAGAAAAAAGAATGGCTGTGCCCTTTGCAACAGCTGCTGTTTGTTGCTCTCCCCAGGAAAGAGATGTTGTCAGGCAAAGAGGGATTTATTTTGGGCAGTCCAATATATGAAGATCAGATCTTGCAGGATTAGCTCCAGTCGGAGCCACAGTGCCATTACTGAGGATATGGCTGGAAAAGGTCACAAAACTCACTCGAACGGAAGAATTGTCAGTCTGCTTCTTTTTGTTCCCTCGTATAGTCAGGATCCAGTATTATCTGGGTGTGACAGTATCCAATATTATATTAAAGATGAATTCGCTGTTCTGCCGTACTCCTTCACCCAATGCACATGTTTTTCTCCTGATTACTGCTCACCCATTTGGCAATACGAGACTCTGCTGCTCCTTATTCATGAATTAGGAAAAGCCCTGGTGGCACTCCTGCGTGGTCAATAAATGAGTTGCAGCCAGTGGCATTTAATTATTTACAGCTATACCCAAAACAGGTTTCAACGATACAGCCATGATTCTGGGGTGGAAGGTAAAGCTCTTCATTAAGAAATTACTCATCCCAGCAGGGCGGGAGTGGATGTTTTTCACTGCTACAGCCTCTCTGCTGCTATTAGCCTTTTAACTGGTAAGGAAAGTCACGACGTCTCATTACTGCCCCAGGGACGGTGTATTTACCAAATGGAGGTAGGTAGGTGTATACTCTAAGGGGCACGGGCGATATATAGGATTTATTCCCTTCCTCCAGGGCACTGCAGCTGGTTTTCTGGCCATCGGTTCTTTGCTTTTCCACTTTCTCCCTCCCTAGGGATCACTTTTCCACCTAATGGGATTGCCATTGTTAACTTTAATTATTTTAATACAAGTTTCACAGTACTTAGAGTTCTGGATTAAAATTATTACTTGCAGGTGTGGTTATATATATATATATAAACATATTTTAAAGCATCTAGTTTTCACCTTTTCTCAAGCACAAGAAGAAGATAAAAAAAAAATCTGTTTTTCAAATCATGGAGTGTTTGAGCTGTTGGACTTAGCAGCATTTTTCTGTCCTCTAACTGGACTTCAGGAAACAGCTTTTAGATAGAAAATCTGTTGGGTCTACTAGAGTTTATCTTCTCTTTATTTCTATGTACCTTTTATTTTTCCTCTGTGTTGTAGAGTAGTGTGAGTATGTCAGGATTATTCTACTTGAAGTTAATTATTTTTCCATTACTTCCCTTTGTGAAGTGTTAAAAGAGAAACTTGCACTATAGTGCTTCATACAGTCATAATATGTCAAATAGCTGATTTTTATTTTCCTGACTCCCTATTTTTAATTAAACAGTAATTTCTGCTTTTTAGGATTTAATCTGTAATATGATGAATAATTATCTTAATTGTAGTTTGATTTTTTTTCTGATGGGGGTGCAGAACAGTGAATAAGGCGGTTCATTATTAGAATGCAAAAAGTTCACAGACTATTCTAAAATGAAAGTGTGAGTAGCTGGATGAATATGTAAAATCCTTTTAATTATTGTGCTTTCCAGACTGCCCGGCGGGACTTGTATGATTTATATTGTATCACAGATCTATTACATATTAACTGTGATGACCCATCAGCTCCAGATCAAGTTTTGAGCCAGAGTGCTTGTTGCCTTGCGTGACCATTTTAGTTTCAAAATAACCTTCATTCTGTTTCTGCTGTTGCTGATGGGGTTAAGGACCAGTGCTTTTGTAAAATACCCCAAAGGCAGTTAAAACCCCAGAACTTAACTGCTGGTAAGAAACAATTTTTGATGAGAACATTGCTATTCCAAGCCGTGATTAGTCATTTAAAATCAGCCAAGTGACGTTTACGTAGCTCCTCCAGAAAAAAGACTGTGTAGTGGGCTGTTGATTGGGTCTCTGGGGTCTGATCTGGGCTTGTTTGCACATTAATAACATTTTCAAACGCTTCAACTTCATCAGAGCGAGCAGGAAGAAGTGAAGAAGGTTTAGGGATGTGGGTGCATGTTGACTGGACCGTGGCTACGTCTAAAGAGATGGTTTACTCCAGCAGTTACCCAGACTATGAATTGGGATCGAGAGAAGACAGGATGCGTTCTCCTTATTTTCATCAGCAGAAGAAGTAGTTAGCCAGTGCCCAAGGACATCTTCTTTATCCTTCCCATCATTAAATAACAGACAATTAACTGCAAATAGTGGGAATAAAAGTGGCTTGGCTGTCCACTGGGGTTTTCAGTAGCTCAAGGGAAGCCGTTGCCCGAAAATCCTGCGCGGTGGCCGCTGGCACAGGACTGCCGGTGCGGCTTGCCCAGCGCGGGGGTCACGGCTGGGCTGCCGGAGAGCTGGGGAGCTGCCGACCGCGGCTGACTCCGGCGGCGTTTCCCACCCAGCCACGTTTTCCCAGTGGTCCTGGGGACTTGCTGCGGCTCGGGAGAGCGGGTTGCGGGGGGTCAGCGGGGCGTGCGCGTCCTCTTCCACCGTTTGCTTTGCGAGTGTTGGTGGAGCGGAGTTGAGGGCTGCTGGTGGGAGGACGATAATGATTTGATGACTATGAAATGAAGAAGAAGCAGTCGGTCCCTTTCTGCCTGACATAGACCTCTCACAACAGCAGCGCATGCGTGATTTACCCTGTTCCTCCCCAAGCACAAGCCTCAAACAATTGCTACAAATTCTGCTCATATCAGGCAGTACTTCTGTTCTTACATTAACTTGCACAGGGAAAAATTTTGACTCATCTCAGAGCCGCATTTATTTCAGTGCTTGCTATGTGCTTAGTGTCGTGGTTTAGCCCCAGCCAGCAACTAAGCACCACGCAGCTGCTCACTCACATCCCAGTGGGATGGGGGAGAGAATTGGAAAAAAAAAAAGTAAAACTCGAGGGCCGAGATAAGAACAGTTTAATAGAACAGAAAGGAAGAAACTAATAATGATAAGAATAACAATAACAAAATGACAATAGTAATAAAAGGATTGGAATATACAAAACAAGTGATGCACAATGCAATTGCTCGCCACTCGCTGACCGCTGCCCAGTTAGTTCCTGAGCAGCGATCCCCCTGGGCCAACTCCCCCCCAGTTTATATACTGGGCATGATGTCACATGGTATGGAATACCCCTGTGGCCAGTGTGGGTCAGCTGTCCTGGCTGTGTCCCCTCCCAACTTCTTGTGCCCCTCCAGCCTTCTCGCTGGCTGGGCATGAGGAGCTGAAAAATCCTTGACTTTAGTCTAAACACTCCTTAGCAACAACTGAAAACATCCCTGTGTTATCAACATTCTTCTCATACTGAACCCAAAACATACTATACCAGCTACTAGAAAGAAAATTAACTCTAACCCAGCTGAAACCTGGACAACTTAGTAAATGCAACGAGGAAGGATTTGTACTTGGATTTTAAGAAAAAGAAAGCTATTGCCTTTAAATTCTGTAAGATACGTCAACGCTTTCCAGACAATTTGGAAGCTCCTTTCACCCAGCACTGAAACATGGCTGCGCCTTTTCTGTGGAATGAACCTGGAGTTTAAACAAATGCATCAATTTGCTGGTATCTGCTACCACATCTCAATTGGAAATTGCATGGCGCGTATAGCTCGGCATGCTGGGGTATCGCTAAGTGCAGTACCTCTCGTTTGCAATTGGTATGGATCTTTGGTACTGTTTCATATAAACCCAGAAAGGAATTACGTGAAGGTGCAAAACATAGCCTGTGCACCTGAGTGGTTTTTGGTCTGCTTAAGCTGATTTTTGTGTAAGTATTTGAAAGGTGAAGTATAAAAATGAGAGCAGATATCATAATAAGTCTCTATGAGTTGTGAATACATGGCACCTTGGTTTTGCAACTAAACAAATCTATTGATGCATGTTGCCATTTGATACCTTAAGAGCCTTATAAAAAACCAATGAAGGAACAGTTTATCACTATTTTATTTATAATCGAAGCATGAGTTAAGATGAATAAATATCTGTAAATCAAAAGATGTCTAGTCAGTACCTTTGTTGTATTTTCTCTTGTGCTTTTCCCATCTTTTAGTTGAAGGACAGGAAGGGATTTTAGCTTCCATTGACGCTGCATTTCTTCTTTGTCTTTTCGGGACAGGCAAATGCAAGAAAATTATACCCAGGACAAAGTGCTGGAGGTAATAGCTCTGATCCAGAGAAACGCCTCCATTCGGAAAAGGTGTTTAACTGTATTTTAATGCTAACGCCAGCTTCAATGAGAAAGAAGTAGGTGCGTGTTTCCAGAATAAGAAATCAGCTCTGAACAACTGGCACATTTTCCTCAGTAGCAGCAAGAGGTCTGGGTTCCTTGATGAATGCGAGAGATGAATATGCAGATCCAGTACAGCAGTCTTTTAAACTATTGTCCTTCTAGGAGACTTTGTAAAATAGAACAAATTTAAGTAGGGAAAATCTTGGGGTGTATCTCACATCACAGACTCTTTGAAATCTCTAGAGTGCCTGAAGCAACGTGAAATCAGGAAGTGTAAAGATAGGATGGCAAAACTGGAGTAAGAATTTTTCAGGGAAAAAAAAAATTGGAAAAAGTAATAAATGTTTCATTGCCTTAAATTCTAAAAAGAGTTTAATCAATAATGGGAAAGGTACCAAAAATTTCTGTAACTCAGTATTGATTTTTATGTTATATTTATCCTTTGAAAGGCACTAGCGGGTCATTACTGAATCAGCTAGAAGAACCCTAAAAAGTTAAGGAATTTTACCACCCTCAAAAGCTACGTATTTGTTACTCAAGGTCACAACGACTGTTTATTTTTGGAAAACCATTAGTTCCACATAGTATGTAAGGAAGAACAGTTCCAGCTGCCAGACAACAAACCTGAAGTTTCTATGACTGTCTGTGAGGGCTCATACCCTTTATGTTTGAAAAGAAAAGGGGTTTTTTTTCTACCCTAACATGATCATTTATTAAGTTCTATTATTTTGGCTTTTCAGTTAATCATTACACAACATTCCACCATTAGCTGATTTATGACCCTCATTATTACAATTTTATATTAAACCCGTGGCATTTACATGTCGGACTCCTGTATAAATAAATTGTGGACTAACCAGAGACACCGTAAAAAAATCAAATACCAACCTGATGGCTAAAAATTTCCCCCTCCCTTGAGGAAACTTCCTAACCTCTGAGTTTCTTGTGTGTTTTCAGGGCTCGGACCTTTCGCGCGTTGGTTTCCCATAGAGACCCGCCAGCCGAAGGACACCGTGCCGCCCTCCTGTAGCGGTAGCTGGGTGCTGAACCCTTGTGAGACTGACGGTTCCGCACTCGGTATTGAATCCTGCTGGTTTCCTTCTCCAAACAAGGATGTCCTTGGATGCGGGTATCACGTTCTCTAACTAAAACGCACTAAAAGGTCTTCAAGCTCCAGTATTTTCTTTTGCAGCCGTGCCATGCCCCCAGTTTAGGTAGTCTGAAGTTTCACAGCTTTGACCCCATTTGTATTCGGCACAGAAAGTCACCGCTGGAGCGCAGTCGGGATCTTCGGTGATCTGAGTTAACATCTGGACTTGAGTTAACATCTGGACTTGAGTTAACATCTGGACTTACATCCCACATTTCCCTGCAGAGGGGCAATGTGGTTAGCAGAGGGAGACGGACCCCGAGGCTGCTTACTTTGCTGGACACCAAAGTGTCTAAGTGAGGTGGAGTTAATATGTGTATGCATGAAATTTTCTTTTTTTTTTTTTATAGCTTTTGTAATGCATTTACTTGAGTTTATTGCTTCAAGGCACGGAAATATTTAACATCATTAATTTAGGAGTTCTAGACAACACAGGCAGTACTGTAATATAATATCAAATCTTTAGCTAGGAAATAAGTGTGGTAGATGATCAGGCTAGCCTCTGGAAGGACAAGAGTCTAAGTAAACTTATTCCTAGTGGTATCGGCAATTCAGATATACCTTAATTTCTGGTGATGTTAAGAGTTGGGACATACTGTCTTTATTTCATTCATTGGCTTGGTTAAGCCAAAACACTTCACTGCTGTGCAACGCTTATTTGATATCTTACCTATATTTGATTGCCAGCCAGCCTTCTGTTTAATTACACTTTAAATTTGAATGCATGCTTTTTTATTCAGGAAAAAAAAAATTCCTTATCCCTTTTTCTCTTTCAAAAGCTCACGTTCACTTCAGTGCCTGTTTTTCATTTTCATCTCTGCTTCATGACTACACTTTTTCTTATAGTTATGCTCCTTTTTTTTTTTTTTCTTATATTGCTTCATGGGGAAGAAGGTATCATCTTCTTTGAATACGAAACATAGATTAAGACATAAAGAAGAAAATCCCCACATTAAGCCTTCTATCTAGTTCTGCTTTACAACTTCATTTCAGTTTTTCCTTTAATAGCCTACCGACATCATGATAAACTTCTCCAGCTAACCCTTTTTCCTCAATAGAGCTTAAATGCTTGTGTTGGGGGAAAAAAAGAATTGTTTAGGGAATTTTAAATGCAAGCCTTGACATTTCATATTAAATTTACTAGAAATGCTGACTGCATGAATGAGATTAAGAGGAATGTGCTCAGAAGGGTCGTGCAGCATCGCAGGGAGCTAAACCCTTAACACTGCTTGGATGCACCTGGTAAGGTACCAGTAAGTACCTCCACCTGGGTCCAGTGAATAAAGCAAGACCAAACTGGCTAAGTTACTTCTGTGTTGTTCTGGGGAGCTGCGAAGATCAGACACAAAGAAAAAAAAACCCCAAAGCTTGCCGCCAGTGCTTTACTCTTTCTTGGTTCTTCTTTTTTACCAGGTAAAAGATGTTCTGAATGTTAAAAATAGCATGGTATCTATAATTTATTCAGTTGTTTTTATTTCAGGTTTTGGTGCCCCACTTAATAGAAATGAAATAAGATGGGCTTTATTTGAGGAAAAATAATTTCCAACTTTCCCTGCAGATAGGGAACTATGAAAAGGGCTTTGTGCTGAGTGTCTGCTTTAATAATTTTATAAACTGCAGTAAAAGAAAGAGAGCTACAGTGAACCTGAAACTCAGCCACAGCATCTTTTATATTCTTCCAGTGTCTAATGTCTGTATTTTACATAGAATCTGCTGTGGAGTTTTTTCTACTTTCTCTTTGGGGGGGGGAAAAATGTGCTGCTTCTGCTCTTTTAATCAGAGAATCATTTGCTCTACCTTATATGATTGACAGTTTTTGCCAGACAAAATGGGGAAAATTTAATTTGTACAGTTTCATTTCTTATCAGTTTTGAAGGATGTGATTATTACTTTTGATCTTTTCTCAAGATGATAGGTCTTCAGGTAGGGATCTTTAAACAGTAATTATTTCTGATGGGAAGAAAAGGAAAATAAATGGACTGCTGGGTATTTGCTATTTACTTTGATGATATTGAGCCTTGTTCTAAATGCCTTGTCATTATGTTTACAAGATAAAGTAACCTCTGTGTGCTGGCACCAAATTTTGCTATTCATTCTCTGGTTTGCCTGGACTCGTATCTACAGTACTTCTCTCAGCGTATACAGTCCAAACTATAAAACAAATAACAAATAGATTGAAAAGGTTGCATTGGAAGATGTGGACAAAAAAAATGCTTTTTCTTACTGAAAGGAGAACAGGGTACGCAAACAGCAATGAGACTTTTTCCGTTAATGCCCTTCACTGAGTTTCCATTATTGCAAAGGTGTATTAGTGCTGGAAATAAGAAATTGCACTAGTGTTAGTGCTGATTCATTCCATGTTTTCCTGTATAATAAAATTGGCTTCTATAAATAAATAAAACTGTATGTTCCAGTGTAATACCTTTTACTCTACATTGTAAACTCTTTAAGTATTGTAATTCAGATGTTACAAGAATGCACGTCGAACGCTGGACACCACGGTTATTCTGTTCTCATAAATATTCCTGTAAAGTACGTTAAGAATTGTCGTACATCCAAATCGGTACTAGGTAGTTCTCAGTGAATGTTTTACTCGCGTTACGTGGATCTACTTCGTTTTAGGCAGAGTTACGTGAATACGATAAATTCGGGTATCTCCAGATGACTTATAAAAAGAGTAAGAAAGGAGCGGTGAAAAAAGAAGGATGTCTAACCAACTTGGTTGCCCCGTTAAGGGCTGCTGCCCAGTATCGCTTTTGCTAGTGGCCCATCGCGTATCGGCCAGCCCAGCTCCGCGAGGCGCCGAGTTTCCCAGCGGCCACCACAAGCTCTGGGAAGACGAAAGATGTCTGCGCCTTATCAAACCCACAGCTAAAAAAGGATGAGCAGCGTTTTCTCGGAGGCTGTGCTTGAACGATTACGTTCTACGCACTACAAGAGTTTCCGTAAAACACAGCCGGGTCCCAGGTTTCCCCCCCCGCTAATTCGGGGGCAGCTTCTCGAACGTCTCGGATGACTCAAGTTCAATTTTTGACTGCTGTGCCTCTCGGCATCAGCACCCAAGGGTGGCTGCCAGCACCCCGAGTAGCCGGAGGGGTACGTCTGCGGGCGCTGCGGGGGTTCCTATGTGGGTAGGTATCTGGCCGAACCAAGGCTGGATGCGTTCGTGACCTAGACTTCAGAGTTTTATAAGGAGATGAAATGAGGTCGCCGTTTATTTTCCCAGATGCTCTAATTTGGGGCAGTAACACAGAGGGCGTGCCTGTGATAAAGTGGATTTTGGGAGAAGTGTTGGAGGAAGGGAGCTCTTTTTTTCCTTTGTAGCTAGGTTTTGAAACATTCTCCTTGTACCTTATCCTGAGAATTTTTACTGAAATCGATTTTGTGCGAGAGGCTTTATTTTTTTTTTTTTTCCAGTGTGAAAAATGCCATTGCAGGCTCGATACTTAAGTCATGATTTTTGGTGAGCATAAACTCATGCGCCAAACTGTAATAAAATAATGCTTCAGTTGAGCCTGCTTTACGTGGGCTCAGTCCGAGCAATCTCACAGTTATTTGTGGCTGAGCTGATGCGTATCCAATGGAGGGGATAACTCAGTTTGAGTTATGGACTGACAGCAAACATCTTTTACATTGCTCTTCTGCATTTTTTAAGACTTTCCATTTACTTATTTAAATTTCATCAAAACTGGTAAGGACCAGCTAATGCATTGTATCCCTCCACAGGGAGGGTTTTTATTTTACCTTGGTACAACACTAAAAACACTATCTTTTGTTTGTTTCTAATTTTGATGTAACAAAAGATGTTTTCCTTAATTTCCAAGGCTTTTATTACCTATATTGAACCTTTTTTGTAGTAAGTTAACACGTGTAAATCATTAATTAGTTAATTCATATTATACTGGTTTTCGGTAAAGCAGATTTTCCTAACAGTACCTAGAAAGTTGATTCAGGGTTTTTTTTACCAGTGCTATGACTTGCTCCCAGTTATTTCCTTCAGCAGTTGTCTAATAACTTGTACTAAGAATGAAGATTGTATAGTACTGTCAGTTTAATTTTGCTTTATATGACTGATTAAGAAAACAGTGATGATGTTTTCTTGCATAGCGCCGCTGATGTCAGGGCTGGGCTTACGTCATGTGCACAAGAGGTCCGGATCCAGCTCCCAGCTCCGCTACTTTTACGCGGTGTGACTGCGGACCGGTCACACGATGATCGTTTCTGCGGTTTGCCCTTGCAGTGGGGAGAGCGGTAACGCTTTGCCGCTGGCGGAGAATATTGGGGGGACACGTTGGTTTTGATGCTGTCCTCTTGGAGGCCAGCTGCTTAACTTCTCAAAAATTTTTTTCTTTGTTTGTTTTGTTAGAAAAATAAGTATTTCATTATTCTAACTCAGGATTAGGGGAGCTGTTTGATGAGTCTGGTAGGCTTGGTGGTGAGAAAGGGAAAGAAAAGCTTTCCTGGTGTTCCTTTGGCTTACGGCTTATCTCAGCTTTACCGAGAGACTCAGCAGCACAGCGTTGACCTCAAGAGAGGGCTACTAAGCATGTTTATACTTGGTAATTCTGCTGCACCTAGCGAAGGACTGATGATATCAGCACGTCTGCTCAGCGTAGGAGCTGTGGCACGTGGATCTCGATGCAGCTTATGTAAAACTGACCACTGCACCACTAGAAAGACGAGGACGTCAGCCTGAGATTCGCTGTACCTGCTAGATCGGTTGCCTGTCTGTGAATCTAAATTTCTTTCATACAGTGACACGATCAAGGTGCATTATGTCATACTCCAGAAATTTAACCCCTTTGTATTTGTTTTTGTCTGGATTTGGAATGGAAAGCTTTTGCTGAATGGCAACTTCAGTGCTACAAGCATGTATTTGCAACTGCCTTAGCATTAGCTGGGCATGGCTGATAGGTGAATACCCGCTGTAGTCTCAGATGGTGAGAACACAAACGCTATAGACATCATAAGCACAAGAAATCCATTTCCAGAAGACAAAATGTTGGTTTCTCTGCAGTTAAACAGAGCTGCAAGAGAAGATAATAAGTGTAGTTTCTCTATCCCCTTTTACCTAACCTTTAGGCTGTTACGCAAACATCGCAATGATCAACTCATCAGGTTTCTCTAGGCACTTACACCACCTTCTACCTATCCTTCCAGACCAGCCTGTTTTTTTTGGGATGTAGGAGCATGTACCTGGGCACTTGTAGAAGTGCTGATCGGCTTTAGACACCTTCAGAAGCCGGGTGATGCTGCAGAGCAGACCTTATGAATTACTCCCTAGGGCTTCAAGGCCTAAAGGCTTCAATTCCTTTAAATGACTTTGACCAAGTAAGTCCCTGGATTTACTTGCAAGGCCTTTCCAACTCAAGAAATCTTTTACCCAATACACGCTCAGGTCCTGCAGCCCATTGTGCCGAAGGAACATCGGCAAAAAGAAGAGGCACCGGCTGTTCGGCACGGAGAGGGAGCCGAGGGCTGCGCTTCTGCCCTCGGAGTGTAGAAAAAGCATTCAGCCCAAACCCAGACAGCCTGCTTTTGCTTAAAAGGAGCCTTTCCCAGGAACCTTGTTTGCTCATGAGGCTCTAAATCTCATATTTACCCAAATATTAAAATATATAAGAAGTTACCGGTGTCGTCTCCCCAGCAATACGTGGATAAAACTAAATGCCTGTTGTCAGAACAGAAGGAACGGAGAGGGGACAAAAAAAAAAACCACGAAAGCCTGACCCTGTTTCTCTTTGTTTCCTATTTCAAGCGAGCAGCAGGAGGGCTGAAAAGAAAAAGAATCCTGAGGGAGACGCCGGCTGCCGGGATGGGGTGACGGCAGCACGTCCCTGCAGGGAACCAGCAGCAGCTGGGGAAGAAAGTGAAGTTTTCTGGGGTTTGATCAAATTGTGAGTCACACGCTAGTGGTTACTGTGGTTTTAGAAATGCTGCTGCCAAGCCTAGGCTGGCAGCTTCGTGGATGGTCTTAGGGTACGAAGGCGGGAGAGGATACAGGACGTCACGTCCAGATCCATAGGGTCAGGAAAAACAGGGTTTTACTGAGTAGCAAAAGAGGAGATGTAGGACTTGTTTCTAATTTTATGTTGGAGCCCCTTCTGCTGCTCAGGCAGTGGAGTAGAGCCTTGTATTGATTTTTTTTTTTAATGTTTTTCCAGCCATTTGGAACTGTACCATGTGACTTTTCAAAGCTGGCCGAGTATAAAAGGCCCTGTGGCACATAACGGCGGAATTCCAAACTTTTCGCAGGGCAACATATCTGCTATGTTTGCAAATCTCTTATGTCAGATTTTGCCTTGGCTTTAGGATCAGAGCATCGCCTCCAAAAAGCCCCTTTTCATCGAGCTGCGCGGGTTTTGCTAGACGGCCGCAGCTCGGATCCTCTGAGTGATGCTTTGGACACGGGGCAAGCCTTGCCCGAAGGACAACGGGGCTCCACGGGGAGACTGGGGATACTGGTTTGGGCACCTGGGCATGGGCTGGACGACTAGGGCAGGGAAAGGAGAAATAAAAGCAATCGCTCTTAAGGTGGGAGAGGGATTTTTTGCTTTTAAACCAAAATACACAAACAAGAAAAGGAGGGAGCCTTTTAAATTAGCTTGTCTAAAATAAGCCTTCCGACTACAAGTTGTGCTGTGATGGTTGTATGAATACGTGCTAACGCCTGGATGTTTTGCAGCTGACATCTAAGTGTCATACACACTAATTATCTTCCTGAAATATAAGTTTTTTAATTTGATTTATTTAGCAGGCATCACCTTCAGGACGTTTTTGGTTCAATAAAATGAAGTGTCTGCAGAAGTTTTGATGTGTTTCTCTTCTCTCTGTGCCTGCTGCATGTTGGTTAAACAGCTTTCTTCTAACTGTTGTCTCTCTTATTTGGAATCAGTTTGGAGGGGTTTAAGAGATTAATCACAATGCAGCAAATTATGTAGCGTTAAAATTTACCATACCAGTGACCTTAAAAGAAAAAGAAAATATAAATACTTTGTAAGCATACATACTACCTGATTCATTCAAAAACAGAGAAACCTATACAGCTTAGTTTTAGTCAGACCTGCTAAGCTAGGCTAAGAATTATCGGGCTATAAAGCCATTTTTTACTGCACCTGTTGGTAAGTTTCCTATCATTTCAACACCATAATGTATTTCTTATTGGTTTAACAGATGAATTCAATGCAGGCGAGTGTACAGCTCCACTGGGACCAGCCACAAGATATCGGTAAGCTGGATTATCTGTTATATTTGTGTACACACACCCCCACACCTGCATTACCAAACAGCCTGCTTACAGGGCAGGTAAGCACCAGGTAAAACTATCAATATTTTCCTCTCAGATGAAAAGAAAACCAAAACAGATATGAGTACCCATCTTGTGGTTCATATCATGGATGCTCCCTTTGTAGGTAGTTTTTCTTTGCTGAATTCAGTGATTTAACTGCAGTTGAACACCACCACAGCAATTGCAGAACTCTGTAAATAGGAAGGTGAGAAACAATAGCAGAACATTTCGTGTGAGATGTCTGTGCATCACACCAATGTAATTTGAGATTAATTTGTATTGTTGTTGCTTTCAAAATCTGTCATGGTGATAAAACCGACGGGTGTGTAGCAGGTTGTAACTGCTCCCCTGTCCACAGAACTCATGCTCTTGGCTCCTTCTTCTCCCCTTTCTCCTCCTCCTCCTCCTCCTGGAAGACACAGGCCGCTCTGTCAGTGCTCAAATAATACAGTTATTCTTTGTAGGGAATGGCTGAAATCTTTGAAAAGGGCTTTGGGATGAACCTGTTAGAAATTCTGTACTACTGCAATGTGGGAATAAATGTAACCTGATGACTAAGAGGTACATTTTAAAGGAATATCTGGGGTTTTACCCACATCTTATCCTGTCAAAGCTGACGGGATAAACTAAGTCATTTAGATTTAGTCTTATTAGTGGACCTTTCTGCAGTGTTCAGAATTAGTGCAGCACATCAGGCCGCCTTACCTTTTTTTTTTTTTTTTTAAACAATGAATTAAAAAAGAGGGGGTTGGGGGGAAGTAATGGGGGTTTCTGTGATGGTGTGACATTTAGAGCCTTAATCTAGATTATATCTCTTCCTACAGCATATGAAGGGTCTTAATCTGCTGCAGACTTTTCATTTCTGATTTTTCAAATGGTGGCAAACCAAAGATAGTCTACTACAATATATTAGACCAAGAAAGCACAGCCACTCTCTTCCCACTGTGAGCTGAGCTTGTCTGCCGTGTCCAGTCTTAGCTGTAGGATGCATTAAATGCTTATGGCTTGAAAGCATTTTTCCTGCTTGCAGGTGATGTCTCAGTAAGTATTTATTCTGTTGAGTGGCAGTTTGCTGGGCATTGTGTAGCTGGGGTGTTTCAGCACGTTATCTAGTGATGCTCTGCAATATTAGTCAAACTCTTTTTTCTTTTTTTTTTTTTTTAATGTTTACAAAGCCTGAGTTTACAAAGTACAATAATTAGTTTGCACTACGTGGCCTCTACAAAATTCTAGTGAAATCAGGTGGGGTTTTTTTATTCCATTTCCCTAAACACTGGCCAAAGTCACCGGAGGATACGGCCGCATCGCTGCCAAAGCCGCCGGTCGGAACGCCAGCAGCTCAGAAAGAAGGTGAAGTGGGGTTTATTTCTGTCGAGGGCTTTTTTTGTGCCTCCCACGTACAGTGTGTCTGGAGCCAAACAGAAGAGGTAATGAGAAAATGGTTTTTCTGCAGCATTTGTTTTAAATGAGAGGCAGGCAGACAACCAGGATGTAGACTGCTTTTTTTTTTTTCTCCTTGAACAGATAACAAAACAAAAATATAGTTGTTCCTAATCTTACTTTCCCCACTTTTCTACCTCACAATAGATCTCTGACAGAACCAAACACAGAAAAAAAAATATCATGCCCAGGGGGACTGCTTATAGATGAGGAGAGTTACAAGTGAAGGAGTTTGGTATCATTATGCGTCAGTATTTCTTTGATCTGACATGTTCAGGGAAAATGATTTATTGTCATCATGTTCTTAGGAAGCAAGCAGTTGCCCTTGTGATATTGGTAACACAAAAGCAGCACCCAGAAATTATATGCATGGGGCCCCCAGTACTCCCACCTCCATCCCCACAGTCACTGCAAGTGGACATCAATAAATGGGGGTATTTCACACCTACGCTCCTTGAAGCAGCAGTCTGAAATAACAGGAATATAATTGAGTCTTAAGGTAGGACTTATCTGATTAAAAGTAGGTGGCTTGGTTTTCTACATGCAAAGGGGAAGAGTCATTTTTAGGGGGAAATATGTTTTATTTTACAAGAGACGCCTATGCCCTCTCTGTATTAAAAGAGGACTCAAACCGAGCAGTTCAGATGTAGACTTCAGCCATGTGGCTATCTAAGCTTAGATGAGATAAACATCACCTTTAAGGTCACTAGTTTGCTTTACTTAGAAAAACGCAACTCAACCCTCTGTTCTTCAGTTGCCTGTTCCCCATTTCTGCCTCTTTCGGAATCTTCCCGTTGCTGCCTCCGGGAGAAAGAGCATAAAATTTCCCACACAAACCCGCGTGGTCTTTTGCCTCTCACTGGTCTGGGGGTACGTCACTACCTGGTCACAGGCTGTTGTGACCAAAGATACTCTCCGATGACCATTTCGGAAACGACAGTAGCAGTTAAAGACGTTACCGCAATTTTTGTTTCTTTGGCAGCAGCGTAGGCTACCCTTCGCTGGGGGGTTGTAACCCCCGATGCATGTAAGGGCTGAAACCAGTGCAGCCATCCCACAGCACTTGTCCAGACACTGGTTTTCTGCTCCAGTTGTCCATCGTTCTGGTCATCCTCTTACCTCTCTTTTGGTTTACAGTGTAAATATGCCCTTATATGTGAACTAATATGTTTGTGAACATAGATCCTGTGGAGGCTGGAAGACATTCATTGCATCTTTTTCCATATTTTATATGAGAATATGTCTGAGGTACCTGTCACCTCTTGGTAGAACATTTATGTTGGTGTGTGCCTGAGACACATAATCCCTGAACTAACGAACTGATTTACACCGTGCACCCGATCAGGTAGGAAAAAACAAATAAAGAAGAGAGAGAAAATAAGGCTGTTTAATTGCAATTTATTGCAAAATAATATTGAAAGGACCAGCTTATCTATGTTTTATCTGACCCTTTTTCATTGCCTTTGGGAAGATTTCCAGAGGCAAATAACGGCACTGTTCCTACTGTGACAGTAAGGGACAATTGCTAGCCACAAACCTTGCTGTGGCAATGAGGAAAAGCCCAGCTTTGGCTAGATTTTTTGTATAGTTCATAAGATGCAAATTTTTCAATGTAACTACTGAGAGAAATATATGATAACATTCAGTGATTCTGAAGTTTGTCAATATAAGAAGAAAACAAATGAGTATCACTGGAAAAAATTAGAAAGCTGAAAACAGAGTGAGGTTCAGACTGATAAACCTTGGTTAGGCCTTTCAAATAAGTGGGTAAGAAAATATTTTTGTAACTGTGGTCTCATATAACTGTTGTGAATGATCAATATTGCATCTCTCTACTGTTTTCAGGCCGAGAGGAAGATGCTCGTATTTCAAATTACCCCACTTTTTTCAAGGTGTGGGTTTTTTAAGTGGTGAAGGATAACCACTAACTTTTTATTGGTAATCACAATGTCTTGAATACAGTAAATAACTACACAAAGAAAACAACATATTTTTCTCTTGATGTTCCTTGCTATCATCTGACTCTTCTTGCACCTGAACACTGCAAATAAAAATAGCAACTGGCTGTAGTTTCTCACATGTTCTGTAACGAAAAACTTAATCTGCCAAAACTTGCTTACTAACCCAGATGCACGTAAAGGATGCTCTTTACTTCAGCAGGACCCGCGCACGCGGTTGTACAACTCGGCTCCAAAACACTCTCTTCTGGCCAGGTATGGAAAAAAAGGTAAGAGCCAGCTATATGGCATTACATGGGCACCCTCAGATGTTCAGATGTCTTTAATGATAATGTGTTTGCACTTGGCTCAGCACGGTTTCAAAATGGGTAGTTCAGATTGATTGCCCCAAAATCAGAGAGAGAGCAGAGGCTCTGGGAGGTGACCAAGATTGTGAGAGGAACCGGTGTCAGAGGTGGTGCTGGGATGTCTGAATCCTAACAGAACAGCGTGAGTGGTGGCCTCTTCCCATAAGAAACTGGCACGGTGGGTTTATTAAACACATCTAGATTACACCCACGTGTATCTCTGTCCCACAGCAGGTCTTCAGCATCAGGCCAGCGATGCCTTTGCCTGCAACTGGCAAGAACAGAAGAAAAAAAAATGTGGCAGCTGAAGAAGAGCATGACTTGATAAAGGTCTGAATATTTGCAGAAGTTAGAAAAACCCAGACAAGACAAAATTCTTCTCTTGGAGATAGTAAGTTATTCCTCTGGGTAAGGAACATGTCCCTCATTTGTCAGGGCAGAGAATTTCTTTCAAAGCAGTTTTGCTCGTAGAACAAATTTGATGTCAGTAGAATTTGTGAGCTGGAAAAAGAGCAAAGTGGTTATCTTTCACTTCCAGTTTTAAGGGACAGCTTTGAAAACTACTGGGAAGCATTTACACACCCTGCATTTATTGCTGTAATAAACTTGCTTCCATTTTTAAAGCCAGGCATCACCACGTGGGAATTTCACACACTTGGTGATTTTCATAGCTCACGAAAACATCTGTATTTCCCTCCTTGGTGGATAGAAGACTCGTGTCACAACCAGAATATGCTTGCTTAAAGAGCTTAGCCACATTTAGCCTAACGTCCTGCTATTGCTCTGTTGTCATTGGTACGATTGTGTCTCTTTCCTGGGGTTTACATGCGTCGTTCTCCCAAACGACTGCACCTCCCGAACCACATTTCTACGGCTACACGCTGCCATCCCCTGCAGCCTGAAGGAGACGAGGCTGCAGCTGCTCCATGCCCCCAGCTCCAAACATCTGCTCCCTATAGGCACACGTACACACCGGAGTACGGATACAGACGGCCCGGCACACAGATCCATGTGGACGGAGACGCTCGGCGTTTACGTGAACGCAAGCGGCACCAGCGGTCTCAGCCTGATCCCCGCTCCGGCGGATGGGGATGGAGGTGTCTCCGTGGGAAGGAGTACACGTGTGCTCGTGTCCAAGGTGGATCCCCAGCACCCAGGCTCAGCCACGGGGTCTCTCCCAGCCCCTCACCCAGCACACAAGAGCAGTTGTATACGCTTCCATTTTCCTCCAAAGTCTTCTCGGTCTCCTTGCCTGCGACAGGGTATCCACCCACCCTACGATAATCTTATTTTCCATAACCTCGGTAGCACAAGGCGGTGGTGCAGAACCCCGGGCCATGACCAGCCAACGTTGTGTTCTTGTTTTGGCTACAAGTGCAGTGAGTTGGGGCAAGCTGGGACTTTCTTCTCCTGGCTATGGTACAGTGAGGTCACACCTGAAACTCCTGCTGCTGGGATCATGGCCCGCCCTGGAAGGTGCCAGAATTACCTGACAAGAACTATGGCCGGAATGGAAATACACTGACCAAAGCCAATCATCTCATGATCCTATAAATAGCGATCCTAAGTGAGACCCTTTGTGCTCTCTGGGATCACAGCTGGCTGTGACCCAGTATCTCCCCCTGCACTGGGATGCCTCACAGGGTAGAATTTGCAAGGATTTTAAATAGTAGATTTCATGAGGATTTCCAAAATCATCCGCTGATAGATGCTGATTAAGAAGGGGTCAAAGATTGTCTGCTGAAAAATGCTGATGAAGGAGAAAAGGAATTCATTCACTAGAGTTAGATTTTGTGAAGTTTCAAAGATCACCTGGTACCAATAATTTACTACAATTGGCAAAGAGAGAAAAATCTTGATCATAGATTAACTTCTGTATCTCTGTATGTGTTTGTGTGTGTGCGATTTGATTTAGGAAACTTTGTGGTGTTGATTATAGCAAAATTTATTAAAACAGTCTGATAATTGGCTGATGATGATTAATAATTGTTAAAAAAAATCGTATAACCTAGTCTTGTGATTTACTGTAATAGTGTTAATAAATCTTCCATTGCTGCTACCTCAAAGTTGTGTAGGATCCATAATCACCCATTCCCCAACAGATTGGCATAGTAATTCAATGGGGGGGGGTTCTTACCCTTTGTATTAATTCTTTTAGACCTAAACCATTGACCAAGTCTGGGACTAAGTCTGGATCCAGCTGCACCTCAACTCGTCTCTGAGGAGGAGTTCAGAAAGCAAGGGGGTCCACTCTGAACCTCGTGACTCTATAGGAGATTCTCTCTTACCCTTTTGCATCTCTGGTCTGCATGTAAATCATTCTAAATCAAGTCTAACTAACTCGATTTTCCTTTGTATGTTTCTTCCACGTCGTAACTAACAGAACAAAATTCAATGGCAAGGTTCGCTAAGTCATGCTTTTACAAATTCACATTAAATATCACTTTTTGCTAATACCTTTGACAGTGATTCTTTAAGTGATGTAAATCAGTCATCTGCGACACACAGGGACCCTGTCAATACAGTAAGCCAATTCCATTTGATTCCCAGTGAGGGAGAATGGATTTGAAGAGGGCACCAGGACACAGCAGTGCTCTGAGATTAGCAACCTGGGTGACTGCAGGGAGACTCAGCATTGCCATCGATCTAGGTAGATCAGAAAGACAAGGAGAAGGAAAAAAGGCTCTTGCTTCTCAGTTCTAGATACAGAGAACACATAGCTGGGATTAGAAATAGTCAACCTCTCCCAAGAATGGAATCTTACCAAAGATTTATCAGAAAAAACAGACACTGTAAAAAAAAAAAAAAATCACAAATGGTAGAGCTTTGCACCCCACTGGGGGGGACAAAATATCCAAATTCAGGGATTAACTAGCAACCTAGGAAAGAGCCAGTCAAAAAAAGCACATTGATACACCTAACCTATTCTCTGCTTTTCTAGAAGATTGAATTGGGAGGGGGGAATCACTTGAAGCTCTGCATGAACAGTGGCTCTTGCACTGGGCTACAAATTGCAACAGCTGCTATTCCCAGATGGAATAACATCTCAGAATAACATTTCAATAATGAAGATTATTTTTCATGACAGATCCTGCATGCACACAGCTGTTCAACACTCACAGAGTTGTTTCTAAAAGTTCATAGTTAAGCTATTTGGATTTTTTCACTTCAAAGGGTCTGCTTCATTTACAGAAGCATTGCTGAAGAGAAGGCGATGCTCACAAGGTGAGAATTTGAGTTACAGACCTGGAAGTCAGTAATTTGGAAAACATTTTGCTATCCATCAGATAACCTCAGTTAAGGAACCATCAAATACTTGGGGAACCTCCTTGGCCAAAGCAGGATATTTTTCATCTTGGACTAGAACTGGAAGGCAATCAAATGGGAAAACATGATAGAACATTTAAAGTGCACAGGGTATCATCATGTTCACTGAGTTTAATATTGCTGCAGTTGAAAATAAAAAGGATCTTGTTATCAGTCTCAAAAAATCTGATTGATGGTTCTCTGTTTTAATACTGTACTACATGGACTACTAGATGAGAATGTTTTGCATGCAAATCACTTAGCTTCTTATTTAATCAATTGTGTGATAAGTAATGCCAACATACATATTCAAAAAATAAACTTATTTCAAATATTTCACTTCAGTTGCACAAAACAAGGTATGCAAATTTTGTCTGGCAGTTGCTGTTTTACTAGAGATAACAATTCTTACTAGCAACATTGGCTTGAGTTTCTTGAAAGGGCTACAGCATCAAGTCAGCCAGTCTGCTTCTCAAACAGTTTCATTAAAAAGTAATAGTAAAGCCTGAAGTAAGTTTGAAAATGAGATGTATTTTTTAAGATTTGCTTTATAAAGTATTTATCTATCTAGTTCTTTCTGTGTGGTACAACACTGACCTGAGGTATCAGTGTTGTGAAGAAGAGTATGAATGTACCCAAAGCTCTTTACCTACCCACTGTAGCTCTGAAATTTTCAGAGTTTGAAAAAGATAATGATCAGCAACAGATTCATGGTCACGTATCACTATCAGTCAAAAAAATAATAATAAAAAAACAACCCAGAGAAAAGAACATCTGGCTTATGAACAGTCATTTGAGACAATTGTGGGGAAAAAAAGAGTTAAAATCAGTTACCACCAAGCCAAACCATTAGGCTTCAGTATCTGCGGTGATGAAAGACAACCACGGCTTTTCACCACCGCAGCTGCTCATCACGAAGCAAGCAAAGCGTATACACAGATCTAGCTAGGTGAAAGGATTCACAAATCATCATAAAGAAAGACACAAGTCACTCTCTGCAGGGTTCTCTCAGACCCGGCTTACTCTAAACCCACATATCTGCTCAGAAAGTGTATTTGACTCTTATTCTCACCCTCCTCGTGGGATGGGTCAGAGGGGTACTACACGTGGATCTGGACCCCAGAGTCACACCAGGCACTTTCCAGAGCACAGGGTACTCCGCACAGACCCGTTTACATTGCCAACAGCAACTTCGGCTTTGCCAACTCAGAATTAATTGCACTGGCTCAAAATTACAGTAGAAAAATTTCAGGTGAAATATAATCCCCGATGCCAGGAATTTGCAAGGTTGGTTCAGGATACTCGAAACCAAGCCAGCAGAGAGCTCTTCAGAGCTTGTGATGAATATTCATCGAGTTGTGACTCAGGTCTTTGATTTAGGGCAGGGAAGCCCCAGTTTTGGCTGAGCCAACCGCACAATTCCCAGGCAGCCCCTGAACCACCTCTTCCCCAAGAGTGGGGAGTGTTTGGTCCCATTTGTCTTGGTTGTTTTGGTTTTTTTTTTTTTTAATTCTTTCCCAAAAGCCCGACGATCTTTCCTGCTGTGGTAACATCTACCCATCAGGTGACTAACGCGAGGGCAGTCCCCATGAAGTGACAAACCACCAACTCGTTGGAACCCACGACGCTTCACTGTCACGCACCACCCTGCACGTCCCAGCACATGACACGGGGCCATGATATACGGCCAGTAAACGCTCCCAAAAGATCGCCACGCACCCCGTTTCGGCCGAGCGGTTGGCCACCACCGGTTGCAGGCATGCTGCTACTCCCGGTCTTTGTAATTAATGCTGGAATTCGGTACCAATTATTAGACAACAGACCGGTGAGCCGTACCAGTCTGGAATCAGAGTATCACTTCCACACCTATGACAACCTCCCTCACCTAGCAAAATTCTTCCCAAAATATCCATTTTTCCTAAAAAAACCACCCCCACATGCCTAAACTTTTTTCCCACTTCCAAAAAAATTAAGCTTTTAGTCAAAAATCAAGTGGCACCCGTGTTGCATCTCTTTCATTCAGAGGCTTTTTGGTTTTGTTTCTGAGGCAGTAACAGAACTGTAGCTCCTTTTTTTTAAGCAAACCTAGCAAGGGAGCCTTTGTTAACTTCAACAAGATCACTAAGGTTTGGAAATAAAGGACAATTAATTTGTCAAAATCTTCAAAACACAACTTGTAAAATCAGCAAATACGTGCAAGGTTTTAAGTCTTGCCTAACTGGAAGGAAATTATCTGCAGAGTGGCGTTTTCATGAATGTATTTTAATTAGTTATATCTTTTAAAAAACCCCAACACATTACTGCTTTCTAGAGAAACAGAATATTTCGTAAAATAAAGCATCACTCCTGCAAGAGGCTTTTACGGATCTGGCCTGGCTTTTCCCGTCAAACTAGAACACGTCACAATCGCAGACCCTCTATCTAAAAATTAACATAGCCTCTTCTCCAACAACTTTACAAGGCTTCCACAAAACATCAGGTCACCTATTTAATATACGATGATTTGAGTACAGCCGTTAGGTGAAGTTAGTTATTTAAGTCACCTCTTTCCAAAAGCATATTTACAATCAGAGAGGGTGCAATTAAAGAATACACAGTACTTACCCAGCACTATGGATCATCTTGACTGATGAGAAGCAGCAGCACTTAATGCCTGGAATACCAGACCATGAGACAAAACATCTTTCTAAGTGCCACAGGTTTAAGATGTGGTACAGTACTGTCAAAACCAAGCAATTCGTACAAATAAATCAACTAGATTTATGCAATTATTTCAGGGATCCTCCTCGTGACTTCAGGGTAACAGCAACAACAAAAGAATAGTGGCCACCGTCAGTTGTTAGATCTAGTGTCTTTTGGCTTTGTGCGTTCTCCATTAGCGTAATATATTTTACAGGTACCTTAACATTTTTAAACTTTAAAGCTTTCAAATTAATTCTTTTTTAAAAAATTAAAAGTTTCAATTGCAGTGATTTCTGAAGTGAAAGAATCGAATGCTTGATTAAAATACAAACCTACCCTGAAAGTTTTATAAATTCAATTTAGCAAAAGGAATGCAAAACTAAATTCTTAGGTATGTTTGCTGACAAAAGCTCAAAACCAAAGCTGTGGTAGGTTTGTTAGACCACAATGTGTTTAATGACTGAAACTGTACGTGAACAAAGTACAGGTGTAGCGCAGCTACAGAGCTTTCAAGTTTTAGATCACGGTGAGCTGATACAATCAAGATAACCGAGAAGACATACTAATAAAAAGAAATTGCCTGCATACCGATTTATGCATTTCAAACTCTCCACCCTCTCCCAGAGCAGTGCCTTTCTGTAAGAGGTTATAGCAGAAGATGGACTTTTGTAACTCGGACAGTCAACACTATCGAGGATAAGCAGGAACGCCTGCAATCAAGGCAGCAAACAAAAGGTGATCATCTGCTATAGTAGATAAAGCTACTCCTTTAGTATCAACTTTCCATTCAAAAATAAGAGAAAAGTGATGAGCTGAACTTCACATTCTGAACATCCTATGTCCTGTTTCTACACCAGAAGCTGCACAGAATATCCATCATCTAAATGGGACTCCTGCTTACACAAGCCGTCCACATTCACGGGGACAGGATTTGGACCCCAGTTCAACATTCACCAGGTGCCTTGAGAGAATCATATTGACCACCAAAAAGAAAACCCCCAAAGCCGCCGAAACAAATCTGCTATAGCTATGGGTTCAAGTAGAAGACCAGAAACAATCAGACTATGAAAGCAAAAAGGCTGTATTTTTCAAACGTTTCCTACTACATACAAGAACAAATGCGGGATGTGATGTTTGCTTAGTTTTATTAATTTATTTTTGCAGGAATCTGCAATTCGGAGTAAGCACTTTCTGGAGGTACCATGCATGCATAGCCTCTGAATGCTTTTATACAATTTCATCTCTTAGTAATAAGTTCATTCACAGCATACACAAATCTAGAATGTAGACACCATATATACAGGATTAAACAAGATCGTGTCTTCTTTTTTTAATGAAAAAATTTAACAGGGTTTCACACAGCAGGAAATATGGATTAGATACACTGGTGCCACCATAAATAAATAAGTTTCAAGAACACAGTTTTTTAAAATTGGCTTCAAAGGTACTGAAAATGCAGGATTATAATATTGCATTAACTCCATTGATTTCTGATTATTCAAAACCAAGAAAAATATTCGCATTAATATTTATGGACATAAACAGCAATGAAAGCCCCAAACTGAAGAAATCTGGCAAAATTCAGTCATGGCTAGCTTCATAGAATATTGACATTTTGAAACAAAACAAATGCAGCAGCACATAGAGACAGTACTGACTATGAGATGTGATATCTGTGCATGTCTTCTTTCTTTACGGGATTTAGAGTCACTGTAGTACAGAGCACGTAAATTCTGTGGTACCAAACAAGCTGATGAATTGTTTATGTCCAACTGTCCGCTTCTCATCAGGATAGTCATTTTCACATTCTAGGGTATACCACTGAATTTTAAAACAAAAACTATCATCCTGATGACAAGCTTCTTTTTAACATATCTAATATTCTCACATTCTTTTTAAAAACATTCTTTATTGTTTTTATTTTGTTTTGTCCCCATTTCAACTCAAGTATATTTATTTCAGTTTCAAGGGGTTTTACAATCAGTATTAAATGTAAAGGTATTTAGAAATTGAAATGAGAGATGTATAACTGGGACAGATAAAGTAACTGAAAGGAAAGGTTGTTTTTTTTTTTAAAAATGTGATTTAGTAGTATATCATAATCAGAAAGTACTGAGACCAGCTCTTTTAAGAATTATTACACCTTTTCACCACACCTCCCATTTTTCAAGGGAAACACACACATACCACAGACACACAGATACACAATTCAATCTGATCTAAGACTACATTTTACAAGGTACTTCCTTTTGCTTGACTTCCCACCCCTTTCCTCTTCACCCAAACAAGACTAATAATTACATCAAATTAAAAGTAGATCCAAAGTTCAGGATTTCTTTTGGTTTACTATATTCTGAATCATTTTCCACAAGCCCCACTCTAAATAAACTTTTAAAGAACTACAGTAGTATTCTATAAGTAAAAGGGAATTCATCTTAATAGCACAGTAAATATAAAATAAGCTTTATAAAATTTCAATGAACAGCGAAATCATTTTGGATATCTGAATGTCCAGGTCAGTTACAAACTCTACCACTCTAGTAGCATGGTTGAGGGAAAGCTCAGTTGTTAAGGAAAAAAAAAAAAAAAAAAAGAAAACACAGGTAGTGCATTAACTCAACACAATGGCATCAGCATCCCACCATTCACACACACACACGCACGCACAAAAGTTTTATACAATACAGTGCATTTTGTATGCCAACTGACATTAGGGTTTTATGTGCATTCAATAAATATTACATCAACCAATCTTTTTGGCATAATTTACAATTCAGTTGGGGTGTGAACGGCGTCACCTGCTTTCAGAAGGAAAATGGATCTTCCAATATTCAAAATACAATTTACATTCTAACAAACTAGAAATATTCAAGCACCATGTAAAGTCTTTACTATTAATGTTTGAGTATGAGCATTTACACATAAAAGAATACAACAGAAGGGTTGTTTTTGTTTTTTTTTTTGTACAAGCAACAAATGAGAGTAATTGAAAAACTGGAGTAAAATTATTGGTACAAAGGAATTAATTTGCAATTTAACGGCACTCAGTCTTCCAGAAAGTATCTTGCTGTCACGGCAGCCTTCCTTCACTTCCTCTGGTGAAGCTATGACTAAGATTAGCAAGTCTCTGTTTATGATTATTACAGTGCAGGGAATTATTGGACTGCATGCATTCCCTGCCCACCCCCCCCCCCTTCAAAAGTAGCATCTATTCTGTCTGAAAATGGCACAACTGTATTGATGCATGACACACCTACTCTCATTTGCTGACTGTCATTTCAGTTGCTATCATTTTGTAATTCCAGCAAAAACAAATGCTTCTAGAACTTCAGCAGAAGTACGAATAAACAGAAAATTGAAATAATACAAAGGCAAAGGCATCACGACAGAAAAGTCATGAAGTTACTGGTATTGTTTTGAGTAATTCATTATACGGCTGATAGCAGCAGCAGTACTGCTTATCCTAGGTACAATGCTTCTGCTCATCTGTTTTCCAGTTATCTCAGTTTTGTCAAACTGTCCACTTACATGAACAAAATTAATATTTGCCTTCTAACCTCATTTGACACTAATTTTTTTAGCCCTTTTCCACATGTGATGAGCTCCCCACATAATAATATAAATCACAAGGAAGGAAGGAAGGAAAACGAGCTCTGATGCCTTTGACTTTGTTTTGCTCATCAGTGGTACACACTGATTGCTGGAGATCTCTTAGCTTATTTAAAATTATGCTGAAGATTTAATTAGTGCAAGAACATATTGAAAAATGCCAGATAAAATATTGGTTCCCCATTTAAGATCACAGTTTGATTTTTACTGTTATCTTTATAAACTGCAGGGAGAGAAGACACCAGATTGAGCAATGCAGACAAGATGAGTTTTCCTCCACCCACCCCTTACAAACGCTGCTTTATTTTAAATAAGGATTCAGACACATGATTGTTCTACCACAGTTTAACATGTTATCACACATCAAGTGAATTGCAGTAATTGACCATATGGATGTGGCTGCCATGAGCTAAGAACAATTTAAAATGAAGTAGTTTAAATCTCTTCTGGTAAGGTTTAGCTAGCACATTCTGCCTCACAGTTGCAAAGTCAATTACCATAACTCAGCTGACGTGCTTGGTTGTGTTTCTGAATCTTGACAAAGTTATACCATAAAAACTGAAATGCACTGTATCAGCTTCTGACCAGTACACAAGAACATCCTACTCAGTCGCACAGTTGTTTAACAATCATTCAGCTGCCCAAACCCAAGTTAGATTTCACTAGTATTGAGTGCTTTATTACAGCAACCTGAAGCATCCAAACAAACTGAACATCACCTTTATAATACAGTATATCATACGCATAAAAGTACCAGTATGATCTTCAGTTGCAAGTCTTGTGTTCTTCAACCTACAGCAAATATTTCCTGACCAAAATAAAAAGAATGCAGTGTGTACTTTTTCAGGATCTGGCATCTGCTATTTTATACAGGCTGGTTTATTAACAATGTGCAAATAAACCTTTACTGAAGAGCTAATTGATTAATTATTTTTCAGCTAACTTTGAGCTGGGGCACAAAGTACCTTCTGTGCTGTAAACATCATGAATTCTTCACAAATTGGAAGCTGAAAAGGCCTAAGGAACTGGGTACAAACTCTTCTCATACACGACCATGGCTGAGCTCAAGTCTTCCAAACCGAATTTGGAGTAGTCTGTGTTTGGCATATGTCACTGTGCTGCTACGCAGCACAGGCTTAGAAGATTGTTGTATATAAAAGCATACTTTTAGCTTTGGAACACAATGGCCTAATGAAAGCATGCAGCAGTATTTTCATCCGTAATACGGTAGAATTCATTCTTAGTTTATTACCGTGTTGACACAGCCAGGTGAGCACTGTACAAGCAAAAGGGATTGTAAAAAAATTACCTCTGATTAAACTCTCTGAAACACTCATACGGTATCTCATTTAGTCACCTTAGGTTACTATTTCAAACAGCAATTTTTTGTAGACATAAGTTACCCTGAAAAAAAGCAGCAATTACAAATACCCTTCTCCTTGTTTTTTATACATTGCAAAATTTATCGTTGCATTTACCTGTCTTCTTTTTCAGTAGCTTACAATCTAGAAGCACAGGGAGCCTTTGTTTTCCAGCTAGCTGTGGCCAGGTTAAGTCAGCTCTGGCTCTTCAGTTTTTCTGGTTAAGTGTAACATTTCACACCATTACTAAGAGTCCTATATTTTTTTTAAAAAAACAGTATTTTATTTTTTTTTTTTTTAGAGCCACTAAGCAGTAACTATAACCACAGGACTAAACACCAGTAGTTACTTGCTCTCCTGTATACATTCTTCCCCAAATTAATCCTTTTACATTTTCAGGTTTCATTTTCTGCTTTGCTCACTGCAATGGGATAAGAAAGAATTTCACCCTTAATTTATTTATTTTTAGTGTAGCACAAGCAGAAATATCTTAACACATTACTCCCACCCCTTGCAATATGAAGATTGTTGACTGGCAAAGGCTGGGCAGATGGACTGAAAGGTTCCCCATGTTTCCTCCTCCTACAGCTGTCGGCTTGAGAGCCTGTTTTCAACCCAGTGCAGCCCCTTCCTGATTTTTCAGGTGTATCGTGGCATTTCACACTGCTCACAGCGATTTAGTGCTGGGTGATTTAGAAAGGTGCAGCTATCACAATTCCATGGAGCCCCTTCAAAGTCTTCATCTCTTGGCTGAGTCCGTGGAGTCTGTTTGGAGCTGGTTTGATGCTCTAAAAAAAGCCAAAGGAAAACATTTTTTCTTTTTCAGAAGAGAACGATGATAGGCAAGATCGTACTACTGGTTTGTCACTTCATTAAACGTTCTATCTTAAAATGAACATGGAAACCTTTCCGCTTAGGTAACATTAAAGGTCTTCTGCTAAAGCACTTCTAATTCAGTTTGTGAAATCTGCATATTTAAAGTATTTCACTTCTGTAAACAGTCACTTAACCATATTACATTAAAAACAAAAAAAGCAGTCACCACTGTTAGTTCATTGCTACTGCTAAAGGTTTAATAGCTTAAAACACACTGAAAAGTTTGTTACTGGCACTGCAACACCATCCTGTTAAGGAATGATTTCATAGGTTTATGTACAGCAGTCTATTACCAAATCCTAAATTCCAATAAACCTACTTTACCTGAAGTGAAAGACTACTTCTAACTTAGTTCCTTCAAACAGTATGACAGATGATACATTTTCTGCATCTTTTTCTAGCATTTATCCAGGCTGAAGAAAATACAACATAAAAATAAAAGGGTAGGCGTGTTTCAAAACAAGATGATTGTTTTTCCTCCTTGTGGCTTTGCAGAGGGATGTGTGTAGGTGAAACAGCACTTAAGTCTGTTTTCATTCATAAAATCAGTACATATGCAAATCATACATTAGGTATTAACCCACGGAAAGACTCAGCTTTGTCACTAAAAGTGACAAATACTCCTAGGGTGTGGAAACACAACATTTTACAAAATGCTAGTATTCAAAACAACATTAGCACACATACCTAGAACATAAGGTTAAGATACCCATCTGCTAAACAAACATCTGTACAACAGCTTAATTAAAAGAGAACTTAAGTTGTAAAAAAGGACTGTAATTTGTAATTCAAAGTGCACACACTGTCATCTGCTAAGAACTCTAGCAGATGGCTGATGACAAAGTTGGTGCAAATAGTACTTAGGTCTGTCTTCAGAGACATACTTAAAGAAAATAAAAGTAACCTCCTTGCTCAGACATAAACCCTCTCCAGTCCAGAAGTTGCATAGTCACATTAACAGCGCTTGGCCTCAACAAATTCCTTCTAAGGAAGCAAGTAGTGTGGGCACTAGGCTGCATTCATGTTGACTAGCCAGATGGCAGCACACAGCAGACCCTTGTCTGCCCATACCTGTCTATCTGCCCACGCCTTCAACAGCTGAATATTAAGGAAATGGAATTTTTAAAGAAAAAAAAAGATTATTTTGATGACTCCGTGTTAAAAGCCAAGCTCAGAATACAGTACACCAGCCCTAAAACTGATCTCTAATAAGTTGACAGACAAAACCGGGAAGCTAGTCATAAAAGTCGTACAAATCCTTACAAGACACTATCTTTGCAATTGCCAAATAAAATCACTTATTTCATGCAAGTTTTGCACATTATTTTGCTTTGAAATAATAAATCAAATAGCCTAGTGTAATTAAGAGGATCTCCTCAAGCATCACAAAGTAGCAGTCCCTTAAATCAACCACATGCACTGCAATTTAACATGAATTCAGGCAGTTGCTTTCATGCCACTGCTCACCTGCTGCTACTGTCTTTCCTGGACACTACCACCTATGCAGGGAACTCATCCCAGTATTGGTTTGTTGTTTTTTTTTTTTTTTTTTTTTTTTTTTTTTTTTGAACCACGAGCAGCAGTTCTGGGCCTTCTTTTCATAGAATCAGAATCATCTCTTTCTTTTAAATTTCCACATACTAACCATTTTATTCTACTGAAGGGTAAAATACTTGTTTCAAAAGAGGGGGAAAAATTTCCTTATATGAATTCAATATTCAACTGCAAAAACCTTTGCAAAGCGCTTATCAGCAACTAGAACTTATTTACAAAATCTGGATTTTCAAGCAGACTATATGATTACTGATTCAGAGCAGTGACTTCTTTTCCACTAACAAGTTTAGTACATGCTAGTTACAGTAAGAGGAGACACAATATTATAAATCTTATCACACGTAACATTTTCAGAGAAAAGACCACTGTTTTGTCTGTATCAGAGCACAGGATCCCAGACTGACTATTTCAGCAGAAAGACACAAAGTGTTTAAAAACTTCCACTGACATTTGAAACCATTCTTTTAAAAGATTTCAGGAAGTAAAAACAAAAACCAAAGGTTCAAAAATACCTGAGACAAAAGGTAGGATTCTGCTCCAATGTGACCCCTAAACATAGTGGAGTTCAGAACTGCTGAGCTCCACTGCCCCTAGGAGTCTGCTTAGGGCAAGCTGAGTCACTCTGGGATGTATGGACTGAACCTCCGCTGGGCAAAAAGTCAGACTAAGTACATAGCTACTGGGCTTACATAAAAACTTGAGTGTCCTAAGCTGGATATGAATCCTAGACACTATATAATGAGCACAAAAAATTTTAGAAACCAGTAATGAACTTGTACAAGTGGGACACTGTTTTCTTTTTAGACCAATGCAAGGAAATGTGTTCTGCCTTGTCCTTACGATGTCTGAAGCGCTTCCTGTGCTTAAACTTCAGGACTACTGTGAAATTCACGCTCCACACAGAAAATAGATAAAGTGTGACCAATCAAGTTAAAATATAATTAAAATATAAATGCAAATTTTAAAAAGCTGCTGTGACCATTTCAACTTGCATAAAAGATCCCAACTAAACTATAAAATCCTAACAACACGTATTAGAAGACAGATAAACAAACCTGACAGAGCTTTTAACCTATAAGTATTTAAAAAAAATAATTAGGAAGCTCAAGTTAACACATAAAAGTTTGTATACTTTCAACCCTTTTTCTAATAGTGAGTAACAGCATTTACAAACAACATATTAACGGAACATTCATTTGCAACAACTTGCCTGAGGAAAACAAGTTGTAGACAGGATTACTGCACTCATATAAAAATGTTCTGGTTTGGTTTATAGAGAGAAGTTATAATAATTAGAATTGCTTCCTGTCATCACAGGGGTTTTTAAAAAAAGGAGAAGAAAGAGGGGAAAAAAAAAAAAAGCTTTCTCAATGCAGATTAGGTAACTTGATGCTTGTTTGTTGACCTACCCTTTTTATATGGCTTTGGTGGCACAACAGGACCAGGCTCTATGTTATCATAGAAGTTATATGTGGCTTTCGGATCAAAGTTCCCTGTCAGAAAAGAAAAGAAAGCGTTAACTCAAAGGTTATTTACATGCCTATGCCAGGAATACGAACATCTAGAGTCTTCAGATTTTCTACATCTTTTTATTATGACATTATATATTAGCTTTTTCCTGAGTAGTCTTTTGTCACATATTTTCAGTTTTGTGTTGATTCTAGTATTTTTTAGCAGGCTAATCTCATACTGAAGAATCAACTCCAGCTCAACATTCTGTACTGCTTTAAAAATGTGAAAATGTAAATCTTTCTGTAGGACACATTCTTGGTAAAAAAGGAGGACTATGCATATTCTAATCTATTTGACTGTACTTATGTCAAGTTTCTGTTGCAGAAAGAGGATTTTTAAAGACCTAAGTAGATTTCTGTTTGCCAACTTCTCGGTTGGAACCTGTAGTTCTGTTTTGTATTACTTGTTCAGAGCCCTTGTCAGCAAAAAGTTAAAAATTTAAGTAAAGAACCTTCACTAAGGAGAATTTTTCTTTTTTTTATTTGCTCTTGACAAAGTCACTTTTAAGTCACCACTTTCTTGGTAATGTAATTTAACTTGGCCAACAGAAATATTAACAAGTCAAGTTTATGAGGTCGCAACTGACAAAGACACCTTTTAGAGAGAAGTTGATAATCAAAATTGAACTTTAAAGAGTCCAAGTATCCACATTTAAAGCACATACTATATCAGAATCATAGAATCATTTAGGTTGGAAAAGACCTTTAAGATCATCAAGTCCAACCCTTAACCTAGCAATGCCAAGTCCACCACTAAACCATGTCCCTAAGCACCACATCTACACGTCTTTTAAATACCTCCAGGGATGGTGACTCAACCACTTCCCTGGGCAGCCTGTTCCAATGCTTGACAATCCTTTCGGTGAAGAAATCTTTCCTAATACCCAATCTAAACCTCCCATGGCGCAACTTGAGGCCATTTTCTCTTGTCCTACCACTTCTTACTTGGGAGAAGAAACCAACCCCCACCTCGCTACAACCCCCTTTCAGATAGTTGTAGAGAGCGATAAGGTCTCCCCCCTCGGGCTCCTTTTCTCCAGACTAAACAGCCCCAGTTCCCCCAGCCGCTCCTCATAAGACTTGTGCTCTAGACCCTTCACCAGCTTCGTTGCCCTTCTCTGGACACGCTCCAGCACCTCAATGTCTGTCTTGTAGTGAGAGGCCCAAAACTGAACACAGTACTCGAGGTGCAGCCTCACCAGTGCCGAGTACAGGGGGACAGTCACTTCCCTGCTCCTGCTGGCCACGCTACTTCTGATACAAGCCAGGATGCGATTGGCCTTCTTGGCCACCTGGGCACACTGCTGGCTCATATTCAGCCGGCTGTCGACCAACACCCCCAGGTCTTTTTCTGCCGGGCAGCTTTCCAGCCACTCTTCCCCAAGCCTGTAGCGCTGCATGGGGTTGTTGTGACCCAAGCGCAGGACTCGGCACTCGGCCTTGTTGAACCTTGTACAACTGGCCTCGGCCCATCAATCCAGCCTGTCCAGATCCCACTGTAGAGCCTTCCTACCCTCAAGCAGATCAACACTCCCGCCCATATCTAAATTATGTTTTTAAAAAAAACTATGAATTCTATACCTCTAGATTGAAGGAGATCAACTTCTTTCAGTGTACAGTCAACGTTTATCTGGAGCTGTCTGTTGACGCTTCTCAATCTGGTCATTTCCTCAGGCTAGAAAGAAACAACCCAAAATAGTAACTGTGGGAAAGTCAGCATCCTATCTGACATAGAAATAACATTGCTATATCTTTGTCAACAGCTTTATTAGAAACTGGAGTACAGATAAGGCACTGAAAAAAATAGCCAAGATTCCACTGTGTGTCCTGTTCCCCCTACCCAATTTATTCCCTCAAAAAACATTCTTCTATTTGCATTTCAGGAGGAAAACAAACCAAACCAACAAAAATGAACAAGTTACTTAATACTAAAATTCATTGGTAAGAAGACATAGCTGAGCTCAAGTTTATAAAACCACACACCTTATAAAATTCTGTATAAATTGATGACTTGCTACGTGAGTTTACATCAAGATGATCAGGAAACAATATGAGCTGCAGCTCACATTAATTATTACTTGATTATAACCAAATAAGGTCTGAAGTTTATTTATTTGCATCACCCCAAGGAGCTCCAACATGCCAAACCTTCTAGCCCTGTATATTTAAATCGTTCAATGCTTCAAGACAGTAAATTATTCTTAACAGAATAATCAGTTATTTAAGTCCATATATTTGCATATCATTAAGAAACCCTAAGTTACTGGAATACAAAGCGTTCTTAATGCTAGCAGCAGTGATTATTAACACATATGTAGGAATAACTATCTTATTCCAGGATACATCGTCACATCACAGAGTCACAAAAATCACAGCATGTCTGAAGTTGGAAGGGACCTCTGGAGGTCATCTGGTCCAAACCCTCTGCCCAGATGGCAGACGGCTTTTGAGTATCTCCAAAGATAAAGACTCCACAACCTCTCTGGGCAACCTGTGCCAGTGCTTAGTCAACCACATAGTAATAAAGTTGCTCCTGATGTTCAGAGGGACCCTCCTGTGTTTCAGTTTGTGCCCACTGCCTCTGGTCCTGTGACTGGGCACCAGTGGAAATGGCCTGGCTCCGTCATCTTTGCACCCTCCCTTCAGGTATTTGATTCATTGATAAGATCCCCCCCCGAGCCTTCTCTTCTCCAGCCTGAACAGTCCTAGCTCTCTCAGCCTGTCCTCGCAGGAGAGATGCTTAATCATCTTTGTGACCGCCCACTGGACTCTCCAGTACGACGACGTCTCTCTCCTGTACTGGGAAGCCTGCTCCTGGACACCATACTCCAAGTGTGGCCTCACCAGTGCTGAACAAAGGGGAAGGGTAACCACTCTCCCCTTGCTGCCAACACGCCTAATGCAGCCCAGGTTATCATTAGCCGCCTTTGCCACATTGCTGGCCCATTTTCAGCTTGGTCGCCACCAGGACCACCAGGGCCTTTTCTGCAAAATTGCTTTCCAGCTGGCCAACCCCCAGCTTGTACTGATGCATGGGGTTGTTCCTCCCCAAGTGCAGGACCTCGTACTTCCCCTTGCTGAATGGCATGAGGTTCCTGCCAGCCCATTTCTCCAGCACGTTGAGGTCCCTCTGAATGGCAGCACAGCTCTCCCAGTTTTGTGTCATCAGCAAGCTTGCTGAGGGCACGCTCTGCCCCATCACCCAGATCATTAAGGAAGATGTTAAACAGGATCAGACCCAGTACTGACCCCTGTGGTACACCGCTAGTTATTGGCCTCCAACCAGACTTTGTGCCACAGTCTTGGCCTGGCTGTTCAGCCAGTTTTCAGTCCACCTCACTGTCTGCTCATCCAGCCCATACTTCAGCTTCTCTATGAAGATCTTACAGGAGACAATGTTGAAAGCCTTACTGAAGTCTACGTAGACAATAACCACTGCTCTCCCCTCATCTACCAGGGCAGTCTTTTCATCCTAGAAGTTTATAAAATTGGTCAAGCTTGACTTCCCCTTGGTGAATCCATGCTGACTACTGCTGATCAGTTTCTTGTCCTTCATGTGCCTGGAAATGGGCTCTAGAATTAGCTGCTCCATCACTTTCGCAGGGATCAAGGTGAGGCTGATCAGCCTGTAGTTCTCTGGGTCCTCTTTCTCGAAGACAGGAGTGACATTTGCTCTTCTCTAGTCTTCAGGCACTTCTCCCAAACACCATAATCAATCAAAGGTTATCTAGAGTGACCTTGCAATGACATCTGCCAGCTCCCTCAGCACTTGTGGGTGCATCCCATTGAAGACCATGAACTCATGCATGTCCACTTTGCTTAAGTATTCCCTGACCTGATCTTCTTCCACCAAGGGTATACCCTCCTTGTTCCAGACTATTCCTGGGGTCTCTGAGACTCGGGATTCCTGAGGGCCCGAAAAGACTGAGGCAAAGGCAGCAGTCAGTAGCTCAGCATTTTCCATGTCCTATGTAACCAGGTCCCCCATCTCATTGAGCAATGGGCCCACATTTTCACCAGCCTTCCTTTTGTCACCTGTGTACTAATGGAAGCCCTTCTTTTTGTCTTTGATATCCTGTGCCAGATTCAACTCCAGTTGGGCTTTGGCTTTCCTAACCTCATCCCTGCACACTCAGACAGCGTCTCTCTATTCCTCCCAGGAACATACCTGCCAAATGCTGCCCTGAGACAGGCAAGACATACAGCAGCCATACCAGTTAAGCCACTAACAGCCCCTACTCTGTCTTCCAGCCTACATCTGTGTGCATTGTCTATGTCAACACAGTGAGTAAGTCTGAACTGATGTGGCTAACAACTGCACAGAGTGGAAGTTATTTTTCAGTCAGATGAATTCTCCTATCAGAGCCATACAGATGTTTGGGCTAGAGTCACTTGCAGGTGGAAGTTACGCAGATAGGAAGAATCAACAAGGAAAAGAGGAGAGAGAGGTGCCAACTATTTGAGCCAACACCACCACTGAAAAGTTACCTGGCACACGATTGTCTATGAGGTACAACTACTCAAACAACAAAATACCTCAATACAACAAAGACCTTTAAAAAAAAAAAAAAAAAAGAAACATTGCTGCATGAACAACAAGCTGTGTATGGCTCAGGCTCTTGAAATAGATTTGGACATACGCTTTTATGGGTCGTTAGGAAAGTAACTATCTATCAGTTCTGTAGTCCAGAAACGCACATGTATAAAAGTCTCAGAAATCCTGTTGCGAACACTAAGAAAGCTGGACAGGTATGTGTCTCTTAAATTATAAGAGCTGGCTTATGACAAGCCAAGAACTTACAAAAAAATCATCTCCAAAGATTGAAGATTTTATACCCCAAAATATTTTTCTGTAGAATACTTCAGTCCATGGAAACATACAAATTTATTTTTTATCTTGAATTAAAATACTAACAAATTGCTTACTGTTGGAATTGCAGTTGTACAGCTAACTCTTCGAAGCCGCCTCTGCATTAGATCATGCTCCATACCATTGACTTCAGCTTTCAGGCGTTCGAGCTCTTCTTTCTCAAGCTTCAGTTCCTTTGCTAATCTCTCCATCCTTGCTCGTTGATGTAACAGCAAGGCTAATGTTTTACACGAAAGAAATAGTTACTAGCACACAAAAACCTGGAAAGCTGAATTCTTAACTTATGCATAAGATTCATGAGTGACCTTTCTGGAAAAAAAAAAGTGATCATAAACATGCAGCCAAGTATCAGTGTGAAGATGCTTTCATGCCAAATGAACTAGAATTTAGAACAAAGTTCTTCCAGAATAAAAACACATTTTAGACAGTAACTCGAAGTTGATATTACCATTTTGGTCAAAGCTTCTTTTTTTGCATTTGGTCTTTCTCGTCTCAAAAATACAAAGGCACCTGTACAAGGAGACAGCTTCTCAGGATGAAACAGCAACCTAGTTATATTAATACTGTACTGACAAAAAAAAAAAATTAAATACCAGATGTAAGATCAGAAGGTAACACACACTTCATATCTGCTGCTCAATAGCAGCTGACACACTAGCCTTGAGACATCAGCCAAATGTCAGTACTGAATTGTTTTTTTACTGCTATAATAGGTTATGCTAAAATAACTTCAAGTAGTCTTAGCTTTTCAGAGAGTACCATAATTCTCAGTACTGTAAGTTCCCCAGTGCTCAAAAGCAAAACTATAGAACTTCAATAAAACAGGCCAGAGAATCCAGAAAATAAAAAGTGGGGGCAGCTCAGGTGTTTCAGAGTCTTTAATTCTACAATAGAGCCGATTCACTGTCCTCTAACCTCTGTCTGCTGTTAATCATTCTCTCGTATTTTTGTCACAGTACTGAAATATATGACTCTCAGTCACAAACTGATGTTGGGCTCCCAGAGCAGCCAAAGAAAGAATTTTGACTAGCTAGAAAATAATACTCAGTTTCTGCAGGAAAAGCATTTCCTCAGTATTTCATCATGATGCAAAACTGGTCAAGTTAATCAGTGTGATGCTTAGCACTTTCTGATCTGGCTGGTTTTACCTGATTAAAGTCTACTAGGACAGAGAAAAATAAAAGAAATTTGCTGTGGCTATTCAAACAAGCACACTGCTCATATAACAATGTTCCAGCGAACTGTTCAAATGTACGAAGACATTGTAGAATCTGCAAAATGCTATTTCATACAAAGCACCAGCTAGCACCTGCCCTTTTCTTCAGCCCTATCCAACACAGGCAAAGAAAAAACCCACATAATATTTCAAGAATATCTGCATACTACCTAAAAAAAAAAGTTCGAAAAATAAGCAACAATATGACATAGCTTACTGGGGGAGGACGAAAAAAAAAGTAACAGTCAGAAGCATAAAAATGACAGTGTTTTTTATCAGTTGTCAGCATTCTGTGCAAAAATGTAGCACTATACTTTGGATTTTGTATGGATCTACCAATTCACGGCCGAAGAATAAACACTGAAAATCCTATCCAAGAATAACATCAGATGTTTTTATAATACAGGCACCAGTATTACTGAACAAAACTGTTCTCTATTTTTTGAGGTAGCATAAGTCATCCAAGTAGAGTAAGAGATCGCAAAACTTAAAGGGAAAAAACAAAAGTACACATACCAGGCTGTATGATTTTCCACTAATTACTATGAAACCTTGTCTTTGTGAGACTCCTCCAACTTAACATCTGATATGACTACATTACATAGCTTCACATTATACTGTAGTACAACTCATCAAACATGACTCACACTACAAAGAAACAGTGAAAGTACAGACACCAGAATGGATTTTTGGTAACACTTTTCACAATGGTTCATATTCAGAAGAAAATTAAATAAACTTGTTCCCTGTATTAAGCTGTTAAATATACTTTTCTTTAGGACTCCTTTGTGGTAGTAGAGGATATAACGTCTATTCTTCTACAATTTATTCCTATCAAGAGTTCAGAGTGCAGCAATACCAAAAGCTATAATAAAGTCCCAGCTGTGGTAGGTATTGCCACAAAAGCAGATGTCCCAAAAAGCATATACTAACTAGTTTTATTGATTTTGTTTTCCAAATACACAAATCTAGTGAAAGATACAAAGGCAAAACCAGATTTAAACATTTCAAAATATGTCTCAGTTATGTGAAGCTACTTACAGTTTTCTCACGTAACTGAAAATCTTTAATGAAGCTGTAATAGGAATGCTACCAAACAAAGTATATGGCCTAAGAGTTACAGACCTACTAGAGTTCATTCTCTCCAAATAACATTTCTAATTGGGTCTACCAGGTCTACAGCTCTTTGTTGATGAGTTAGAATAGCTCAAAAGACACAAAGTGAAATACGAAATCAAGAACTACAGGTCAGCTTTATAACCATTATTTCAGCTCTCTAAAGTGAAAGGAAGGCTAGAAGGAGCAACAGAGGAATAGAGTCTCTTTTCCAAATGCAAATCCAGAAACAACGCACATTCTTTAAATAATTGCTGCTGATTATCGTTCTGTCATTACCCCAAATGATTGGTTTGAATGCTTGCAGACTGATTCATTTGCTCAATTTTAAATGTTTCAAATCTATAAAGCAGATTACTCTGAGAAAAGCAGTTTTCAGCTAAAGGTTAGGTTTCATGATTTTTTTTTTATTTATTTATTTATTTTTACTAAATTATTTTATTCTTCGTTTATACGTGGCATTAAGACTAACTATGTTCTATCCCAATGCAGCAGAACGCACATCCTAAAATTTATCTGCCAATCTCTTCCTCCTCTTTGAAAACTCTAAACGGAAGAAGTGAACTTTTGATTAAGTTCTTCAAAATAATTATTTTAATACCTTTCAAAATAGAAATATTATTTGTATGGACACCTGAAGTAATTTCAACTGCAGTCCTACCTCCCTCTCCTCCTTCACTTAATACTCTTCAATCTAAACCAAGTAAATTGGATTCAAATTCCCTGCAGAAGTTAGCGCTTCAGGTTTTATAAAGCACTCAAGTATGGAACAAATACAAAAAGTAGTAAAATCCACATGTAAATTTATGACACAGTTCAATGCAGAATTTACAAACTGGACACACGGTATATGAACAAACCATCTACTGTTGTTGGCTGCAGTGTTTTCTTTTAAGAAATTCCCCTAACATCAAAAGTATAGCAACTTTAAGAACCTCAGAAATTCTTTATGTATTAGACTGAAATTTGGCAAAATTTTTTAAAAATCAGAACAAACTCTCTCATTAGATGATTTTCAGTGCAATTTCTATTCTTGTCTGTACAGGTTCAAAAATTCTTAGTAAGTAGCAAAATCAAGCTGAAAATGCATTTTACAGTAATACAATTTGCAGGATGAAACATTTACCTTGAGTGTAAGCATAGTCGTCTGATCCAGAACTAGAACTTCTCTGATACTTATGGCTTCCTTTTTCTCCTCCAGATCCTGGGATTACAGAAATAGGCTGAATA
This sequence comes from Harpia harpyja, assembly GCF_026419915.1. Lineage (NCBI taxonomy): Eukaryota > Metazoa > Chordata > Aves > Accipitriformes > Accipitridae > Harpia > Harpia harpyja. The sequence goes on from NC_068947.1 coordinate 5,590,740, forward strand.
GGTTCTGGTGCTGCAGAACGCTCTTCTTGGTCCACTAAATTTAAAAGATTCTCAGTCGGTGCTCGACCTACTGTGATTTTAAAAATGGTTGGGTTTGGCTGAGATACCATTACCCGAGGAGACTGTGTTGGTGCACCTGTAGGTCCAGTTGGTTGAGTGTAGGTAATATATACTGGATTAACACTAAATGGAGGTTTGGGTTGACCCGACATACCTCTTGATGGAGAGCTTGAAGGAGGAGTAGTGGCTGCATACAGCGGGTGCTGGTTTCGTTGAGATGGTTGATTACTTATTGGTGAAGGACTTCTGTTCATTGCAGTCCCAGGTCTTTGCGGTGGCTCAACTGTAATTTCTATTTTATTCATGGAACCTTTGGATAAACTAGGTCCAGCAAAAGGAGGAAGATACGATACAGAGTGACCGCCTTGTTTTTGAAAAGTCTGGGATGCTTGCTGATATGGATGGGGTGGGACAGTTGAAGGACTAGGAGGCATGAAAACATGTGAACTCTGATGACCCAACTGAGGAGGCTGAACTTGGTGTTGAGGAGAGCCAAAGGGAGAGGGACACTGGGATGGCGGTGGTGATCGAAAAGCTGACTGAGGGATCTGGGGTTGTTTAGGAGAATACTGAGAAGGTTGGTAGTTCTGTTGATGTGGATAGACAGGTAGAGGACGGGGAGTATAATGTGGAACTGGGCCCTGTGGCGATGAATGCCACTGTGTATTCTGAGGAGTCTGTCGTCCTGAAGAACTTTGAGATGTTTGTCTTATATAAATAGAGCCAGGAGTCCCATAAAGATTGCTTGGAATCTGTGGAAGAATTTGTAGAGCTCTGGGTACACTCTGTCCAGAGGGGAGGTTTTGTGATACTGTAACAGTAATGGGATTTGTACTGTACCGAGGTATGTGCATATACGTGGGAGGAGGGCCTTGCATAGCAGACGTGTTCATTCCTGGTTGTATGGAAGATGGCTGTGGAGGTGGCTGTGGAGGAGGAGTAGCTGCATTTCTATTCTGGTCATTCATGAAAAATGGATTGTAACTGGGAGAAGCTGCCACAACAGCGGGAGCAGAATGTGGTTCTTGAACTAAGCATATCAGCTGTTTACCTGCTGTGCGTTGTGGATCAATATGTCCATCGCTTGAACTGTGTACCAGTGTACGACCACCATTAAGTTGAGCTCCATCCCCTGCATGATAGCTGGTATGAGGATGAATACCCAGATTAATGTGCAAAAGGCTATTTCTATTCATTCTGGTGTCATCGGGGCTATGGTACTCCATATATAAGTATTTGTTGCTCTCCTGTGCAAGGGCTCGACAACAGGCATCTAGGTTGTTGTTGTTCTAGGAGTAAGAATTGACACCTATTATTGTTAAATAGCAAAAGAAAAAGCCAGCATTCAACAAGCATTCAACTGAAGCTGCCATCAAGCCTAGCTTGAACACAACTAGGGATAACATTTCAAAAGACACAAATTTTGAAATAAAGGTAACACCTTCTAAGTCATAGTATGCAAGTAGTACATAGCTCACATTGCATCTAGCAAAATGCTATGGTAACACTAGCTACAGTATGACATATTAAAAAAAAATCAAGTCCAGTTTTGGGGACAGCAATGGTTAGAACTCTTTGCATCTTCTGCAAGGAACAGGTATGTACAATTAATTACTTCTAGTAACAGCACAGATCAAATTAAACTAGATCAAAATTGCAAACTCTGGGAAGTCAAAAGAATAATGCAGATGACATTTTAATGTTTACCTGAGTGTTTACTGTTTTCATCTTTATTTTACTGTTTACCTGAGTATTTCTCTTTACCTGAAAGTTTAAAAGCCCAACATTTTAAACCATCTTCTCTTGGTAGAAGAGAATTTAGTGCCTTGAAAATGAAGTCAGAATAAGTATTGCTTGAAAAAGTACTGGCAATTCCATAAAGCACCTTACAATTCTGACGCAATTTCAACTGCCTTTAAGAATTCAGGCTCAAGGCTAAAAAAAGGTTTATTCATACATCAGTGAGGAAACCAAATAACCCCTGTAAATGTTTGACTTGTTCTGTGGTGCCAGCAGCTGAAACTATACAGACAATAAATTATGAATCAAATGAAAAGTGAAATGGGGAATTCCCTTTCCCTTCTTCCCCTCTCCACTCATTTTAGCTTAATCTAATCTTGTTAAAAGAACGACACGAATGATAGCTTTTCCAAAAGAGTAAAATCACTAGAAAGCATTCCAGACTGTGGATTTATTTTTTTTCTTGCCACTTTGTCATACAACAGCCTCTATCAGTTGTGGTTCAGGGTTTTTTTAAACAGTAGTTAAAGAAAAATAATTTCACTTTAAGTTAAGTTCAACTACATCTGGCCTTCAGCACCCTAACTTGGTTACATGTGATTCAAGACTGGTACCTTCTGTGACATACAGCACCTCCTTACCACAACAAGTGTGTACATATTTATATATACATGCATACAGCCCTGCATTCCTTAGCATGCTAAGAATACCATTCTAAGGAATATAAATTAATAATGGTTTCACTATTTTAAACGCTATCACTATACAAAGTTTGTATACATATTAATAGTCACGTGGCCTTGCAATAACTATTTTCAACAGCCTATCCATTGGTTGAAAAGTCACGGTTACATTTCTTTTCTAAAGGACTGATACCTAGTCCGTCTTAATACTAAAGTGAAGATGACTTTCCCAAAATTTCATGATTTCACCATCAGACGAACACATATATTCAGCATGTTCTCAGGTGAAGACTTAATATTGAACATGACAAAAGAGTCCAGCACTTAATTATGTACGGCTCTCACTCATTGACTACTTCCCCTTCATGCCAAGCTCGCCTTCTAGACCCCAATGGTTAATGAGAATATCCAGACTATCACAGAAACATTTAAAACCAGAACACGTGGGAAACAGACTTTGTAATAATAACCAGCACCACAGTGCCAAGACAGCAGTCTAAAAAAGTTAACCGCTACCATCAGCCGCTTGCCATCTAACGAGGACTTCATAAAGAGAGTCCTCATCTTCCTTAGGTCACTTCATCAGGGTGGAGGTAGAGAGAACGTAGATAGGACAGGCCCTAATCTGATTTTCTCAGGGTATGGAATATATTCGTCATTTCAAAGGACCCTCAATTTTTGATAGGTCTAAAACTCACACTGGTTTAAATCTAGAGCATGTATTGCAAAAGGTTAATGGAAACCAGCTCATGTATCTTAAAACAAATATGAAGTGGGTTTGGAAACAGATTATACACTTAAAAAAAAAGACAGATACTTGCAATGTAATGTTAAGTAGCTATCCAGAACACCGTATTATAGATATAGAACACCATATGCTTCTGCAGCATTAGGGATTCTTTAATTTTATCAGTTTAAAGATGTCCATGACTTAAACATAGTTCATCAAAAGGATCATGTACTTAAGAGTCCAGAAGAGATGACTGTCAGGGTAAGTAAAGCTTTACATGGCAGGGCTTCCCCTGCTTTAAATTTGTCTGAAAGCAATTCATTTGTATTTGTATGGTTTAGAAGACACACAATGCAAAAATTACAGCCACAGTTGTAAGTATACTTTCTCTTCTGCCAGGGACAGATGCAAACACAGCTTCGCTACTTTCATATGCAGCAGTTTATCACATTAGGTTCCACCTCAGCAATGGCCACGCAAGGCTAAACCAGATCTTCCATGTTTCTATTCCACTCCTGAATCTTCCCATTAATGGAAAGTATTCCCAGACGACCACGACTTGAAAAATGGTTATGTGTTGTCACTTATTATCACTTCCAATTTGTGATTTTAGATGAAGGTGGAAGGAAGGAATGGAAAAAAAAACCCAAACCAAAACAAAAACCAAAACAAAACAACACAAAACCAAAAAAACCCAAACCAAAAAAGAACTGCTACCTGACTTGGAAGAAGAGAAGTAAAAATAAACCTTTGGACAGCTGTGGCAAAAAGATACCATGAAGACAGAAAACCTTTAGATTCCTAGCTAAGGCCAGTTCCTTATCTTGAAAGAATGAGTCATTGTTTGCTAAAATCTCCTTCAGTATATGTATGTTATTTATGTAGCCAGCATCAATAATCATCCCATTAGCCACTTTCCTTATTCTCTGTATGCATACAGTCACAGGTCACATAGACAAGGAAGAGTAGCCTGCAGAAAAAAACCCACAAACATAAGTGAAGAATGATAAAATCTTTGTATATGAGAGACAGGACAAAAATGCAAGTAGTGGAGTCTTCCACCCTTTCAAAATAAAACCAGAAGAATGAAAATCTATGCTCCATGTATACTACTAAAACCAATTTTCATACCACAAAAATAAAATACACAGACTCTTAAAAACTCTTTACCATACCTGAAGCATGCACTGAGATACCACCCCTTCAGGTATCTCAGGGAAACGTTGTCGGAGATCATGGAGTACCTGCACATCGAGTTGTTGACTGCCCTGCGCCATGCCAGATTGATGATGTTCCAGATTACCAAAAAATGGAAGTCAACAGGCCTTCCAATGATTATGGTCTTCTGAGGCTTCTGGCATTTTCTGCAAGAAAGGAAACACAATCAATTATCTTCCAAGCCATCACAACAACTTTTCCTCCTTCCTCAGCTGCATGTGTAAAAGAATTACTGTATTACTTTTTTAGATCTAGCTATCAAGAGAGACAATGGCTTAAACACAAGAGTGGGAATCATCATGTCTCAAATTCTAATATTAAAACACTTAACATATCACGGGTATGTCTACATGACATTTCACTGGAATGTGCTAGTTCAGGTCTTTACACAGTCCCACTGTGGTACCATGTAGGCATAACTTAAATTAATCTGACCTGCATAAAATGGAACTGTTACATATTTACTCCCAGTGAAATTCTGAACTGTTTGTAGAAAAGTCTAAAGTTATTGCAAAGCATGCATGTCTCTTATTTACAACATGCTAGAAATAATAGGCTGGGAAACTAAATAGCACAATTATCCAAAAATACTCCTCTAGTAATAGGCCTTAAACCCTTTCCTCTTTACATCATTACAAATCCAAGAAGTTGGGAGCAATTTTTGTGAAATACAACAAGAGCTACACAGAATTTAAAGAGTCCTTTTTAGGATTATGATAAGCATCCAAGATTTTTGTAAAGCACCTATTACATTCATACTGACATGATTAGTGACAAAAACCCCTCTTTCCATTTCAGGATTCTTCTATTCAACAGTGAAAAGATTCTATCTGAACTTCCAATACCCAAGGACTACTAGAAGGCAAATACAGTCTGAGTCAACAAATGCTCTTCTCACTTGTGGCTCATGATCACAGCAGTCATCAAAAGGCAGCTGAATTCTGAGTAAAGATTCACAAAGACTTTGCATGAAGGTGGTGCGTGACATAGCCCCTGTAACACATCTATTATCGCTAAGCTTCACAAGCCTTTCCAACATGACTACTCAGTTGAATTCATAACTGCAGAGAATGTAGTGCTGTCTTCAAAAACGGAAATGAAAGTCAGATACCAGCAGAGTTGGTGTTCAAGTAATATGTTAGCTACTCGAAGTCCCAAATTTAAATTATGCTTATCTCAGCCTCAGTGTAATACTGGGTGGCACATAGTATAGGTATTCCAGTCAGCTTTTCACTGGTTAGCTCAACTTCTAATAGCAGTCTAGAGCAGTACAACAGACCAGCACAAACATATGTACACCTTTATGCACTAATGAAATCCAACAGTTTCCTGCATCTTTCCTAAGAAAGTCTCTTAGTTTTCATAGGCAAGCACATAGAACATACATCTTCAAAGAAATATAAGATGTCAGGTTTAGGGTAAAAAAAGCTTTGGTGGTTTCTTTTTTTTATTACTTTGAATACTTAATAAACACACCTTTCTTTTTTCACCTCTTTCTAAATAGTACTTCCTTTCTCTGAAAAGGGGCAAAACAACCACCACCACCACAACAAAAAAAAAGGTCAAGTCAACTGTCTGGCTACTTTGTATGTGGACAGCTGTTAACTGACATTAGCATTCATTAAATAACACATATGCTTACAGGAAGGGTTGTTCTCTGTCATATCTGATATATTCTAGTATCCAGTTTTACATCTGTCACATCACACTTTCTCAAGATAAATGAGACAAGTTTAAAGAACGGTGAGATACGTGAATTATCCTGCTGTGATTTAAGAAATACTACAATAAACTTACATTGTAAAATCACAATGCAGTTCTGTCTGCTGCAGTAACGCTGCGGACCCCTTTTATTTTAAAAGGAAACAAGTTTCCACTGACTACAAGAGCTAGCTGAAACTTCATATCTACACTCACAGTAGGGGATCTTTTATAAAACTCATTTTTCCTAAATGACAAACAAACATCATACTCTGAAAAGCAGACCGCCACAAGAATTCTCAAAGAAAACCTGACAGCAATCACACTCTATGTGTTTCTAGACAACTCTCCTTTTCCCAGGAGGCAAGGATGAAGTGCAGTAATGCAGGAGTACCCTACCAGAATAACCTGCAGTTAAAACCCCTGTGGAATAACAATGACAGCATCTGAAAATCTGAAACAGAAGATAATAATTTTAATAATTTCATTTGCATGAGCAAAAGCCTTTGCATCACTTCTCTCTTCAAATGCAAATTCAAATGTAACATGGGTGAGCAGGCTGGAGATACACCATCAATACATACAATGTTTTTCTACAATGCTTTTATAACAATCTAAATTAATAATTTCTTTGATGGTTTTCTAACGCTTCCTGAAGTTGTGGTGAGTAAAGGTCTAACACTCAAAGTAATTGGCAGTTATTGGCCAACTATGAATTTATCAGAGTTCTCTTCTAAACACAAATAACGGATAACAGAAATTTCCATTCTCATTTTGAAGAGTTGAAGCTTCTAGCCTTCACAGTTACACAGATAGCCTTGAAAAGTCTACAAGAAACCAGAAATAATTGTCTTAAGAAGCATGAACACACAATCATTCAGAACTCCTTGGATTCCATGGTTACACTACTGCGGAAATTTGTTATTTTTCAGCCAAAACCACAAAATTCACTACTGCCGTATCTACGAGCCCGGCATTTTGTCCTACCTATTGTCCAGCATTTTGTCCCGTCTATGCTGCTTGACCTGCCTACAGCTGACTGCACATTTTCCACTCTAAGCAGGCACAGACTGGCTGGAATACAATACTTTCTTCCCATGTTGCTCCACAGCACCAGGCAGGTGGAGAAGCAAGTTGTTCGGAGAGCCAAGAGCTTACAGCACAGACCACACAGCTAAAATACTCTAGCCAAGACCTCCTGCTGAGCCACAGGAGACTAGGAAAGCAATCCTTCAAAACTTCTTTCTTTCACAGGCTAAGGGACATGCTGACATGTCCAGGTGTACACTACCAGCCTTATAATTATTGAAAGTTCACAGAGCAGAACACATCAACAACCAACCCAAAGTCACAATGAAAGCAAGCCGCTTCATCTGTAACTCTCAAAAATGAGTTGAGGGTACCCAAACTCAAGTTAAAAAGCATTTCACAGGGATGGAATAAATTAACATTGCTACATACATGGCAGTTCTAATGGCAAAACCAAAGGATATTGTTGCAGAATTGGTCCCGCTGTGTTAACACACAGAGATGACCTTGGGAGCCACTAGTGAACCTTGGGGATTATGCAAAGCAGGACTCCAGTCCTGAACAAGTACACTAATCAGTTTTTCACACCTTTTACATGCCTGAATTATATGTACAGGGAAACAGTATCTTAAATTTAATCTTCTTTCCCTAAGCCATTTGTGTACCTTGCAAGTTAAGAAAATAGTCAACAGTTCCATCAATCAACTGACGCCTCTATTCTGAAATAATGAAAAATAAAGTACAATTACTATAATCTTGATACTCCCCACAGATGTGTTCAAATATATACAGAAGGCAATTCATTTCACTACTGTTATTTCTGAAGCACTAAATCACCTAAAATGAAGATACATGAATCATCAGTAATGACATCCAATTGAAAAATAGATTAGGTCAATACATACTATCTGGAAGTTTATAAATTATGTACTGGTACACTTATGCAATTACAATGTATGCAGCAACTAAAATAATTCCTGAGTGAACTTCCAGAAAACAGGTTACCTGGAAGACAGTTTCTCAGGCCTCATCAGTTTAAAGTTAATTGTTAAGAGTTTTATAATAACAGTTGGGCCTTGAAGGATAAGTGGAAAAAAGCAACACGACAAAACACAATAATAAACAAATCACTTTACAAAAGCAACACGCCAAAGGCATTCTGCTTCTATACATTTTACATAAATTCCTTCATCTTAAAAGTTTATTTAAATCTTTAGATTACAAGGATGAGAAAACACAGACGGATTTAAGTACTGTCAGGTAAAGAACCTCTATTTTTCCTCTGAATACTACACAAATGTAATTCTTAAATTTCATTCATTGTCCTGACTTCTAATCAAATGCATGCTGATGCCTACAGATAAAGAGTATATTTATGGAATGGCATTCACATGAACTCAACCCAGTATTTGTAAATTAATCTAATCTTTTTCCTCCTTGTTCATCTCTGTTTGATCAAAGTGTTGAAGATAAATTTTGGCCTTCAGATTCATAAATGCAGTAGAAATTTTTTTAATTAAACACTCATAGGGCAATTCCTTCAAACATTTGCACTGGACTCACAGGCTTTTAGCCAAGAGGTAGAAAAGAATTCAGGGAAAGCTAGCAAAGCTGGATGCTCTATTCTGTCTAAACATTGCAGGAACTGGAGCATGAAGATACCATGAAACTTAGGTGGACAAAACAGTAAAACAATATCAACTTCTTAATTATGGAATCTTCAAAACAGAAAGAACAAAATTAATGTTAATATAAATCAGTAAGCTGAAAGAAAAATGAACATATATAACACCTCCACCAAGCAAAAGTTACTTTGACTTTAGAGACATTTAAACTCACTTGCAGTAAATATGAAGTAGCAAATTCAATAAACAGTTATACAGTCCAAACTCATGACAATAATTCCTAACCGTTATCTGTTTAAATATCATTTGCCAATACCAACACCTCATTCCTGTTTATATTTGCTACTGGCATTTAGGCATAAAACTTCTGAGTAACACTGGTATCAGTGCTACTCAGAACTTTATCCCTGTGCTGAGCCAAACAGAAGAGCAATAACAGTCTGAATACCTTCCCTGAACAGGAACTTTCCTTATTTCTCTGGTAGTGAATAGAGGGAGAACTGTGAAGAGTGAGGACAGGAACTGAGGAAGCAGAAAAAGATACAAAATTCTAAAATTCAGTTTCATTAATCTAGATCAGTACAGAATTTTACTTTCACCAAAAATGGCAGGGTAAATGAAAATGAGATCATGTCCAAAAGAAAAATACGATGTTCTTTAAATGGAAGAACAATAATAAAAGCTTAACACTCATTTGTAATGACTTTACTAAAACATACCATTTTGTTTTCAAAGCCATGCTAGACTAACTGGCTGCACAGCATGAGTTCTGAATCTGAGTGACATTTTACATCTTTTGTTCTAAATTTATTAAATGAAGTTGTGAGTGCATCTTATGAATCATATTCCTTCTTGAGGCAATTTCAATCCATGTTAGCTACAGTTCTTGAAATTACTTTTTCAGTTTTGTCATTGCATTTTTCCTACTTATTTTCCTACTACTTATATTTTGCTGAAGTTGGTCTCAAGAATAAATTATTCATCTTTCTGAAAAAAAAATCTGCTCTAGTCTGAAAAGCCTTTTAGAAGAACACAGACCATTCATGCCCGAAGCACAAAAAAACTCCCATTACTAGACTTGCTCTACAAAGTAATATTACTAAAGTATACAGCAAACCTAGAGTACACAGAGTGCTTAGGAAGTAAAAAAAAAATTTATGCAGATCCCAACTTTTTTATATACAATTTAAAAAAAAAGCTGTTGTTATTAATAACATGTATTAGGACATTCATGTTTCATGACTGCTTACCTCTAGATTCCTACATTCAGGATGTCTTATAGTATGGAAATAATCCTACCAGAAAGTCATCCAGATACTGAACTACAGTGTTCTCCTTTACCAGGCACAGTGCATAACAGATTCTCCAAATAATCTATTATTTTCCCAACTGTGAAAATTATTTCATTGTACTACTGTAATACAAAGATTTAAGCTGTATTTAAAAGATGATCCTGCTTACTAGAAGTATCTTTATTAAACCCTATGGCCCAAGAAAGATGGCGAAAACATTCCGCCTCTCACAAAAGTAAATATCACCTATTCCAGCTTCAGCACTCAAATTCAGCAACTAGTCCAAAGCATTTATTATTATTTGGGAATAAAAAAAAAAAACCAAACTTGGGCAAGTTAAGTCCCTAGAAACTGTCTTATTGGGAAAGGATTTCAAAGTTTTTATTTACACATACATGTATATAAATTGAAAACTATTCAGTGAATTACATGTTTGTTACAGTTTCTTGAATGAAGAAGTTACCCTATAAGCAAGGACTGCTTACCGGGTGGATGTCAATTTAGCTTCTATAATAGAAGTGGACAAACTTCCACTGCCTCCAGAGTCATCTAGAGATTTGGCTACAGTCCTCCAAGGATACCAAGATTTACTGCATAGGAAGCAGCATGAAAAAGCAATGAGATCAGTTGTAGTGAGTAACAACTCATACACAACTGAACAGCTTTCTCCACCTTTCTTCCCACTCCAGTCAACTCAGCTGAACTAACTCAACCTGCTAAAACAACTAATAATAATAATAAAAACCAATCACTTTTTACTACTTTAATAAGCTTACCCTGCACAATGCATGGCCCACTGAATAGCACACTACTGTGGAAAGGAAGAAAAAAGGGTAAAAAGGGGAAGGGGATACAGGACCAGGAACACCACCTCCCTCTTCTCAGCACACGTAAGCCAAATGATCAGTTCAAGCTGTAACAAAAATGCACCTTCATGTGAAGCAGACTTAGAACAAAAGAACCAAAGCTGTTCTTGTATGAACAGCACTAAATCAGGATGGGGATTTTGCCAAGTGCTGTCAATCCTGGAGTTAGAGAACATGGTTGTGGCACTGCAAGAAAGCTGACTGTCACCTGAGCTCAGAAGGTACACCACCAGGAAGATGTCAGAACTGAAACTGTACTTCAAACTCCACGTCACTTCCCCACAGTCCATGCAATACTGTTCTCTACAAAAATTCTTTCTGAAAACTATGACGGACCAACTGATTATAGGCAGCCAGCTCTTTATCACTTATATGATTATACCTTCGTCTCCATTGATGCGTTGGTTACATGCTTCCAAAGGCTAGAATACCCTGCATACACTGCACGCCAGTAGTAAAACATGAGAAGACAAGAAGGGAATTAGCTCAGCCGACAGATTTAGAAAGCACTTTATTAGTTAAGGTATTAATATCTTTTGGTTTTCACCTAACACTGTGGTTTTAACAAATAAATATGATTTCGGCCAAAGTCTACATTACTACGTGATCACATCCCAAATTCCACTTCCGTATTTCAATACTCCAGCAGATGTTAAGGTGTATAATTACTGTGGTGCTTCCTACAATGACTGCAAACACACAGCAGAAAAGCTGTTAAATAGCAACATTCTTGTAAATAAGCTTGAATAAAACCATGAAATTTGAACATGATGATTCAAACAGAGTTGCTTCTCATGAAGAATTAACTAAGCAAAAATATGTTTTTTAACATCCCATCCCACACATACCTACTATTTAATAGGTATCTGCACCCAATTATAGCCTTGTAAACATGCCTGGCATGTGACCTGGCTGCAGATGCTATCACGTAATCTCACCTCTAATCCTTGAGCAGCCTCTGGAACCACTGTTGGCTTAAATTCAAAGGTGCCTGCAGTAGAATATTAAACTGACTGTAAATGGTTTAAAGTCATCACGTTATACTGATACTGGGAATAATAAAGCGAACAATTTGGTACACTAAGTTTCCAGTTATTTAACCGTTCAAATAAACAAAAACCAATTAACTCATACGACAAGTGTCAGAACAGTCATATCAATCCAACTAAGACTTTGGATTGCAGCAAAGGCAAATACTTTTATGGTAATGTGACACCTGCATAAAGATTCACTAGGTGGAAGATCTTAAAACCTCAGAAATATGAGAAACTAAACTGTTTTAACAGTGCCAAGAGTGCAATTTTTCCTCACAACCACCTTCAGTCACACACTCACTCTGTTTAAACATGATGTATGACAAAAAATAAAGATTACTTTTCCCTGCAACAGTCCAGCTAAAATAATTTTTAGTATTACATATAGCTAAGAACAACTCTCCCACCTCACAAATCACAATGACCATTTGCTACAGAAGCTTTTTTATTTACAGGGTGATACATCCCACAGCTTTGGGACTGTATTGTTTCACAGAGTAGGAAAGACAAGTACAACAGACTTTAAAGACGTTTTGTCAGTTCATAAAGACATACTAAGTTCAACAAAGCAAGAGAAAAGCAGTCAATATTTAAAGTTGAGCTCAGCATGCTGCTGTCACTGCTCTGAATGACTGGCTACATCACTAAAAACACAACTTCATGGTTAGTCAAGTTGTCTTATGATGAACATTCGTTCACTTGTATAAAAGAAGATCAACAGATTCATAAAGCTCCTGGATGGTAGGAAGGCAATGTGAAACACTTATTGTGGTATAGAGGTATACAGCAAAATAAAACTAAAAATAAAGCTGACAAGCTATCACTGCTGACCAGCTGGTCTCTTATATTATGGTAAATTTATACAAGCTCACCTAAGAACTCTTGGTTTGACATCCCTGTCCATTTAGCCATAAAATAGTTACGCAGCCATAGAATAGTTACACAGATGTGTCATTTGATGGCCTAGAACAGCTCGGAGTACTGAAATGCAACGTAATTCATTAAAGCCAGCATGATGAGAATACTATTATCTCACATTGATGAAATAGGAGTGTAAAGCAATGAAGACATTCCTCCCCCCCCCATTAGCTTAAACTTAAGCAATGATTGGTTTTATCCATGTTTGAAACTATTTCCACAGATTCTATAAATGAGGAATATTGTGATACAATATGGGCTGTCTTCATCACGCAAAAGCAATATGTAATTCTGAGGTAAGAGAAACCTGGATGGAAGAGATCCATTTTTGGCACAACACTGACATTGCCTAGAAATATGACCGAAGCATAATAAGGTTTCATCTGTGGTCTGTGGGCAAGCACGTTAATGATACAGGTTGTTACTAAAATTCAAAAAGTCATAATCAGTCACTACTCCCTCTTAGGCATGTATTTTGTGTTGCTTTGTGTGCTTCGGCATTTGCTTTTTCTCCCTTTCATTACAGTCTGTCACCCTTGTGAGCCATCAACATCTAAAAGGACTAGTGTTATCTATTTACTGTTTTTCCTCTTCCATCTATGACAGTCACAGGAACAATATAAACAGTTTAGCGTTTACACAGATTAAAAAAAAATCAGGCACTGAGACACCAAGTTGCCAGGCGGAAAAGGAGTTAGAAGTATTGCTCTACGAAGATCTAACATTTTCAAAACAAGTCACACATTATTCTGTGCCATTGGTCATGATTAAATTTCTGTCCTTTAAGGTAGGACTAGTATCTGACAATAAGAGACCTTACTTATTCCACTGCTTTGGAAGCAAAAGGAGTAAAAGTCATCTCTACCCTATATACAAGTCAAATCTCCACAAAGTAGAATTTACTTTCAATAGCTACATGGTACATTACAAGCACCTGGAGATACTGAAAACTGAATGATAATGAGAAGACTGCTTAACTGGAATGATGATACTCATTTTAGCAAGTAACTCAGAGATTCTTGGCCAGCAATTCCTCTACCAAGTAGATCATAGAATGGTTTGGGTTGGAAGGGACCTTAAAGATCAAGTCCAACTCCCCTGCCATGGGCAGGGACGCCTTCCACTAGACCAGGTTGCTCAAAGCCCCATCCAACCTGGCCTTGAACACTTCCAGGGATGGGGCATCCACAACTTTTCTGAGCAACCTGTTCCAGTGCCTCACCACCCTCACCGTAAGAAATTTCTTCCTTATGTCCAATCTAAACCTACCACCTTTCAGTTTAAAACTGTTGCCCCTCATACAGTCACTACAGGCCTTGGTAAAAAGTCTCCCTCCATCTTTCTTATAAGCCTCTTTTATATATTGAAAGACCGCATCAGATACTAGTAAATACTTACTTAGGAATTTATGGTTCTCCCACACCAAAAAGCAACTAGAAGCAGCTCTTGCTACACAACAAAGTTACAAGAGAAGTAAGTTTTCAAGGCAGTGAGATAGTTCAGGAATGATGCTACTATGCAACAAGTACCAATTTCCAGAATTCTGCAGAATACTAGGTGCAACTAGAAATTGTAAACACAAGTGAGTTTGTGTGCCTCACAGATAATCCTGAGATTATCACAAGGCTATGCGGACGATGAATTGGCTTTCTTACCAGGACATACGATCTACAATTATTGACCGAACGTTTGTGAAATATAGGCTGTGGCTGGAAACAAACCTGCAGTGAACCAGCATACTGTCAGATTTCCTAATTCATAAACTGTAAGTGTTGGCCCCGTTAAAAGCAGTTTTATAATGATGCAAAATTTTTTTGGCCATTATATCCTATTTGGGAATCAAAATGAGCCAAAAAGGATATAAGAAAACATGAAACTGAGTATATACTACAAAGCATAGGAAAAAAGTCTACTGCAAATCCATGGATCATAAACTTCAGCATTATTTATTTTTTGAAGTACAGTCTGCTATTCATATTTCCATGTTTAACAATTACTAGAAGCTGAGGTTTATACTAGAGGGAAACTGAGCTAACAAACTGCAAAAATACTGGACTATTGTTTAATACACAAACTGTTCCAGAAAGTGAGTTTCCTTCTCAGAAGTGTGAGATTAACATTTCTCGAAGTTGAAATGTCTCAGAGTATTGCTATGGATGGAGAGTTATCTGCAGGTTACTAGCCTGAATTTCAACAAGCTCAACAGGAATTTAACACTGTTCCAGCCTAAAAGATGTTTATAACTCCTACACAAGGTAAGTGATTCTCAGTATTAGCTCCTGCTCCTACATCACAAATTCATTGCTACACTTTGAATTTGCTTGTAAGACATTGAGAACAGGCTTTGTTGCAACATATATTTACACTGGTCAAAATATAGTGAGTCCTTCCACAAGAGACTTCCACAAAATGAAACACTATACTTTTGCAGGAATTCAGAGCAGTAAGTATTCACTAAAGCCCGAAGTTTCACAACGTCTGAAGACAACAGTCGTGATTTTAAAAAAATATGAACCAAATTGTCATTTGGTTTACCTACATAGAACTTGTAAAAGTTCAGAGTTAACCACACTCATACATCAACTGTTACACATTCAACTGGCTATTCACATAATTAGCCTAAATGTCTCCCTCACTTTTCACTTTGATTTGGGCTTCTCCCTATTAAAAATATTTGCTCTAAATAAATGAATTGCTATCAATAAATTTGAAAGAGACAATTGACCATTTACAGAGTAAAAGCAACATAATCACATTAGTCATCTGAACCTGCTGATACTTCCATAAAAGGCACACCACTGCACTTCATGCATTCAGGGCTATACCATTTGAATTTTTAACCAGTTATTTCATTTACTTGGGTGGCTCAGCAAACAATTTCACAGTGAAGTAAAAGCTTGGCCATCCTCTCAGATCCCACTGAAGCAATGCAAGAACTACAAAGTTTAAATTCACTCCTTTTAGTCAACCATGCTATGAATCAGCAATAGGATGAGCGATTTATGACAACAAACTTTAAAACATAAAATCTAATTCTCTACGCAACCAAAGAAAACTTGAACTATTTGAATTAAGCTATTCTTAAGGTAGAAAGAGGAGAAAAAAATTCTAAATCAACTGTTTAAACATCAGGTTTCCTGCTTCTGAAATATCCCTGACAGACTTTTGTGATTGCTAACAGTAATAGTGCTGTAAACAACAGTTAAAAATAACCAGGCTAGTACAATTTCTCTGTTAAGTCTCTGATGGGTTTTTATATGACAAACCTTGAAAATACTCTGTATTGAATACACTGACTGAACCAAAGATTTCTATTTTGTTGATAACTTCACATATGGAAGAGCGTTACAGGAGAGGACGCAGACCATTTCTGTAACACACCCTGTCTCAAACTTTCACATTTTTCTGCACCAATAAGAAAATGATTGCAAAGCATATTTATACATGTAAAGAAGTAATCATTTTCCTGCAGAGATAAAAGGAGATACTAACTGCATTAGTTTCAATTTAAGTGACCTGTGTAAATTTATTAGCAGACCATATAACTGCCAACAGCGCAAAAAGCAACATCTACTGCAAAGACTGCCTGCATACTGTATTGACTACAACTCATACCCAAGATGACCAGTTGAGAAAGAAAAGAAAATGGTACTGGGAAGCAGGAACACCTATGCAACACTGTTTCTGGCCTCACTACTACTAGCCTCTCCTCACTTTGGCCACCTTAAACTAGAAGAAAAACCCTAGATTAGAAGGAAGTGGAGTTGAGTGAGGGGATGAGAAAACCTCATTTCAGGATCCCCAGCAAACACGTACTGATGGAGTATATGACTTTACACAGAGGAAACAGAGGAGGGAAGTGGACAGGCGCATATAAACAGGAACAAAAAATAAGACAGAAATAAGGAGAGAGCAGAAACAGAACAAACAAGGAACTGACAGGAGTCAATACAGAACAATGCAAAAGATTATTGACAGCACAGAGAAATACGAACCATATACTCCCTATATACCACAAAACATCAACTTCCACTTTTGAAGTTTTGAATTAAGCTTTGGTGGCCTGACTGCGTAAATTTCCTTGATGTGACTAACTGCTACAAAATATGGTGGACAAGATATGCAGCATGCCTGTCTTTTCTATCATTCCCGGAGAATTTGTTAAGATAAGGAACTGTAATGCGAACCTTGCCTATTTTGTGGTATTTTCTGACAAGTCTTTGCATGAACACCCACCCGTAAGGGTGTCACAAAACCAGGTCATAATAAGAGGTTACACATAACATTGTGTTAATTGTATTTATTTTATCTATATATGTTTATGTCAATATAACATATTAACACACTGAGGTTATCTATAATCATACGTGTACATCTATAGATGCTTGAGTGTGTGCCATAGTTCAGGAATTGCTGTACCCAATTTCCTAGCAAAACAGAAAAGATACCTTAAAATAAAAACATCATCTGCCAACAACAAACATACACACATGCGTATGTGTATGTAGCTATATATATGTGTAAATATACAGCTGTCATATAAGCCCTAGATGGAGGTTTTTCTCTCTCTTATTTTAAGATCTCAGCTTAGCCCCAGACTGCCTTTCTGGGGAGATGTGCTTCAGATACTATACAATGCAGATATTTTAAAATGTTTTCATTCTGCACTGGCTTCAGCATTCTATATAAAGAATACTAATAGGATACAAAAAAAGTCTGGTAGAAGGAAATCTGTGAGTTTCCCTCTTTCCACAAGCAAGGTCTATGTTATAACTGTTGTAGTGAGAAGCCTTGGTAGTATAAGGTAATGTTTAAACAACTGACACTCAGATAAAGCTGTAGCTGCCCCATATGTGGAACTGCTTCAATGGCAAATCTCCACAAGGAAATCTAGATATTTCAGACCCACTTGTTCCATAATCTTCGGCCAAGATTAGAAATAGAACAAGCCCAAAAAGATAATGGAAATACCGGAATATGAATACAATTGTTCATCCTAAGATGCACTGATGCATTCCTGCCAAAATCCTTGCACAGCTTCAAAGGACTTGAACAGTATCCAATAGCTTTACTTGATAAAAGCTTTAGAGTGTCCTCTCCCGTACAGAAAGCCTGGCACCAAATCAGGTGTTTTAACACCAGAGAGGGCAGGCTGAGAAACTAGAGATAGCAGCAATAAAAGGGCAGCCACCAACACTGAACTTTTGCACAAACGATACTAATTTCCGCTTCATATTGCCAAATAACTTTCACACTCTTTTGTGTGCTCTGAGCAGAGGACAGGATTGGAAACTAATTTTTCTAACAATTTAACATTAAATTAGAAGCTTTATGAATTACGATCACTCACAGGTCACTCAGCTATGTAACAGCACAAACTGATTCTAAAGACCATGCTTTACCTCTGTCTCAGAGGCTTTCAGTCATGACTTTGGTAGGTTAAGGAAAACTGAGTTTGCAGTCCTGACACCTTGGTTACTCAATGACATTGTCTGCAGTGGCAGGTTGTCAGTATTCAGGTCATCAGTCATAACATTTGTTTATTTTTGTTGGTCTGGTACCAGGCCAGAAAATTTCAGATCCAAGTGATAAGATTAACGCAATTCCTGGCTGAAGCATGCGTGACTTTTTACATACAGCTGAGTATAAAAAGACCAATTTTGTGATTATGGAGCTAGAGCCCTCTTTCACAGAGCCTGTGATCACAAGCTATAGCAGGAACATGTTAAACGGCTCTGTGGCTTTATAAAATCAGGCTTACAGTATAAAAATTAAAGGGAAAGGGGACCTTTACTACTAGCCAGTCTTTCCACAGTTGACACTGCATGGCTGTCTGATGGAGAAGTTGCGAGCAAATTTCACTTTCATCAGGTACAGCTACAGAAAAAAAATAGGTATAAATCTGAATGAGACAAAATGAATGAAGCACACTTTCTGAAACTTTCAGGAATAAGCAGTATTTTGCTTTTCAAAGCCTTTCACCCGAAAATCTGTATTCACAATTTCTGTTTTTAAAATACCTTATTTTTATTCTATATAACAAATATTCTTCCAAATGTAAGTTAAACATGCATGTTAAACACTTAAAGCAATCAGCATCTCTCTAAAGCCAGATCATTTCCACACTGATCTGCCCTACTGTACTCCATTAAGGTTGGTAGGATAAACTGCGCTGATTTCATTTCCCTTTTAGGAAGCTATCCTCATAATCCTGCTTTAGAAGAAGAAAAAAAAAAAAATAGGGCTCAAAGACAGCTTCAACTTAAAATAGTTACTAGCTCATTCTACTCTCTTTAAGAGGTTTGGATTATTTCACTTCTCTAAAACAAGATGCTGTCCAGCAGCTCAAGGTAGAGGCATCCTCCAAAAGCACCATCCTTTTTTGTTTTAACAGACCTCTCTGTTCTTACCGGACATAGGGGTCTTGTGGATAACTTGGTAAAACAGTAGCAAAAGAACTGCTTGAAACATTCTTTACACTACACTGAAATTGCCCTGGTATTTGCGCTGTGCTCAGTGCTATTCACATTCACAAGCACAGAGAGTGCAACAGATATCCATCCAATAGTTTGAGTGGTTGCAGATGCAAGCTGCAAGAATGCAAAAGTCTTTCTTTCACCTGATACGGTAAGTTTCTTTGCTTAGATGCTGCAGCAAAGGAGGAGATGTGGTATGAAGTTAGTTCTTTAGCCAATCTCCCAATTTCTTTACTGTTAAGAAGTGCCATGTCCTTATGTTTTGCAGAGAGTAACAATATGGAGCATGCACAGCTCTTCATTTAGACACAGAGAATTTCAATCTGAAACACAGGTCTTTTGGTCTAACTCCCTGGAGTCTTAAAGGAGCGTCATTTGCTGAGAACACAGAGAAAAAAAATCACGGTCATGTACCTTCCGACAAATCAAATGCAGTCTTGTATACAACAGGAAGTTAGACAGCAGAAAAATCTAAAGTTTAAAATAATTTGCAGTCATCTCCCTGCCAGCCAAACACACTGCCACCAGAGTATTCCCCTGAAGCCAGTAACTGACAGATAGTGTCTGCCCTAGACACCAGCAGCACAAAGTGACAGATTTGTACATTTGAGAACCAAAAAAGCAGTTGAAAGCAAAAATAGGTTAAAATAACATTGTAACCTGATGCCTTGATTCTGAAATCATAGCACAAGTAGCCATACCCTCTGCTTAACAAAATAGCCCAATGACTTCTTCAGAATTCTCACAAGCATTAAACACAAACAAATCACAGCTCTAAGCATTTGCATGACCTGGACTCACATGTATGCTTTGGGTTTTCTCTGCTTTTAGAATAGAGGGAGTAGAGGGAAGAAGCTGAGAATCTCTGACATTTATTGTGCTGCTTAAGCACAAGCCTTATTCAGAAGGGTTCCTATTTTGTTCTCCGTGTCATTCTTCCCCTACAGGATGGAAAACAATGCTATACTTCTGGACAATTAAACACTATTACTTTATTTTGAAACAGAATTCAAACGTATCTAAAAATTAGATATAAACATACTTCTAAAATGCTATGAATAAGCATATTTTAAGAATAATTTTGCCAAATAGTACTGTGTATTTAAAACTTGGAATGCCCAGATGAGCTGAGCAATACTGTAACAGACCTGTTAAGTTAGACTATACACCATATGAAGACTCTCTGTTCCATCCAATTGCTGGAGAAATGTAGAAATTAAGTATTTAGATACCTCTGTAAGATGCCTGTTCCTTTGACTCAGCATCAGATTTAAAAAACAAAGATAATTTATCTTTTTAAAAACCCTTGTAATACAAAAGTAATTGATTCTTACCTTAATGAATATTTCACATCACCAGTTTTCCATTATAGTAAACCAAATTCAGTACTGTTTAAAGCTTGGGGTTTTTCTTGGCTAAAAAAGAGTGGAATCTTTTTAAAAACAGTATTTACCTGAGAACCACAATCAAAAGAATCCCTAGTTACCAGATTTACATAATAGTATAGTATTTTAGCAAACTTATCTACCAGGAAGGATTACTAGGCTCCTTTCAGGATATACACAAGACCTTGGATACTCGAGGCCCCCTAATTCTCCATTACTGTGTAAACAGTTTAACCTATGGAGTTACTATTAATTCAACTATCTTAATAGATATTTTGTCTAATTTTCAAGTTAATTAAAAATAAATTTCACACAAATTTGAACACTTGTAAAAGAAAATGTATGATCAACTCTCTGAACATACTTGCTCAAATACAAGATCTCTATTACTTTGAGAATTTGTCAGGTTTCCACACCCAACCATTCACTTTGATCAGAAGAGTAACCTTCTACATACTTGAAAAGTAAATTAACTGGACGCAGACAAAATACTCTTCTAATGAGACACTGCCTTTATAATAAACAAATTTCCAAGTATGTGTAAGAGTAAAGACATTCTTTATGTAGTTATACACGCTCAATTCAACTGAACTGATTCCAGAACAAACAGAAACTGCACATAAAGAAGAACAGGCATACATTCAAGCTACAAGTTCAAACACTGTTGTATTGAATACCTACTTATTTATGTCAAAGTATTCACTATGTACACCAAACCTGCCAATAATTGAACACCACTGTGAAAGAATCATAATAAGAATGCTTAAATTGTATGCAGGGTAAGAATTTTTAATAATTTATTACAAAAAGCAAATTTCAAAATTCAAATGATTACTTTCAAATAAGAGCCAAAGAATTAAAGGAAATCTCATTACTAGAATTCAAAATGGCATGTTCCAAATTTATGGAACTGTTCATACAACTGCTTTTACCTAAATAAAATTGAACTTTCAAATGTGTTTTACATTTTTAGTCAGTTTTTAAATTACCAGTGTAAAAAAAACCTGTGTCTTTAGAGAAGACTATATAATAGAATAGACATAACCTAGGCTAGTCCGGGAGTCAGTAGAAAGACTTAACTTACTTGGAAATTATGTAATATTAGAACTTCTGATTAAGGGGCTATCGAATGCTATTCCCAGAAAAAAGTGAGAAGAAAAGAAATTCTTAAACATCAGAAGTGCAAAATAATTAACAGAAGAAAAAAAACCCAAACCCCACACCAAAAATTATAAACATAACTACACCCAAATACCAAGCTTCATAAAAACTTTTTTAACAGGGAATGTAGGGCTGCAGTCTACTTCCCTTCTATGCAGGGAGACAAAAATACATAGTTATAAGGGAAAACAAATACTGAACATCCAAATCCATCCATTTTTTCTCCAGCATATAGTGTCACAACTGAAAACACCAAACAAACAACAGCAATCCCAGAAAAAGAGACGGGGTTTTGCTACTGTTGTTGAACTCTGAAAAACATAAAATATCAAAACAAGTGAGCATTGGGCACAAAAACTCTTTAACTTCAGGAAATAAGTTTTAGAGGAAAAAAAATCTCTTTGTCCAGTGAAGTATTTATAGGCATAAAATGCTCAGCTATAGCACAAACTCTAGGTGTTTCCACAAGAGAAAATTATCACGTAGGAAGTCTCATCTGACTGTTTCATAATCACTTTAAACCAGCAAAAATACAGCAATTCTGCAAAAAGAATTTGCTTCTCCTTTCCTCTGAACGCTTGCTCCTCCCAACGCACCAGCACAAACACTTAGGGACCAAATGGTGAACTGAACATTGTTAAAGCTGAACTTTGATTTACAAACCCTAAATAGTAGCTCAATCTGGATCAGCTCCCCGATTCACCTCAAAACCCCATGAAACCTTGTGCCATTATCAGATATAAAACACTGAGACAGAAGTGGGCAGCCAGGGGTGAGAGGGAGAAGTGTTAGATCAAAATGTCACAATGAGATCTCACCAGATCTCAAAAGCAGACTCTCGCTTTAGGCAAGACAGAAAAGACTATTAAAAGTTAGACTATCCCATTACAAAAACAGTTCAAGTCATAAATCTTTGATTCCATTTAGCAGATTTCATTCTGGGACACAAAGGCACCTCACGGTTACAACCAACTATGCAACCAATAGTTCTGGTTGCAACCAATGTATCTGGTTGGTCATACTTTACTCAGTGTTTTAGACACTGAAGAAAAACAGGTAACATTTCTAGAAGTCTTATTTTCAAGGTTAAATGACAGAAAATCAGTATCCCTGTGAAATCCAAATTATCTACATTCAAGCAAGCCAGGAACCTAAACCTTGGAGAAAGCTTGATTGTTCCCAACCTCCCTGAAAAACTGCCTTTCTGAGTCTTCATTTTCTGTTTCATTTGGAAGAACTGGGAAGAGTTCTTAGCCTTGACCACAGGACCAGATTAGTTGTGAATGAATTTCAGGGATTAGCAAACAAGAAGAATCACAGAAGAGAGAAAATAACCCAAAGAGCACAGCAAACTATGCAAAATACCCATACTGTGCTTGAAAAATGCTAGTATTTTAATGAGATACATAAAAGTAATGAGTTTAATCCAGTGTCATGAAAGAATTAAAACAAACACTTAAAAAGAAGTTTGCAATCCTCCCAGATACCTCCTGAAAAGTTACTCAGCAGAAAGTTTTACAATTACATTAATATATTCAGCAGTTACTCATCTTTGACTATCTGTAACTTATTTCATAAAAATAACACAAACTCTATGTACTCAAATATATGCATAGCAATAACCTATTATAATTCAGTGTTGAGGTTTACACCTTAGTAAACTCACTTAATGCTTAAGCATTCTTTTTTTCATAGCTAGCAATGTACTTAACTGTTAAAGGACCACTAGTTAAATACTATTTAATACCATTGCAATACAACTTTGCTGCTTTATTGCTGAAATAACCACCACAATACTTCTTGAATATTGCAAAAAATCCAGCAATTTTTTTGTAGAGTACCTGCCTACTGGATAGTCTTCTAGTAGCATTCTGTCATTCTGTACATACTACCAGTTAACCAACCAAGTTGCTCCTACTATATAACATGGGATCATCGCTACTCATGAACAAATTATCGAAAACATCAAGTTTTTCTGATTGCCTGACATTTCTTATAGTTTAATAAAAATTAAGATCATTTACGATTATGTAACATGTTTAGGTAATTCATAAATTCTACTATACACAGAAATAACTTACCCTGCAAGTTTAAGTATACCATACACTTGCTGGGAAAACAAAACAACCCCCCCCCCCCCCCCAAAACAACTGCAGTAAAAAAAAAAAAAAAAAAAAAGACTCAGAAAGCAGACAAAAGAAAGGTCTAAGCAAGTCTAAATGCATCCCCCCTAAGGATGTAGTTTTCATTTCTGAACAGACTAAATAGCCTGTACCATAAATAGTTTCATTTAAAAACGAGTGCAGCTTACATAAGCACGTGGTAGTCATCTTAACCATTTTTACTGATGGCAATACAACCAACAGTGGCAAAAAAGGCATATAAACATGCTCAGTTCAGAAAGTAGCATTTAGGAACTAATTCAAAATATCAGTAGCCTTTACTATAAACTACTACTAACAAAACTTAAACTCAAATACTCCGCGAACGGACAAGTGGATACAGTAGACCAATGATTATGCTCAGGCAAATTTATTCAGAGTACCCCAAAGCAGAAATTTGCCACTGTCATGAGTGCACAAATTTCACTGTAAAACATGCCTGTACTTTCTGGAATCTGTGTTCTATCACATAATAAAAACATAAGAACAAGAGATACTAAAATGTTAATGTCATAACTACTTTCTTCCCTCCTGAACCAAAGACTATAAATCAAAGAGAAATACTTAAACCTTTCCCCCCCTCCCCCCCTTCTTCTAGCACTCTAAGTACTTATGAAACCCTTACCTTTCGGACCTTTCAGAAAACAAGACACATTAAAAGAATTCTTTAGACTTCCTTACAGAAAGATGGACTGAACAGTGAACTGTGATGTAGATTTTAACAGGAATCAAGGGGGGGGAACACACACACGACAGAAAAGGACTGGGTTTTGTGGGGTTTTTTTAAACTGAATTCACAGAAGAATAGAGTCAAACTTCCTTTGATCCTTTCCTGCCAGTTCCCTAACACCACTTCCCCTTCATCCAGTTAGAGATACCA
This sequence comes from Harpia harpyja, assembly GCF_026419915.1. Taxonomy (NCBI): domain Eukaryota; kingdom Metazoa; phylum Chordata; class Aves; order Accipitriformes; family Accipitridae; genus Harpia; species Harpia harpyja. The sequence continues at coordinate 5,615,700 of NC_068947.1, forward strand.
AGTCAGTGAACAGCAATCCCCACCACGACCGCTTCAGTGAGCCCAAGACTGGCAATAAAAAGTTTTCTCCACCTCCCCCAACCACCAAGAGTAAGCAAAATCTTCTCTTTGAGAAGATATGGATTCCTCAAAAGGTGAGAGAAGTAGGAGTTCTTCCCTCATCTTCTCTGTTGTTTCTAGGAGGGGAATCCTCCATCAGACTGAAGACACCTGTCCACTAACACTGTGTTTTGACCTCTCACTAATGGATGTACATGAGAACAAACGGCACCAGGACTTCTGAAAATGAAAAGCCCAGAACTGAACTGTACAGATAAGAACCAAACAACACAAGCCTCTGTGCCCTGATCACATCTTGGGTAACATACGCTCTCGGGAGACTTGCCATGTGTTTTTGTTAGAACTTTTACAGAAAGTGGTCTCAGTTAGGGAAAAGCAGCTTTCAAGTGACTGGGTGTTGCTCCAGAAATAGAAGTACTGTTTGTCACAGTACCAGCAATGTCTGCGTTGTTGGTACTAGTGCCTGTTGTTGGTACTAGCCGAGTAACAACAGGAAAGATCAGTGAAGATCCCTCAGTGTCCGCATTACTACAGGAAGATGTCATCCAGTTAATGGTACTAAAAACATCAAGACCTACTGTACAGAGTTGCTGAGAGCAAGTAACTTTCTTGTCTTTGGAAAACTTAAAGTTGTCCTCTACAGAAGCCACTAATCCATCTCCCTCTCATGGAGCCCTTCCTCCTAGATGAAGGAACTCTATTTCAACACTTCGGTGACTTTTTGACTTTTTTGGGGTTTTTTTTTTTTTTAATACAGTCGAAGATCATTTCTAAAGACAGATCAAAAAAGCTGATCTTACGTAGGTCTCTCTGAGGCCTAAGGCTACCTTCAGCCTCATTTACCTCAACTCCCAAATCTGAAAAAGGATTGGCAGGTAGAACATTTACTTGACTTAGAACTTTCTTTAAAGCAAAAGCAGCATTTACTGTACCTAGAGAAAGGGCTTCAAAAGCAGAGAGGCAGGTTTCATTTAAGAGGGTCTACATTCTGCCATTTATAAACTTAATTCCTCTGCAACAGATATAGTAGAAACTGCTTTCCCCTTCTGTCCCCTCTTCCTTTAAACTGGATATTCCAAGAAAACAATAGTAAAAGAATGTGTGTTACAGGAAGTGCTAATAAGCTCAAACCAATGCAGAAGGAAGCTGGATGCGATCAGGGACTTATCTCACTGTCACTACCCGCTACTGAAACCAGTACACATCCAAGGCTAACCTCTTCAGTACAGAAGCAAGAGAAAGTACAAAACTGCATACATCATCCTGAATGATTATTCAAAAAGCTCAAGCTCACAGCACATGAGGTATTTTCAGGCGAACAGCGAGATCTGCTTTGAAATACCTGTATAAAATGCTGATACTCAGGAAGAAGTAACAGCAAGCAAACTTCTATAACCACATTTTTACAATGCTGTCCTAACAGCAGGAAATGAAGCACAGACCCAGACTAAAATAACTGCTACTCCACGCTGTCCATTTGAAACTTACTAATGAGTTGCAAAACCCACGCTAATCTATGAAAGCACTAACAAAAACGTCTCTTTTTAAATATAAATTCATGCAAGCATTACGAGTTCAGTTACAACACTTACTCGGCAATTCCAAGATTACTAAAGTCACATCCGTACACTACCAGGTCACCTAGCAGCTAAAATTCGATTTGTACCAGGGAAGGACATATAGTGGCATTTCAGTAGAATTACCCAGAAAATAATAAAAAGTTTTTACCACCTTCAAGTCAGCAGTGGGAAGAAAGATGTTATTTGATGTAGAAATACTTGCTGGGAGAAATTTATTCTATTAAAGTTTTTTGAGCAAATATGAAGCAACAGAGTGAAATTGTACCACATTAACACTTTGCCTTACCTGGACATGTCATTTCTGATCTGACATTAGCAGGATTACAGCGAGAACTACTATTCCATCAAGATAATCTTTAGAATTTGAGGAAAGGCAGGCAGATACATTTCAACAGCAATGCTCCACAAAAGACCTAGTGCCTGGCTTACTACTTCTGCAAGCTGATCTTCAAGAACATGAAAGCCAAATTTTACATTCCTTTCATAACTTGCACAACATCCAGGTAAAAACACAAAACAAAACAAAACCCCCAAACCAACAAAAAACAACCACCCCCTCTACTTGCTCTGAACTATTATTGATCCCATGCCCAAAGCCAAAAAAAACCAAAGAAAACAAATCCCTAACTCTTTCAAGTGCTGTGAATAAATGTCCACAGCTTGAGTTAAGCCAAAGTATACAAACTCCCCACAGAACAAAAAGAATTGTACTTGAGGATTTATACCAATGTGACAAATGACAAATGCTATGATGCTATGACATACATAGAAAGAAAACAAGCCTTTCGCCAGCTATTTTCAGTAAGTTGTGACATTGTTCACTAGTATGAATTGTTCAAACAGATGAGAGTTCAGGACAAATTACCTTAGAACATAACCAAGGAAGGGAAAAATGAAAGCTTAAAGCTGTAACAAGATTAAAACACTAGCACTGCTGTGGATCTTGTTATCAAATCTGCTAAGAAACAGTCAACACTGAATACATTTTAGAAAAGTATCCTTTTTTTTTTTTTTACAACATCCAAGACAAGTACTGATAGTATTAGAATTTTTTTCTAAAAGTATCCCTAGATCAACCATGATTTCACAGAAATTGATCCACTTTTCAAATTAATATACACTGTAGTGGATAGACAATTTCATTTGAAAGCAAGCATTTCATTAAAGCATACTGTGTGTGGAACACGACTGATTGAACATAATCTGCTGAAAGGTGTTTTTAAGAAAACATTCTTAATTACCCACCAGCAAGCCCACACGCAGGTAGGAAAACTTCTATACTTCAGCTGTAACAGTCAGGTTACTGAACACTACTATAGCAGAACAACCTTTATCTCTGTTCTGTAGCTTTACTCTTTGCTTATGAAGCCATCCTGCTTTATACAACCCTCTGAAAAGAGCAAAAGAAGTAATTTTCCTTACAAAAGAGCTAGGTTAGGACAAAACCTGGTAATACATTGAAGATGCTTTTAAAATACCACTACTTTGAATTCAGGCCCTGAATAAAATAAAGCCCACCTGGAATGCAAGAACTAATGCTTCTTAAGAACACAAAGCTGTATATAACCTTAACAGAGATGACATTGTTCACTTTTATACTATAGTGCTATGCTGGCTATTATGAAACAGTACTTGAAGAGGGAGAAACATTCAACCTAGTAATCAACGGGGTGTAAGAATATTGAAATGTTAGTTCCACTCTGACATTAACTGAGATAGATCACAGAGTGTGATCTATCTAGTACAATTAATCTTCAAAAAGAGAAAAAGAAGAAGAAAACCCCCAAACATTAAGAACTCGCTGCCCATCCTGATCTGTAGGGTTAATTAGCAACACTGTAACTTTGTCTCACCTTCTTATTACATACTGAATTTCGCCAGATGTATTCCAGCTTCTCATGGCAATAAAAAGGCTTCAGTGATGTTTTTTCTGGTAGTTGGGCCCATGAGTCTCCTGGATAGTTGTACCACAGTGACAGCTTCTAAGCACTGACCGACACAGCACAGAAGTCACTGACCAACTATCCACCTCATACAGAATAAGAGGTACTCGGAATGGATACTCAGTACCCCAGAACCATCTACACTATCAGGTCGGACTTACATCATTTGTCTGAAGCTGGAGAGACAAATTTGCGTAGTATTACTAGCATATTCACAATTTGAAAGCCTTTCAAAGGACAACTTTGACTGATACTTTAAGGTTTGGCAGAGTACAAGAACCTATCCTAGAACTGTTTTCAACCAACACCTTCAACATTTGCATACATGAGTCTAAACAAGTATTTCAAAACTCTCATCGTTCCATTTAGAAAGAATGCTTCACACATGGCGAACTGGCACCATGACATCACCAGACAAATCAATCAAAATTCAATCTCGACAAAACGATTCTTGGTCCTTCACGAGAACAAGACAGCTAATAGCCCTTCAGACAATATTTTAGTCTATTATGCCCATACAGAAGTAACAATCTGCAGAAAATTTACGTTATATAGGTAACAGAAGGATAGCTCCAACTTGCAAAAAAAGACAAATAATACCAGGAAAGTTTGGCAGGGATTTGAAAGTAATACCCTAATATCAGTTTACTGCACTAGGCAGCACCACCAATTCCCAGTTTAGCTTTTTTTTTTTCTGTTTGAGTAAAGACAGTAACAGGGACAGGAAAAAATATTGCAAAACCACAAGTCACAGCTGTTTCTACCTTGTAACTTGAAACACTTGCAGTCAAAAGTAGTCCAAAAGGTGCTTATGAAAAAGTCTCAGGCTTTGTATCAACTCTCTCTTAGTTTCGCTATCCATTTGTCACCTGCCTTTCAAATGTACCATGTAACAAAAATAACTCTTTCACTGCAAATATCTTTACTCACATGCACACAGGTGCATACACACCAGGCACTGCACCTACTTCAGTTCACAGCAGTGGAAAGAAGAGCATCATACAGACGCTCCTAGAGCAAAACGTGTCATACCCTAGTTGAGTTGGATGACTAAGCATACATGGTAGACTTGACATTATCCAGAATTTACTGGATTTTATCATTTACTCAATGTTTGGACCATCACTGGAATATCTCTGGTGTCAAAGAAGTAAATCAAAGGCTTCTGCTTGTATTGTTAGTGATTCTGCTAAAACACTGCTGCTGTAGAAGTAATTTGAACTATCATCCCACTTGAAGATAAAGCTCTTTGAAAAATAACTCAATAAAATGCCTTCCTAAGTTCCGTATTTATTATATACTGCAGTGCGCAAGGAAACGTGTAACTCTGACCCTAAATGAGAACACTTTTGCAGGTCATACTTTGAGGCTACTTAATGCTATTTAAAAATGCATAGAAGATGAATCACCACAGGTTTAAAGTCAGGAGAAAGCATCTACAGACCAGTGCAACCGAAAACTTAACTTCATTGAAGCACTACATAATTTTTGAGAGGGGACAGAAAGAGGCAAGCTGTTAGTGGATAACCTTAAGAATCATGTTAGTGTATTCTCTTGGACAAGTTCAAAGGAATCCTTTACCACTAGGATTACCATTTACTCATCTGCAACTCAATGGACAGACATCAGTACAGGTGTATCACCAAAGCTGGGTGGAAAAGAGGACTCGTTTTCACAACACCTATTCAACTTATCTTGCCTTCCTCAAGATGATGACTAATGGAAGGAAAAAGGAGGCTCAACGAGATCCAGGAAACAACAAGAAAGAATGGACACAGGTCTCACGGATCTCTTTACATTTATCTGCCATCACTTACAGTAAAGGTTATGACCCAAGCCAGGTAAAAATACATCATAAAAGTATAGTTTCCTTATAAGCATCCATCACACTTATCCAACTCACTGTACCTACCTAAACCAAAAGATTTAAGATTAAAGGCAGACTTAAATGCTGATTTTATTATCCTTTACTAATGTGTGTAAAATTTAATACGCTAGTAATTTTATGGATGAACCGAGACAGTCTATATATACGTTAATACAGGCTGTTATGGCATTCCTCAGATTGCTGCTATCAACTGACACCATTCACAAGACAGGACAAAGGGCAGGCTTCAACAAATGTTGTGAAATACTTTATTTTTAAGAATCCTGTTCCTCTCTCACTACTAAGAGGAAACGAATTTAACATTTCTTCTTTTTACATGAAATATGCTAACTGAAAATATACTTGAAAAGGGGCAGAAGAAAGTATTGCTCTTCTCACAGATCTAGAAAACGAAATGAAAGCTATCAGAAGAGACACTGACCTTTGACCATGCAGGCTTTACCTGTAAGTTTTAAGAGTTCTTTTATACTAAGCCCTCCGAAAACAGAACTGGTCAAGTGGACCTGTTACAGAACATAAGCCTATAAACAACTACTAAATTTTGTAACAGTGAACACCAGCACTAAAAATAACGGACGCCTATCGATACATCAGACGGACGGGTTGGCCTAGCCGCTCGCAATATTTCTTTAGAACGGAAGAGGGTAAAAGGAAAGCTACTGCAAAATGCCAAGCTGAAAAATCTTGAAATGTAGTTATTATAAAAGCAATTATAAAAGCACTACAAATAGCTATCTTTTTAGCTGATTTCTTTATTTAGCTAATATTTACTGTGTTATCAGCTATAAGCCTATTAATAGACTACTAATAGCATCTTTACAAGTTAGATACCACTGAAACCTTCAAAGACAGTTTTATGCATATTTACCTGAACACAGTATCCTGCTTGAAGTTTTTCCACTACCTTCCAGCGTGGCATACCTGGGCCATTCTGGTTTTTTTGGTGACAGGGATTCTCTACCAAACTCCAGAGTACAGTTACTCTCAAGCCATCTACGCAACTGCCTTTCCCTTCCTTGTTTTCTCCTTGCTAAAGCAAGGGAAAGCACAGCCAATATCACATTACAAAGTCATGTTTGAACAAGGGGAAAACACACCAACTGCACAGTCAAACGCTAACACTGGAACAGTATCAAGCCATAAATAAGAGCAGCATCCTTCCACCATATCCACCCATATTAAAAGGCAAACCAAAAAAAACCGAAGCTATTCTTCCCAACAGCCAATACAAGCAACCGATAAGATCTCACATCTGACCTGAAGACAAGATTCCGGACAGAGCGCAACTAAGGCCTTCCTACCTTTGGGGGCCTTCTGTCTCCAGAGCCAAGCCACAACAGCAGCATCATCATACTGCAGTCAACATGTCGAAGAGGCAGTGGCAGCTCTCTTACCTGTGAATTTCTGCCGGGTTTTTTATTTTTTAATTTTTTTTTTTTTTTTTTTTTTTTTACACAGCAAGAGCAGCACCTGTGGCCCAGCAGACACCACAGCCGCCCTCCTAAGCGGACACCCTCTCGGGATCCCCGGGCAGCCAACCTCCCACCCTCTCCGAAAGGCTCCAAAAAAACAAAGACCAAAGTTTCCTCCGCTCGGTGCGTGGGAGTGCGGCAGCAAAACAGGAGCCAGGATCAACACCAGCACCCTCCCAGCACCACACCCCTGCCCCCGCACCCCACCGGACACCCCCCACACCCCCCCGGGGGGCAGTCTGTCCCCGTCCCCCCCCCTCCCCGGACCCCCGAGGGGGAACCCGCCAGCTCCAGCCCGCTCCCACCCCGCTTCTCCCTTACCCGGGGGGGGGGGGGGGTAGGGGGGTCACCCCCCCCGCCTCCCTCCCTAACGGGGCACCCCCCGGCAGCAGGGCAGCCCCCCCCCCCTCCTCTCCTCCCGGCCTGCCCCCTCACCGTTCTGCGCTGGGGGCTCGGCTCCGGCGGCGGCTGCATTCCCGCCCGCCCGGCCCCTCACCTCACCTCAGCCCCGGGCCTCCGGGACGGCGAACGTTTGCCGGGGGGGGGGGGGGGGAGAGGGAGAGGGAGAGGCGCGTGCCCCCCCCGGTGAGGGCGCGCGGAGCGGGGGGGGGGGGGGGGGGGGGGCGTTCTCCCGGCGGCACCGGGTCTCCGCGAGACAAGGGGAGGGGAAAGGGGGGGGGGGAAGAGAGGAGGGGGCGGGGGGGGGGGAGAGGGAAAGGGGGGGGGGGGGCCTGGAGGGCTGCGCGCGGCCGGGGAAGCGCTTCCGGGATCGGCCGGGGCTCGCGCCTGCACGCTCAGCGCGGGGCGTTAGAGGCCGCCGGGCGCGCGCCGGGGGGAGGGGCCCGGCCTGCGCCGACCAGGCTCCGACATGGCGCGGCCCGCGCGCCGGGGCTGCCCCCGCCCTCGCGAGACTTGGGCGGCGCGAAGGGGGAGGGGGGGTGGGGGGGCGGGGTTTGGAGCGCGCGCGGTAACGAGCGGCGGCGGGCGCGAGGCGGGGCGGTTGTGTGTGTGAGGGGGAGGCGGCGGCCGGCTGTGGGATCCGCCGGTACTCCTGGCCTCCACGCCGCGATCTTTTTTTTTTCCTCAGGTCGTTTAAATAAAGGTTTCCCGGAGCCGGTTTTGGGGCTCGCTGGAGGTCGGCCGGCCCGTCTCCCGGCGTTATCGCGCAGGAGCGGGGTCGGCGGAGGGGAGGAGAGGTGTGCGTGGGGGGGGGGACCGGGGCGGTCGGCGGGTGGGAGGTAGCATCCCCTTGACAGAACCCTCCTTCCGAGCGCGGCTGGGCCCTTATGGAAACTTTGGGGCGTTATTTTTTTCTGAATATTGACAGGAACGTTAAGGTGTGTGGACACGTTCTTGCTCGCGGAGCAGGCGATAGCTGTGAGCAGAAAAATGCCCGTGTGCTGCGCTCCTACCCTCGGCTCTCCTCATCCTGTGCCATTCCGAGTAATGGTTTTGTGTCCCTCTGCTCGCAGGACAGACTTCAGGCAGTTGTGATGATACAGACTGGTCCAGCATGGACTTTTCATTGACGTCAACCGAGGCTGAAATCTTCCTGTTGAGGCAGAGCCTTGCAGATGGTTTAGTGGGTGTACATGGATTTTTCATCCACAGACTGGGCCGTAGTTTGAGGTTACGTTCTTCTGTTTGTGTGCCAGTGTAAGCTGGTCTAAAGCATCTCCTCCCAAATGATAAAGACCATGATTTGTGTTTCTCGGGTTTTTTTTATGTTCCAATATTTTTCTGTGTTCAGCTAGCACCTCTCTTAGGTAGACCTTTTTTTTTAATTCTTCTTTCTTATCGCTGTTCGTCAGAGCCACAGAAACACCATTGCACTGAAATTAATCGGAGCAGATGCAGAGTTCCTGTAACCACCTTCTGTCTCTCTCTGGTAGAGAAGTGGGAAGTGCAGGATGAAGGGGTGAAAGAAGGGGACATGTATCTTGTGTTGCCATTACTGATTCTCCATGTCATCTTCTGTATGCGGAGGCCTTGGTTGCTGTATCAGAGGCTACGTGAAGTTAATTAAGGGATTCCTGTATTCTAATTCCTACATCGGAAACAAGCCAAGCCTGAGCAGCATTTCTGGAGAGGCAAGATGCAAACCCAGAAGTAAACAGGATCTTGGTGCAACAGTACTGTTATCTAACAGAGACTGATTCTTATCCTATGACTGGAATTAATACCAAGGTGCTAAAGTGCGTGTTCCTCAACAAAAATCCGTAATTCCCAAATATAAATGCGTGCTTTTGGACCAATGAATAGTTCCAGTAGCTCTATCTAGTCTCTCACTTTCTTAAAATGTAAGAAACAGCCCTTTGTATAGCTGTTGATTCTTACGCACATGTCTCGGCTAGCCAGCATAGCGTCATGCAAGTAAGCGCCATGACTCCATTTCAGTTCAGCAGCAACCAGTCCTTTATTTTTGTTTGAAAATGATGCTTTTCCCTGCAACCCTCTGCAATGAACTGTAATGGAAGACTATCATCTAGCAATTGCTTGATTTATCTGCACCCATCCCATTTTCAAAGCAGGAGTGTTCCAACAGAAATTTGCAGAGCCTTCGTGTTTTTCATCTGCCCTTAGCTAGTCATAGATTTGAGAGCAGGATTGTGCTACTGGCAAATTAATCAGTCTCGAAACTTCACAATTAATCATAGCAGAGCCAGTGCTCTGCTCAAGAATTGAGGAGAAAAATCCTTATGGGTATTAGGTGCCTGATTACCCCAGAAATCAAAGATTGTATATGTTTTAACTTCACTGAACACATCTCTGAAAGGAGTTCATTTTATTGCTGATCCAGTTCTTCTGTCTCCTCTTATCCATATGACAACTACAACAATTGATTATACGGAAAAGTAATATTAAGAAAGTATTTAATGTATTTTTAGCTGCTTCTAATGGGATTTAGCAGCTGGAAACAAGGAGAGCTGGCACTGAGTAATCAGGGCAGTTCTTAGACAGCTGTGTGAGAACCAGTGCATCAGACAGGGCTCTGAAACACATTACCCTTTTTTTCCTGCATTTTAAAAAATGCAATACATGCAATGAAAATTTGAAAACCAGATCTCAATACTTGCAGCTCAGACAGTATCTCAAAGTAGAAGGGAATTCATTGTTAAATCCAGTTCTGTAATAACTTCTAGATGAAAATGCCCCCGGGTTTTGTGTGACTTTTTTAAAATGTAATGCTTATGGCAGTTATTACTACCCATCTTTGAAAGGCCTCAGGTTGGGATTTAAATTCCATGCTACATTCATTTTTAAACAGAACAAAAATGTAGTTATTTCTGCTCCCCTTTTCTCTTTATGAACAGCAATCTAAGAGACCCATTTTCCTATTTTGGAAGAAAGCAATTTTCTGCATGTTTGTGCCTAAGAATTGCAGCCAGAAGAGTATCTTGACAAAATGGCCCTCTAGTATTCCATATGTTTTCTGTCTGAATAGTTCCTGTACTGAGTTAGTTCCATTTACAAATAAAAAGCATAATTTTTCAATGTAAGCACTGTGAACTGAGTCTTGAATCTAAAAAGTCAAACCGAGTTCTTTCTCCCTGTTACAGTGTGGTCAGTAATGTGTGTTTTGTCACTGAAATTTGCTTAATGGTTTTATTTGATGGTGCGTAAAGTAGAATACAGTATGAATCCATTTGTCATAGTTACAAAAAGAAGTAACATTTTTTGGTCTTTTTGTACTTGAAGTAATTAACGTCATTATACAAAGCCAGGAATGTGTGTCTAGAGTAAGGAGGCACCATTTTTTCATATCATTTTCCGTATGGAAGGAAATTATCTTGGGATGAAGTCTAAGCAGAGTAATCTGTAGGCCTGTGGTAATGCCTTGTGTTAGCGTCAGATCCTGCTGACTCCTGTGATAGTTTACTTGTGTACAAGAAGTTGCAGACTTCAGGGTCTAAGCAGAGTTATTTAGGTGGAAGCCTGTAGAACCGGAGCTCACAGTGAAGGATATCCTTTCTATAACAATTTTAATTCTGCCTACAGAATTAAATAGAAACTTGTTGTCCTGATATGTCAGTTAAAACTTCTCAAACCATCTAGCTATTCTTTAATAAATCCTGTGTTTATGAAACCACCTTACTTCTCTCTCTTTCCTTACATTTTAAGGAATGTATCCTTGTCCTTTCCTCATTTTAAGGTGAATTCTATGCCCTAAAAACAATTTCTAGAGCACAATTCATCTACTAAATTTCAAATGTAGCCAAAACGTTTTGGATCTATGCATCACCCTTCGTGCTTTTCCTTTTGCAGCAAAGCTGTTTTGACTCTACTACATACCCTGGTTATTTTTCCGTTTCACATTGCTGTCAGCCATGTGACACTGAGACAACAGTATAAAGTATTTATTGTTTTAACAGATCATGGATCAAGAAGTTGAGTTCAGAATGAAGATATCTTGAAACTTAAGAGTAAATACAGCAATACTGAAGTTGAGAAGTCAAAATAAACCTCTGAGAAAATGGAAAAGATTCCTAAGAGCACTCAAAAAATGTTACTACTTTGTTTTAAGATGTAATCTTTTCTGCCTTATGAAATGCAGATCTAAGCAACTGTCAGTTGTTATACGCTCTGAAGCGCTACCTAACACAGTTTGGGGAACCTGTTGGTGTATGTGTAAATGTGCATGTATGTCCGGTAAATGAGAAAGCGTTATCCCTCACTATTATCTTTTCCATGTCTCGTGTTCTCCACTTCAGACATACAACACTATGATCACATCTGTATATATACCAGGACATTTTCAAGGCTTGCCTTTGTATTCTCAGGTTCTGTGAGTGAGTCTAGCAAGCGGGGACAGAACTCTGCTGCTGTTTAGGGAATGGTTTTTTGACACAGTACAACGCAGACACTGGGAAGAGCAGTAGAGCTAGTGCCAGTGTGCACCTTTTAGTTGGCTTTCACTCTCCTTGAAGAAAAGCTGTAGAGAAGTCCCCATTTTTCTCTTTGAAATTTTCATAATTAAGTTTGCTGCTTTACAGATTTCTAGCCTGTGACTTGGAAGAACTAGATTCTACAGAAATACACATTCTCCATAAGCATGCTTAAGAACTTGTGAAAAATTTCAAGTGTTCCTTTGCAGAGTCTTCTTAACTGCTGCAGTCCTACCATAGACATTGTCACTAGAGTTACTTGGTGCTGAAAGACTGATGAATCCATTAGTAGTAACATATAAAGTAAGTGTCATGGCATAAGTGTTTTCTGAGTGTTTGAACGGGATATATAGTGTGAGAGAAGTGAAGAGACATGCTTGCACATATGCCTTTACGAGCATGCATTTTCATTGTTAGGGTTCCAATATTTTAATAATACAATTCAAAGAGGATTTGCGATTTTTTTTTTTTTTCCTAAAGTGACATGAAGACTGTATTTATCTTTTGGCTGATCTATATAATTGATTCCTTTGGGAGTATTTTTCATTGCAATTAACTTTGGTGCTCTGGCCGATTCCAGTTTCTAAATACCTAGAGTTTCCCTGTGGTAACAGGAATTTAAATGAATGATGTCATTTGGTCCTTCTGTGCCAGTGCTATTGTGTGGGACTACTGTATTCTGTAAAATTAGCTGTCCTTTTTTATCTTAGGTGTGGCTGTACTTCCGCAGTGGACACAATGACTGTGGTGTAAGTCCGTTTTACCATTTACAGCCTGCATGTGTTACATAGATATACCTAGATTGATGAGTATGTGATTTGTAAAGTTGCTGGTAAAGGATTTTGAAATTCTTAGGGATAAAAGAGATACATTTGCAAATTATCACAATAGAAGATTGCATGTGCTTTTCTTAACTTAGGATTATTTGGTGGTTTGCAGTTCATTCAAGATGACAGTAAAATTTTTGCCATGATTCCTGTAATCGGATCTAGTAGTATCAGGGCGGTATTTCCAGCTTCCAGATTTTTCACTGAGGTGTGACATTTGAAAGGGAGATAGTACTTTTGAATTGTACCGATTGCTTGTCTAAACTCGTCATCCCATACTGTCAGTGGCCCAGTCATTGCTCAGTGCCAGCTTATCCTGTGAACAGGAATATGGGCAGATAGCAGATTACCACATCACATCAGATAAGGTTGCTAGTAAGAGCAGTCAGAATGATTGGGTCAGAAAAACCCAATCTGTAGAAATGAAATACCTGTACTTATGGGAATGCGTAAGAGTTCGGTGCAACATACAGAAAGCACTACTCGCTGAGGATCAAATGTTTCTTACATTTTTTCTTGCTTTCCTAGTCGTATCTGTTGGGCAAGAGAGACGTAAAGGGTGTTAGAGCTGTGTGGTTTGTTCCAGAGGGGAGGAGCAGTGTGTTTTGACTGTGATGCAAATACTTCCTTTTGCTATCTGTTGCTATATTGCTGGAAAGATACATAAGTATAATAGAAAATTATTTTCAAACCGTGCTCTGTAATACTACAGAAAGTTGGAACAGTGCTGCAGGATACGAATAAAAACCAAATATTTACATGATATTTGGGAGATTTCCTACTCATTAACTGAAATACAATATATCTCATTCTGTGATTGTTTTGATTGTATTTTACAGCCCTCTATGGAATGTTTAGTTTCAGCCCTACTGAAATATTTTGGGGCAGCAGTAAGACTACTTTAGTAGGGCATAAGATGTATGGAAAACACTGTTAGCATTCAATCTATTGAGCTAGCACTTACAGTATCTTTACTCAGTAAATGATGGGGCATAACCAAACCAAGTTTAATCTAGCTAGCATGCAATTTAACAGTCATAAAAACATAGCACTGTCGGTTTTAGTGAGGGTTCACAAACGTCATGCGTGTGTACGTGTATATATATGCAGGGTTTTCTGCAGGTTTGTACAGTGATGAAGTGTGTGCTGCTGGGTCTGTATTATTTCTGTTGCTGTTTCTAGCTAGATAAAAGTTAATGTGAGCGTGCCCAACTACAGCACAACCAACTCTCGTTGTAGAGACATCTGCACACAGGCTGCAGTGGTGTCATAGTACATAGAGTGGGTTAGTAGCCAGAGATTAACGTAATTTATGACCTGCATGTGTTGCTAGGTAGTTAATGGAAGATTTTATCTCAAGTCACTGGACAAAGCATGTAACTTCCTGGACCTTGAAAAGGAAGCTTTAAGGTAGACCCCCATAATTAAATAGTTAAAAATGTCTTGATCATTGATTTCCAGTTTATGATTATCTTGCTAGTACTGCATGACACCTTACAGCTGGAGTAGTTCTGTAAGTAAGTCAGCAGCACCACTTGTAGAGGAAAGGTGGGGTTCTTGAAGAACGCTGGTAGTTCAGGGAGAGTTGAGGCCAAGACATTTTTTAAACCACAGCTTGTGCTGCAACACTTCATTGAAATAGTTCCCTCAATTCCCGAGAAGCTAACGCTTTACTCTGAAGACATCTGTGACTGCATTCCCTGTTCCAATCTCCCACCTCAGGACAATAATCAGTAAAGTACTAAACTCCCAGCAGCCTGTGACATCTGTGAATATTGTAAAGGTCTAATGATAATCTAAGGTCAGAGCAGAGCACGAGACAAAGTTGGTGGTTCTCAAGGACTGTGCGCAATATGACTTCAGTGCTTGTAATACCATGTCCTTCTGCAGCCTTGGCACTACGGACTGTTGTATGCAGCAATGAGATTTTGCAGAGTCACTTACAAATGCATCTCATGTAGAGCTGAGGGTACATAGCTTCTGTTTGTCAAAGTCATACCAGGTCATATGTGGTGTTTGAGTTGTTAGTCAGCTTGCTTGCTGAGTTGCATTAGTTTCCAAGCGGGACTTCTTTCATCGCCATCTAGCTGAAAAGCATTCTTCTACCTGATGCTGTGGTCAACAGTAGCAGGTGCATCCAGCAGTTCCAATGAGGTTTACCCCAAATGAAGTGAAATGTGAAGACAGCTGATGCAAAAAAAGTCTTCACTTCTCCTTAGATTTGTCTCTCTGCTGAGGTCCTTTTGCTAGGTGCTGCATATTCCTTGGTAATAACTTCAAAGCAATTAATTAATCAAGCCACACAGCATCAAGTATCTGTGATTCTGTTGTGATCCACAGACCACTGGTTGTTTGGGAAAAGCTAGTTACAGGACCTAATACAAAGCATATGAAAACTGGAAACAAACACTGCTGTCACCAGGCAGAATTAGATGAACGTTGAATAAGACCATTTGTAGGAAATTCCAAATGGTCTATGGAAAAGTCTTTTCACTGAGACACTCGTAATAAAGATTCAACACCTTCCGCTCTCTTTAAAACTAAACAGTCCTCAAACTTACTCCACCATTTTTCTCCTTAATGAAAAGAAGTAGATCCTCTGAAGATGAGGAGGAACTTATTGCTGCTGGTTTTGTATGGAAGACTTAAATTTTATAGAATTGGGCAACTATTTTAAAATGCATAGCTTAGATGCATTTGTTCTGTACTATTCAAGGCTGTCCCAGTCCAGCCTTGTGTATTTTTCTCTACACAGGTTAGCAGAGCACAGAAACGAGTTCTGTTTAACCTTCTGTCAGGTACTGCAGGAATAAGAACAAGCAAAAGAAAGAGAATTGTAGCAATTAAAAAACCATAGAGTTGTCTGACCAGGCAAAATATAGAGTGGCTTCCTTCAGGCCAGTAGTTTGAAAAGCTAGGCAAAGTTCACAGAGGGGAAGGAAAAAAAAAAAAGAAGAAAAAAGGTAAATGCTGAGTATTAGAGAGACAGAACTCAGGGAACTAATGCCTTTTAAATAACCCTTTAATCTGACATGCAGCTTTCTACCGGAAAAATGGAATGTATTTTCCTTTGTGTCAAAGTCTGTGCCAACGCGATAGTAAACACAGTGAATGCAAGTTAAAAAGAATGAAAGTTTTCATTATTACATTGAAATTAATGGAAAAGAGAAAGTGAATACTCCATATTTCAGAGAAATAGTATCAGGGAACTAGGTGAAACGGTAAACAAATTAGGGTAAATATTCCACTTGTCATTAATGGTAGTGTCATTATGAAGAATCATATTTTTCAACGTCTCCCTAGCATTGTTTTCTTCACACACACTGTCAATTATATGTAAAGTGAGGTAGCTACTTACAGATAGCTGTGTATTTTTAATTTATGTTGCCACAAGGGAGCCATGAAATCCTTTATTGCAATAAAACACAAAAGCATGTTCTTGACATGGATTATGTTTTTCACATTAGACAGTGGCTGATGGCACTACTATTGAAGACTGTGCTTTAAATGGTCTGCAGGTATGGAAAGTTACTTTTTTGTCTACCTTCTCCCCAAGAAAATGTTTTGTTTCAGAGTCTACATGCCTTTGAAAATGTACTTTCAGCAGTGTAATAGCTGGAATGATGTTATTCATCCTTGGAAATGAGGACCCCACTCCAAAACTTGTCACCCAAAGTTGTCAGGCTATATTGCGTCTGGTGTCAAGTGAAAACCATTCAGTTTTACAGTAAGTAGAAGGTACAGTGAAGTTTAAAGAAATAGCTGCTTTTTAAAATTACTTTTCATACCTCACTTACAGAGGGTCTGCTACTTGTTAACATTCAAGTCAAGGCAAAATTATTTGCGCTTACTTTGGCACAGAAGCTAATCCTTATGCATCGTTTGCATGGGAAGGCAGCCAGAGTCAAAGCATAGACAAAACTCCACTAGTATCCCCGGAGTGGAGGATTTGTAGGACTCCTGGCTCTGCGCCTTTCTTAGCAACGCCATAAATCTTCTGGGACCCATCAGCATAGGGGAGGCTGAGGCTGATTTTTACCGCTTCTATTTCCTATCTCATTGCAGTCTTTCAGCCAGAAGATGTGTGTGCCAAGGTGTACGTAGAGGCAGCTGGTATAGTTCCAGGAGCGAGTTTGTGCTATTGAATTCTGTCAGCCCTGCAGCTTCACTCAGACAAAAATGTTACTGAAGTCAATAAGTTTGCAAGGACTTGCAAAAGCTGTGTGATTTGTTGTTTGGTTTGGTTTTGTTTAAGGACGAGGCAGATTTTAGGACAACAATCAAATGGGACCAGCATTGATTATTTTTCAAGTAACTATAGAAAATATATATAGTGTACAGAAATTAGCTCTTAAACCCATCCCAGCTGGTTTTGGTTTTATATTTTTAAGGAGCACACTTAAACCTAACACAGCTGGAAGATTTCCCCCTGACTTGGTGTACATAGGCTCAGACCCTTAATATAGAAGAAGAGAATCAAGAGGAAGACATACTCAGCTGAAAGAAAATTAAACATGCATATCTTTCTTCCTATGGGTAGATTATGGTTTTTTTCTGGGATTTCTCTTCTATGAGTTATGACAATGTGCAAATTTTCATTGCTGTATGGTTTTTAGTTGTTAATGACAGGATCCCCAGACATCAGAGAAACCCATACTGTCAATTTATATTTCCATTTCAGTCCTCTCAGTTGTCAGTGTAAGCTGAGAGTCCTATCTAGATTTTACTTTGGCAGGCTAATAACCCTGAAACCAAGTGACCACCCAGAATCTCTTACGAGAGCAGTACACTCATTAAAGATAGTTAATAGACCAAAACAGCAGTTGCTTTCCAGGTCAAGGCTACCAGAGGCTAAATTGTTTGAAGTTTGATTTCATGTAGCCTAAGAACAGGAAAAGTCTATAATTAGGTGTGTTTAGTTCACTGTCCTTTTGCTATCATGCATGCAGTATGATAACCTGGAGTCCTAATTCAAATGAAGGCTTTGTCAGCTCAGTTTAGATAAGTGCTTACAGGGTGAGCTTTGTTATTAAAATTGAAATGGTAGTTCCAGTCTAATATCTTCTTCTTATATATGTATAACTTTCTTCAAACTCTTGGGTTTTGCCTGAATTATGTCTTCATCTGTCTCATCTCTGACTATTTATGTCTTCTATGTTACGCTACTGCCATGGTATAGAAATCCCCACTCCTGTGCAAACTGTTGTTCTGGCACAGTTCTTGCTGATATCTGCGAGGCCTTAGCATCTCGCTAAGTTTTGTTAGATCCTAATTCCGTTTGTTCTGCAACTATTTGTAAGACAAATGTAATGGTTTATTGACATCTGCCAGTGGTGGAAGTGTCCCTACACTGAAATGTGGTTGCATGTAAGGACTTACTACCTTGCACCACGTCTCATAATTTGTAATAGTGAAGAGCAGGGTCTAAGTGTGTGTAGGGGACACTCTGGGCTGGAATAGTAGCATTTCATAGACATTTAACACTGGCAAAAAAACCTATGCAGGATGTTTTTTCTTTAAGTAGTGTGAAAAGTACCTGCCTCAGTTACACCTCTGCATCTTCAGTGACACCAGAGCATTTGTAATATGTGTTGTCAAGTCCTGAATTTGGCCTAGAAATTATGAGGCAGTTTAAATTTTTTCTTACATGTGATTTTGCCAGTACAGTTAAAATATACTTACATTGAGACATTTGCTCTCCAAGATACAAACCACCTTTGTTTTGCTCTCCAAGTATTCATTTAAGACAGTTTAGCTTATATACTGTGATTGCTTCCTAACAATAAACAGTAGAAACGTAGTTCCTGACAGATCTCCTATTCGTTCATCCTCCCCAAAGTATTTTAAGTAGATAATTAACACTGGGTAATTAGAAGCATCTTCAGTCTGTGTAATTGCACAGACTATAATTTTTCATAGTAATGTGATTCATTTTATCTAAAGTTGTTCCACACATATCTTTGTAACAATTTAATCTGCATGCCTAGTTGGTGCTGCCTTCCCTCAGTTGCCTTCATTTTGTGGGATGCTCAATTAGTCACAAGGCTAAACAGACAGATTCAGGCACATCCACAGCTTTATTTGAGTACCCTTTCCTCAGTGAAATCCTTTATAGGATTTTTTTTTCTGTATAGGACTTCTTTTTCTTTATAGGATGTTTTTTCTTACACACTATCCTGAGGGGCTAAACCCTCAGCAGCAGCACAGCCCTCAATTTATAGATAGCACACCAAAAGGGAGCAATTCCATGGTCATTACTTCCTAGGAAAAGGAAGCAAGCGTCCGTGAAGACGGAGGGATCTGTTAGCCATGTGTATCTTTTTCCACAGCTTTACAGAAAGCACAGAATATTGACACTTCTGTTCTCCCCATCATGGGCTTCTGTACGTTCTCGGAAAAAAACCTGCCTCTCACTGCCATAGTAAACCGTTGTGGTTTTATTACTGGGGTGCTGCATGAATCTAAATCAGAGCGCAGGTTTGGCTCAGCAGAATTGACCTGTAAGTAATGAGCAGCCACTGTAGTCTACTGTGTTACATGGAAAAAAATGCAGTTTGGTAATTTTCATTAAAAAAAAAAAGTTTTGTAAGCAAGCTGTTTAGAGATCAGCACCCATTTTCTAATAAAATTGTAAGGTGAACACAGACAAAAAGTAGTTCATATGTTAACATATTTACATTGTTGCTGTCTTAATGTTTTAACAGAAATATTCTTAGTAAGAACATATTTCCGAAGTGAATGTCGGCTTGGTTAACAATTCTAATTCAAGTCATGTGGAACGATGGGCCATATTCTGTATTTAGCCTGGCATGTGGCTCCAGCAGAGAATAAGGTGGGCAAAAGTAATTTCATGCTGTCTCTGTGCTGCCTGCATTCTGGGCTTGATTGGGTCTGCTTGCTTCAGGCCACAAAGCTCAAGGGTTTAAAGTCATAACTGTATAAAATTCAGGGTCCATGTAAGAAAAAATGAAACTCAGCAGAGCTTGGTACAAATGTAAAATGCTTTTGTGATGGGGTCAAAAATAACTTTTGGTTATATTTTTGATAACTCATTGAGGTGAAGTATGTTGCCCAGAAGAGGAGAAAAGGCTATTCATGCGTGGGAAAACAGAAGTGTTTCAGGCATGACTCTCCAAAAATGTCTTGTACTCTGTGCCAGCTCCTGGCACATGAGATGATTCCCCATGCCTTTGATACTCACAGATCATTTCAGTAAACCTTCTTATTCTTCCTGGCTTTACTCAATTTTTCTGTGTTAGGATAGACCATAGTAGGTAAACATGCCATTTCTTGGTCCAGTAGTCATTTTCTCTCTGTTTTAGGAAATTTGTGAGTTTGGTTTTCTCTTCTGTTAGATTGTGTAGTGAAGCAATTGTATCCTTCTTAAATATCATAATTACATCTTTTCTAAGTTCCTCTGTCACATTACTTCCCACACACATGTGTTTCTTTCCATGTTCTTTCTGATGCACCATATCTGAATGACCAAAAACTTGAAGTATCAGTCAAGGAGGTGTTGAGGAGGATTGAGAGAAACAGTAGCCAAGAAATTAGCCAGGCTTCCAGTGAAAAGGAAGAGGCTGAAATACCAGCCTCCAATCTATTGTGAGAGAGACAGACATCTCTCTTGGAGATTTTAAATGTTTGTAGGGAGGAAAGATTGGGTTTTGTTTATTTATCATCTCCAAGAGTCTCTTGGCGACTAGATTCCCTTCTTTTGCTTTCTAACAGCTTATGACTATTCTGACAAAGAGAAAGACTGGAGACATAATTAAAAATAAAAGATAAAGTTCTTTTTTATAGTGCATTTCGTCCACAAGGAAGGGGTCATGGAGTGTAAACCCTAAGGTTGCCTATGACGAGTTTTACAGTTATTTGAGGCATGGACAAGAAGCAGGATCAGTGCATGGTTTCTTTGGCTTTCTCTTCCTTTTGGGAAGGGATGTGTGAAATTCTTAGCTGATAGAGCTCCAACAAAAGGGGAGCACCATTAGCAAAAAGATAGACGTAAATAGCTGAGAAGTGCATTTTCCCAACCCAGGTTGTGCGGCTTTGCTAAATCGGAGGGCTGGGTTGGTATGAGGTCTATGATATAGAGAGAATTTAATGGAGCTTTTTTTACTGTCAAGTGCTGCTAATACTTCTGATAGAGTCCAAAAACAAATTCAGAACATGTTTTGGTGCAACATCACCCCCACCAAAATAAACCAAACTCCCAACACAACACATCTGAATGGCATTGTGACTTGCACATGCACGGCTGTCAACAGGTTTGAGTCAAATTTCCTTCTCAGTTACCCAGCTGAACTTAGAGATTCATCGCCACTTTGGTATACACACTTCTGGACCTTTCCCTGCCAGCAGCCTCTCCTAGTACCAGAAGTGTGATTGCCACTTGCTGTAGGGAAACTTTAGGTTGTGGATGTGTGGTAGTTTTTAGTGACTGAATCTGCAGTGATCAGCTGACTCTGATTCTTTCATTGATACCGCAGTGCACTGTGCATGGCATCACATCCACATGACAAATTTGGAACAGAGCTGGCTTCCCTGCTATCATTAACTTTGGTTCATCACGATGCTTCAGCGAACTGCCAAGCTTTCCAGTAGTAATGTGATAAATATAACCAACTGAAGTAACAACACGAGTGTAAGCAGCAACTTTATCTTGCCGTTTCAACTTTACACTTGGGAAAAGGAATGACTGTTCTGAACAACTATCACAGCAGTTGCTGATATTAGCCTGAGCTGTTGAAGTTGACAAGGTTTCCAAAGGAGACTTACAACGTCCCAGTGGATTCACATTTTATATACGTCAGCTTGTAAATGATTGGAACTTCCTTTTGGCATTACAAGGGATCAGCAGTAAAGAAGCTACATAAGCTAAATTCTCTTTTGCTGTAATTGATGCAATGGACTTTTCAGACGATCTGGCCCAAAGTACGCATTTAATCCTTTCAATGCTATGGGTTTTTATTTATATTAGTGAAACAGCTTTCTCTGGTTTGCCCTGGATTTACATTGATATAAATATACAAAGGATACAGACAGAATCAGGTTCTGGAAAGTGACCATCAAAGAACTTAGTGCTGCAGAAGAAGGGCTAAATACTTCTCTCATCTACATTGTTGTAAATCCAAAGTAATACCGACAAGTCAAAATAATATAGTTTGACAGGGAAATGCGATACCTAATATGGAATGTGTATAGCCTTCAGCACCCACTGTGGTAAATCTCTGCTAGCAAACAGTCCACCTGTATTGATGAGACACTAAAGTAAAAAATTGATGCAGTATACTGGGGGCAGGGGGAAACAACCAAAAAAACCTAGTTCTAACAGAATAATATGGGAAACACACCTGCTAAGCAAAGGCAAGTGACCCAGGGTAGATTCCAGGCTATCCTGCCATTGTACCCTTGAGCAACTCTAGTGACTTCACTAGTGTAACTAAGAGCAAAGTATGTCCACTATGTCTTTAAGAGACCAGCAGCCTCAGGACAGCAAATTAGCCTTAATGTGTGTTAGTAGTACATTTGCAGACTGTATGTCAAAGGAATCTGACTTTTTAACATACTTCTTCTGAGAGTGCAGTTGCAGATAGTATTGGTGTATCTGTGCTCCTCATTATTCATTCAAGGGTGACACCTTCTATGTTATGCTTGCTACCATTGTGCATTAATCTACTTTGCAGTTTTATGTCAAATACCTTTTTGAAATCCAAGTAGATTATGTCCTTTAATCACTTTGCCCAGTCCGTGTTCCTTGTGATCTCATCTCTTATTAATATCTTTAGGATCTTGCCTACCACCAAGGTCAAACTGGTCTACAATTTCCTAGCTCCACCCCGGGCCTTTTTAAAGAGGGTTATGTTTGTGTAACTGTGATCCTTCAGTAGCTACCTCCTTTTCAGAAGGCTATGAAGAATCTTGCACCTGGTTTGTATGGTTTTGAATTCTAAAGTTTTCTAGAAATCCTGAAAATGCTGCTTTGTTTTAGTTGCTCTAGTTTGCCGCAGTGTGTTACACTCCACATCTGGACTCCTTGCTGCTAGGATTTTTCCATGTCTGGTGTCATCTCATCTTCTTCCTACATAGAAAGTAGCTCACTTCATTTTTCATTTATCTCCTGATAGCGTAGGGTTTCTAATCTTAAATCAAAGCCTTCATCTCTTTTTTTACTTTTGTGAAGATAGTGAATCTTTTGCCATTGAAGTATGGGCAGCATAAAGGATTGCTTGGGCTGTACAAATATTCGTGATCAGATTCTACTTTCACGTGTTGAAATCCAAAATAATTCCTAGGAAAGCAGTAAAAACTTTTGCCAATCCACTGAGATCGGAATCATACCTATGTCTGGTCCTCATTGTATCCTGTCTTCTCTGTATATACCTGTCAGGTTAGAAAGAAGTTCCTTAGTGGCAGGACCATTTTATTTGGAACCTTGAACACCTGCAAGCATAAGCAAAATTAAAGAGAAATAACAGCACAGTAAAGAACAATATACAGATTACAGGCTAAAGTTGATCGTGATGAAGAAAAGTCATCGGACAAATAATGTTTTAGTATATTCTGTAGGTATATACTTAGTCCAGATCGAAGTAATTATGTTTGCATGGGTGAAAATGAACTGTAGAAAGGTAACTAAATATATAGCATCCTCAGCAGTGGCTTCAACAGAAATGCAAATAAGCATAAAGATGTATCAGCATCAAGGACCATACCTGTCATAATTAGAACTGATGCTTTTGGTTAGGCTTGACTACAATAATGAGACAGAAAGAAATTTTGACTTCATAGTGTCAAGCGTATGTGTGACATGAGAGTAAACAGGAGACGTCACTGGAAATTCTAGTTAGGAGTCTTTCAAGAGAAGTGAAAATACATTAAAAATGGGAATTTTTCCCTCTTGCCATTTAAAACTTTTCT
Source organism: Harpia harpyja (assembly GCF_026419915.1). Classification (NCBI taxonomy): domain Eukaryota; kingdom Metazoa; phylum Chordata; class Aves; order Accipitriformes; family Accipitridae; genus Harpia; species Harpia harpyja. The sequence goes on from NC_068947.1 coordinate 5,639,279, forward strand.
ACCCTGATAATTTACGTCAGTGGTATGACTAGATATATTTTTACTCGGTTTTGATTCGAATTCTCTATCTGAGAGAGATTGCCAATTCATTTTGTGTGCAAAGCAGTGCAGATAAGGGCATAGAACATGCCACTTACGTGGTGTCAGCATTCTCAGCATGTAACATAGCTTCAAGGGCATGTCACAAATTAAGATCATGTTTAACATACTGTTGTCTTTGCTGATGCTTATGAAATTTGCCACTAGTGTTACAGCTTTTTTTGTTTGTTTTTAGAGCCCAGCCTCTTCATGAGGGAGTATACATACATGACTTGGTCAGGGGTACAGCATAATGGGCTTTTGAAAAACTGGGGGGGGCAGGAGTGGGTGCCTCCAGTGGATCAACACTCGGTGCATGGCTGGTGTCACAGGCAGGAGTTTGACTTCTGCACGCGTGTGATCATTTTGGAGGAGCAAGGACTTCAAAGCCAGAGCAGGATCCATCTGCCAACGTGGGAAGAGTGTCTTCAGCAGGCTTCAAACCTAACGAGGACAGCTTGAAACTGCGTAAGCTGGGGAAGGTTTATCATAACCTAGAGAGAAGTGAAGGTACAGGTGTAAGAGGCGGCGTGTAACTCCCCAAACAAAGATTGAGAGAAGCAGCTTGAGGGAAGCATGAACGATGGTGAGAGACAAAACTTGGTAAAGATAAGAGGGGCGAAGGCCCCGCGAGCCTTTCCGAGGAATGTCTCAAACGCTGGCAAGTACCCTGAACTGAATAATGCCGGCCTGGTACTCAATGAACCGATAAGGCTGACACTCTACCCACGTGAGAGGAATAGCGAAGGATGCGGCTGCGGGAGGAGGCCCTGTGGAGACGGGACAGTTCTGCCCTGGTGCAACTTCTGAAGCTTATTAACTCTCTGTTTTCGGGGCCATCGTGTCCGATGAATGATCTTTGCCTCATTATCTGCAAAATGCATCTTAAAGTTGACACCCCTGCATACGCTAATGAAGATTACGGAGATCACGCTAAAGATACATGACTACATCGCTCCTTTCTCAACCCAAATCATGCTATCATCTGGGGCAAGGGGGGAGAACCTGAAACTAAGCTGCCACCGTAGGAGGAGGGAGGGTTGTACTGATACGGCAAACATAGAGGGTGAAAATAGGTGCCATGAAAAGAGAAGAAGGAAAGGGAAGGTGTCTGGAATTCCACAGAAGAGCACTCTTACAAACTAGAAACGCCCCGTTGGCTGGACCAACGCTGGAACCAGGGCTGGTGATCCCTTTCTCTCTCTCTCTCTCCCCCTTTCTGTTTCTCTTTTCTCTTGGAGATGTTAAGTAATGCAAGGCGTACCTTACCGCTTGCCACAATTTGTTATATACCTAATCAACTATCGGAAAACCTAGTTTAGGACATCTAATCACTGTGGGAATCTGATAAATGTTTGTATACGGACCTGGAGAGTGGTCTCACCTTAGTCCACGCTGCTGGGGATTTGCGAATCTGAGTCACTCACCCTCCTCTTCTGAGTGGGAGCAGTGGGGAAGGGACAGCACCGTGGGGAGGGTCTGGTACTTCTCCGTGAACGCAGCGTGACGGGCTCCGTTTCCAGTGCCTGTACGCAAACACATGCTGCAGGGGAAACGACAAGGAGAAATTAGAAGCCTCTGCACAGTTGCAGAGCTGTGCGTTTGTTGGGACATACGTGGTGAGATAGTTTATACGGCTGGAGTGCTGCACAGGTGGGGACAGGCTCTTCGGTAGAGACAAGCCAGGAGGGCAGTGAGGAAGGCTCGTGCTCTGTGCAAATGGGTGGCGGGGTGATGAGCCAGTTGAGAGCTTGTGGATAATGATCAGAGGATGTTTTCACCGTGAGGGTGGTCAAACGCTGGAAGAAGTGACCGGAGGGGTGCTGGGGTCCCCATCCCAGGAGGTACTCAGAACTCCACTGGGCACAACAACTTTTCGGGACCTGCTTCAAGCAGGAGCTTGGACCAGAGGAGCTCCAGAGAGCCTGTCCAGTGTAAGTTATTCTATGATTAAGTGGACAGCAAACATAGTGTTTGACTTCATGGTACGCCTATGTTTAAATGGATTTCAGAGAGCTCACACGCTTACTTAAGCTGAAGTATGAGCGAGAAGTGTGCCAAAGCTGAAACCTAAACCCCCTTATCTATTTTGCATTTCCCGTTAAATAAAAGATTAGCTATAATTTTTTGTCTTTCCTTTGCACAAATACAGGTGACCACCTGAGAGAAAGGGCATAAATAGTAATATTCGCTTGGGAAGCAGAAAGAGGCTGGTAAATTCTTCACCTTGCTGAAGCACAAAAATAGACAAGGAATTCCTGGAGCTGTTTTAATATCGCATCCAGCAGAGGGCAGGAGAAACTGCAGAACAGGCTGCAGACACCGGTTTGGTACTTTTCACTTTGTACTAAGGAAAACCTACAAAAGAAAGGCAGCAGCCTGGTTTTTTACAAGCATGTCTAGACAGAACAGGTGAAAGCCAGATGAATGCCTAATTTTAATAATTAAGTGGTGTAGCACAACCCTCAGCACAACAATTTTCAGCAAAGCGGTGTAACGCACATTACCTGTTGGTGAGTACAGGTATTCTGAATATCATAGTCAGAGCATTAACAGGGAGAATATGAGGCTATGTTAATATAATGCTAATTATGGCAAGAATATGGTTATTCATTATAATGACAGTGAACAAAATATTGTGGTAGGAAGAAAAACAGACTGTTCAGGAAATTGATGTTTGGTAGCATGGAATTTCAGATGAACGCTTTCAAATAACAAGGAGAAAATTATTTTGCAGTTTGCAACAGGGGTATAGAGGTTTCTATTGATATTTTATTCAAATAACACCTCATTGAAAATACAAGGATTATTCCCTAATTTAAAACAATATAGGCATATCCAACACTAATGCATTTTCAGAAATTGCATGCACAGTAATAAGGGAATGACATTCAGAAACAATAAGAAGCTAGAATTAACATGGGATGCAGAGGAGATTGTCAGCATAAAGATCTCTGTAAATGGCTACTAAGTCATATGGAAGGATTGAAATTAGTGGCAACAGTTTTTATCTGTAGATGACACCTTGAATTAAGTTAGGAGCAGAAAGTGAGTATAGATAAATGATGCATTTTTCTTGCTACTATCAGAGTCATTAACAGCATTTTGAAGTGCCTGATACAATTGTCAGAATGTAAATAAATCCATTAAGGTTACTCTGAAATAAACACTAGAAGTATTTCTGTGAGTAAAATTTTGTTACCGTGCCTAAGAAGGACCCTTGCAGAGAGGGGTGTTAAAGGGATGGAAACGGGAATAGAGTCCACCTGCTGTACCTCTGTGGACTTGCACAGTAATTTGAACAGCTGTTTTATCCAGTTGTAGGAAATTCATGCAAATTCTCCCCCATATCTCATCTACTTTGCCATCTGAAGAGTTTACAGTTTATCATACATACAGGCAGAGTCCTGGTAATGACACAGAAGCCTGTTCAAGCAGCTCTAAAGACACGGCAACCAGTCCGTTGAAATCATTCAAGCAGCCTACTCTTCACTTCTTCCCTCAAGCAAAACCACAAATCAGAGCTCAAGGAGAAAAAAGCAACAGACCCTTCTTCTGAGATGAAAAAAGTCTGTTTGCAGAGGCTTTCCAATCCAGACTGTTTCAGGAGTATACAGCTCACTCGTGCCTTAGCTGACCTTGCTTCTTTTGAATACCACATCCATCATCATAAATCCCAAATGCTCTTTGTGTAGGATCAGGCAGGTGAATTCACCCTTCCATCGAAGGCAGCGCCACAGTGATCTCCCAAACTAAGAAAAATGCTGAGTATTGTGACAAGAGGCAAGGATTAGGTGAAAAAACACTAAGGCATCCCAGCTGTAGGGTTTCTGAATTGTGCTTTTTCTTTGGATTTTTTTTTTTTTTAATATATATTAAGAAAGTGTAATGCCTGGGGTGGAGGCAGAAGTGAAGGGCACCTAAATCCAATTTAGCAGAAACAGGGTTTCCACAAGAAATGCTATTCATTCTTCCAGAAGTTGTCCAGATCCTCTGAATTGAGAAGGAGGGGGATTGCTGTGTGCAGGATTTTGCTTCTGGTGAAAGACAGGAGCTGGCGGTTCACTGTTTCTTCTGATTGCTGAGTTCCGTGAGAACTAGTTGACAAGTGACCTTGTTACTCATAAAAGCAGGATCCGGTTCGAAGATGCTGCCAATAAACAGGTAATTCAGTTTGGCTGAAGTCTTGTCATCTCACACAGTGGTACATCACACTGCTTGAATATTCATTTCCTTCATTTTCAGCCCTGAGTAAATGAATACATCAGTTTTCGCTCTGCAATTTACATAATTACCTTTGTCATTTGCATAAGATTTAAGCAGATAAAAGAATTGAAGAGAGGAGAGGGTTTTTTTTTTCTTAAGAAAAAAAGTAAAACTGTGATTTTGGTAAAAGAAAACAACAAACATTCTTTGTCACACTTGAGGGCAGCTGCTGCAGCACTTGTCACTGGATGCTTGCAAGCAGCCCTAGCAAGCAGGACATCTTCAGTTTTGTCACAAGTGGCAGAAATGGGAGGCTCTAGAATTATATTTTCCCCTGAAGACAGAGAACACAAATTAATCCGAAGCTGATTATGGTTTAGTTTTTCTCATGAGGGGTCTGAAAGGTAAACAGAAAGCAGGCTTGGGGAGGAAGCATTTGCTCCATAATTACAGATGATGAGACTCGAGAGGTAGATATTGGTAAAGCATCTGTTTTACAAATGTTTTACCTCAGACTAGCGCCTTTTGCATCAGATGCTGATTTTGCATACTTCTAGGTCCATCTAAAACAAATTTTGCATAAAAATTTTAGCTATTACTATCATTAAAACCGAAATAGCTATACTAGGTAGCCTCCAGTGTGTATACTGTTACAAATGAATAATGGTGACTAGATTAGCATAAACAATTGTCTCATGGAAGAATATTGCTAATTCAGTGCAGCTAAACTAATATGAATTTCCTGTATTGAAAAAAAGCCTTTGAGAAAGTTCAAGGAGGTCCCTGAGGCAGCAGTATTTTCAATCCTTTTATAGTCCCTCTCAGGGACCGCTATTTTACTGCCAATCCTCACTCAGTGTTTTGCCTGAATTTCCTCAACTTACCATGAAACCTGTTGGCTTCACTGACCCAAGTACTCCCGGCAAAGAGTCCAATATGCAATTATTTGCTTTATCCAGGTCTTAGTCATAATAAAGCTGGTTGTGAAATGGTGAACATTTATGCTGCCCCTCTCTTAGCATCTTTCGTCAAAATCGTCTGATGGGTCTGTAGTCGGACACGCACAGAACACTAAACCTCCGGTCATCGATGATGCTGACACAGGCAGCAGAAGGCAAAGAAGAATGGGGAAAGGGATGAAACAGAAAACTAAAGGAAAGAAGTGAGAATGAAGCAGAGGAATGGCTGCTGCGGTGAGTTCATTTTGGTGAATGAGGGTGAGTATTTTTACCAAAAGCAATAGACCCATATCGTACATCAGAGCTTTTGAATTTGTTAACTTTCCTTTCTAGCCCTTAAAACTTAAAATGGAATATATTCTGAATCCAGTATGTAACCAATGGTTTCCTCTCAGTGCCTCATCATGTTTCCATATTTTCTCGGAGGTCCCAAGGCTTTGTTTCTGAGGAAGCTTGTCAGTTACTTTTAAATAAATTTGTAAAACACAGAGTACTTCATAGGACAAAAGTCAGTAGGGGTTAGGAAAATGTGTATCAGGGGTTTTAATTTCTTCATGGTTAAATGAACGGTAATGTCAGGACAGTGCCGATCATTCAGAGGCTAAAAGTGCAAAATAAAAGGAGGCATCACTTCAGGGGTGTCACGGTTTAACCCCAGCCAGCAGCTCGGCCCCACGCAGCCGCTCGCTCACTCCCCCCCGGTGGGATGGGGGAGAGAATCAGAAGGGTAAAATCGAGAAAAGTCGTGGGTTGAGACAAAGACAGGTTAACAGGTAAAGCAAAAGCCGCACACACAAGCAAAGCAAACCCGGGAATCCATTCCCCACTTCCCACGGGCAGGCAGGAGTTCGTCCATCTCCAGGACAGCAGGGCTCCAGCACGCCGAACGGGGACTTGGGAAGACAAACGCCATCGCTCCCAACGTCCCCCTTCCTCCTTCTTCCCCAGCTTTATGTGCTGAGCATGACGTCCCATGGTCTGGGATATCCCTCGGGTCAGTCGGGGTCAGCTGTCCCGGCTGTGCCCCCTCCCGACTCCTTGTGCCCCCCCAGCCTCCTCGCTGGTGGGGTGGGCTGAGGAGCAGAAAAGCCCTTGGCTCCGGGTAAGCACCGCTCAGCAATAGCTAAAACATCCCTGAATTGCCAACACTGTTTTGGTCACAAATCCCAAACATAGCCCCATATTAGCTGCTATGAAGAAAATTAACTCTATCCCAGGCAAGACCAGCACAAGGTGGAAGGGTTTTTAGTCATGCAACAGGTACACAGGTACAAAGACTATGACAGTCTTTTGTCGCAGGTTCTCAGGAAAAGCAGTTTAAAAGGGAATACTGCTCATGACAGAAAAGTGGGCAGGTTAGTTCTTTTTTTCTGTAATAATCTGTTCTCTGCTTCCAACATAGGCAAATATCGTCATTGATCCTGTAGTTCTGAGTTCACTGGGCAAGGTAATACCAGCGAGTTAACCCACGAGACTCACAGGCATGGGTTATCCAGCTTTTTATAAATTCTCCAACTGAAAAGTTTTCTGGAGGTGTTCTTCTATGAAATTGCATTGTCTCCCTCTAGTGACTGCTTCTGTCTCTTATCTCAGGTTTAACATGAAATTTTCAGGGATTGGGCATGTCTTACGTTTTGTATTGCAGTCAGACCCAAAGCCTGAATTTGCAGGGGTGCATCAGTATATTGGCACATCAGAGACAATCATTTAGCCTGTGATAATCAGATGTTTTGTTTAAAAATGCAAGTTTAGCACATAATTATGCTTTTTCATTTCTTAACAGATAGCAATTTTGATGCAATTGAAGATAAGTATACCATATATATTTCAATGTGGACTGAACCAAGTTAAGTAAACGACTGTGAATTACATCACTGCTAGCTGAGATTCACAGTTGAGAAAGTTTTGTTTAGTAGATTGTAGGATAGAAAGCGGAACGGTTCGGAAAAATAATCTTCCACTCTGGTGCTCAGTCTGGCAATATCAAAACCAATATAATATAAAGTGTAGGTCATATGCAACCTTAAGAATGTCACCACTAATGCACCACAGTTTTGATTTTTGCAGATTAATCACTTTCTTTCTGTAAGGTAAATGAGCATGCTCGTGATTCAAACAGGTGAAAGCAGGAAAGCAGAGCACAGCTTTGACGGCGATAGACACGGTGGAGCTTTGTTCCAAAGGCAGGAGAGAGCACTTTCTGCCTCAGGGCTAAATTTAGACGTTGGAAATACTGAGGTAAAGGCTTGGTTGTTCTCTAGTGTCCACCATGGTAGTTGCTATGTATGTATTCAGTTAACGGGAAGTTAGTGGAAAGTACGCTGTTTGCACTGATTTGGGGCTTGACCTCATATGGAATCAGTCTGCAGGTTGCTCTTAAAATCAGACAGAGTAAAGGCAGAATAATGACATGGTGTTTGCTTGGCTTACACGGATATAATCGTATGAGAGCGAGGAATCGTGGATGAAAATGAGGAAATGAAAGGCGAGCAGTCCCTCGGGCATGCTCCTGTGTTAAAAAGACAACTCTGAGGATGCTCCAGCCTTGTAGCAGCAGTCGGGGCGGAGGAGAAGGCACACAGCTGTAACCTCAAGAGCACGGTGGAGGCTGTGTTGGTAACACCCTGTGCGTTTCCCCATTTTTAACCTGTGCTCGGCACTCAAAACCTGTGTAGCTCTGACGAGCAGAAGTGATGTGCGGTGTTCAGGAGCTGACCTTTTTGAGTTCAGGTGTGTGCGAAAACAAACTAGAAAATGAAGAAGAAAGCAGGAAGCGCCGGGTTATCCAGTCACGTATTGTTGTGATCTCTGCTGAGAGATTACTTCAGTGTATTGGAAAAAGGAGAAAAGTAAATGTCAGATCTTGGGAAAGAATATCCTCGCCCTACCTTTAGAAAGTTCATGAAAGGAGTCATGAGCTGAAAGGCATTAGAGCCGGTGGATAGTCCTGTTGCCTGAGGTCTCATTGACCACGTCCTCCTCTCAGCTGCCGTGGCTGCAGTGACTATCAGTGCTGGTTCAGATGACTGCCTTAGCTCCTTTTATAGCTTTTATAGGATGTTTAAAGAAACCATTTGTTAGACTGGTATTTGTGCTACTTATTTTGCAATACGTGTCAATACAGCAATGCAGCGTCACCATACGTCATCCTTCTGCCACGTAAGTGCTTCTGACAGAACGTCTTCAAAACTGCAAATTAAGAAAAAAAAACCTTAACACGGGGCAGCATTTTTTCTGCAAGCTTCTGATTTGTGTACATTAGCAGTTGAAGCTAAACATAACTTACCTTTCTAGCGTATATCCCAAACTGAGCGTTTAGAGGCGGAGTAGTACTTTTGAACCAGTTTGTGATCTCATTTGTGGAAATTCAGTTCTAAAAAATGTCTGACTAAACTAGCAGGGATTAAGGCCGAGGCAAGTTGCTACACGGACTCTGAGCTGTAGGATAAGTGTGTTTGGCCATGTCTGCTGAACCCCGTATCATGGGTGGAGGTCCAGGCGGGGTGCACTCTAATTCTTTCCCCGGCTATGCAGCTGTGTGTTTGTTTTTCAAGTTCCCCTGTGCAAGTGTACCAACTGTGAAGAGCAAGAAACAATAATAATTTGCCCTCTCGGAGCAGTTTCACGCGGAAAGTACTTTGCCAAAAGGTAGCATTGCCACAGTTTTGCAGATGAGAAGCCAACTAGGGCAGAGACAGGCCAGTGGGAGCACAGGACGGGTTTCCTGAGCCAAACAAGACAATTGCTCTCCAGTCCTAACGCATTGTGTCTGTTTTTCCTGTGAAAAGATGCTGGCAATGCCTTTTGTGCTACACGGGGTCTGACGTGCGCCTCTGAAAAGCTTCACGTTGGCTCATCTATAATTTAAGGAGTCTCTTGACAGAAGCCAGAGTGCCGGACTCTGAAAAGCTACGTAGGCTGGTGCTGTCCGGCTGCCTCGTCCTGCTGCACCACATCAGTATGCTGCATCAGCTTCTGGAGCAAGAATTTTTCCTTTTATCAGGAATCATACAAGAAGTTGCAGAGTTCGTTCCATTTTCGCTGATGCCTTGAGGCTCAATTTGGAGGTCTGTGCTGTAGCACAGTTTCCCACCAACTAAACCAGCATATGAGGCGAGCCTAATCCCTCTGCAAGCATTTATACAGCCTATGCATTCCCCAGCCTCTCTTCTATGTTAATTTTCCTGTCAGGTTTAAATGCTGTTTCTGACTCTATGTGGAAAATAGTTTCTCTCCAAAAAAAGAAAATCTGGTAGTTGCAGCACCAGATTGAGACTCAGGAGTCCCCAGTTATGGGGTGGCAAGTGCCACTGGGCATACTGGGTGATCATGGATGTGCTACTTCACCTCCCTGTGCTGCCACTTCTCCTTTTGTGGAAAAAGGGGACGATGATACCGACCTTAGTTATGAAGTACTTCGATCTGGCAGTGTTAAATGCTATAAAAGACTGGGGCATTATTAATTTAAGGAAGAAAGCATTTTACCTAGGCATACCAAGGTCTTAAGCTTTGCTGTGTCCTCTAATTTGTAGCTGGCAACCTGAATGGCTGATCCAGGCTCTTTGGAGCTCATAGTTAATTACGAGGCAGATTAGAGGTTCTGCTGAGGCAGGTTGTCGCTTCCGATACAGAGATTTAATTCTGCATAGGCCAACCTCAGTCTTTACTAGCACAAGAATCTTCCTCATGTTTGGCGAGAAATTAAAATCCTTAAACTTTTCTCTGTAATATTCACCCTATCGGAATAATAGTGGCTTTTCCTTTCCTAAGAGCATCTCCACCGATGATTAATACTTTGTCTCCCAGTGCCCGTCAGTTCAGCTAGAACGGGAATCACGAAGTTGGTTCCCAGCATCCCATTTCAATATCCCATTTCAGAATACCAGCCTCAAAAAGCGCACGTGATGCTTTTCAGCTCCCACCCATCTGCAGAGAATCCAGGTTGCCCCGTTTGCCAGCAGGTCTGATTTAAAGAAGTGCTTGTCCAAAAATGACCCAAGAGTCAGTTTGACCTTGCCAAAGTGGGAACAAATATCGTATTGGCGCAGCTCAGTCGGATTTCGGAGGTAGAGATGATGGTGACAGCAATAAGCAAAATTGCTCAACATTTTCAAGCACCCTTCTTTCACTCTCAGTTGGGCGCTTTGTCCCTGTCTTTTCCCCGGCTTTCTGTAGGTCTGGGTCCTCATCACTTGTGTTTCCAAAAAGCAGTCTCTGCTCTCGCCTTAATCCCCGAGTGCCGGCAGAGGCACCGAGGGGAGGACCAGCTCTGGAGCCGTTCTTGGGTCTCTCCGACTTTGGGTAGCCAGAGGAAGCAGCCGAGCGGTAAAATGCCTTAGTCCCTGTCGCTCGGTGGGAAAACGCCGTCAGTTCTTTGCTGAGGATGCTGAGTATGTAAGCAGCAAAGCTGCGAGGTGCTAAAGTTCATTTATAATATTTGGAAAATTCACCGTTAACCCCTAAAAAGTCTTTACCAACTATAAACAAACTCTGCTTCTTAATGCTCGTCGCTTACAACACTTGAGTGGATAGATTTTCCTGGCAGTGAGCAGGACACGCTGCTGACACCAGCATGACCCTCTCTGTCATACTTCATTTTTTCACTACTAACGCTTTCCCTTAATTCCCTGAAACAGCTGGATCACTGTGACTTAAACTTAAAATCAACGACAAGAGACAACTCAAAGCAAGCCTCCAGCCTGGAAAATTTTGGTGCAAATGTTAAAGCTTACTAAATCATGAGCGTCTGAAAACAAGACATTTAAACCTGACAACATTAGCTACAGGAAGGACTACCAAGCACAACGATGACATTGGGTTTCAGTGCGCAATTCATACTTAAAAATGGAAATTGCAATGACCTTGTAGTAAAAAAGAAATCAATTGGCCTATTCATTACAGCACTAGGGAAAACAGCTGGGGCAGAATGAAATGGGCAAGACCAAAGGAGGATGTTAAGCCTGGCAGCTCAGTACTATTTCTCAGTTTTGGGATCCCTGCTGGGTGATCTTTTCACAGCGAAGAGTTTCCTTTGAAAAAATGTATTAAAAATGGAGGAGAAGTGGGGTTGGCCATTTTGTATCAGGGAGTGTGTTCCTGGATATGCAAGTTAAGCCAGGTGCAGATAACTGATTAGAAAGACCTCTGGCCAAAACCATTGTTATTATCTGAGCACAAGGAGAATAAATTAAGCTTCCTCAGGCAGTTACAGTAAATATGAAATTATGCATAGATTAATGCGCTAATGATTTATGCACCTGACCTTTACCTGTAAATCTTTTTCTCTGGGATTAACTCTAATTTCCAAGGACTCAGCACATTGAAGTAGTCTCTCTTCATTACTAATTTTACTTTTTTTTTCTCTTTCTTGCATACCAACCTCTTTCCCCACATTTAAAAAGGCAATATTCAGTTTGTCACCATTCAAATGTTTAAAATTCAGTGCTTTGCAATGCACAGGCTTTGAAAAAGCCACGAAAATGATGCTCCTGCCTGTACCCGCTGGCCTCCCCAGACTCCTTGCTCCTGGTCAGATATCTACGAACAGCAGGGCAGAGCTGGCACTGTGGGTTTGTAGTGGGCTGAGGTACGATTGCTCCTCATCATCAGTCTGGCCCAGTGCCACGCAAAAAAGTATAGTAAAGCACCAGTGGGTATTTTGCTTTCCATCACTGAGATTTCCCTTGTTGGAGACCCTCCTTTGGCATTTTGCACGGTTGGGACAGCATGGCCTCAGTCAAATAAAATAATTTTCTTTCTCAGCAGAGAGATAAAAAATTGCTTCAATAATAATTTTAAAACATTCTTAGCTCCATGCATTTTGATTTGGTACATCCTTTTTATGGCTTCCAGGGCGGTGTGGTGTAGCAAGGCACTTGGATACTACATGGCACTTGGCTAGCACTGAGATGGGAGTATCATATAAGTACTCGGAAAGAGTACATAAAAGTTTTATCAGCACTAATTTGAGATGACCTGCATACTGTATTTCTCTTGGTGTGCCATACCAAGTGAGCTCTAATAAAAATCTTTATACCCTACCATCCCCTCAAGCCTCAGATACATATTTTCAGCTAAAGGTGAGGAAGTAAGTGTCAGCAGTATAGAAGGAGCAAGGGTCACATTGTTAAGTATTCCTAAGATGCTGATTTATTCTCTCCTTCTGTCCATATTCCTTCTCTGCTTTTAGCCTGGACAATGTTTACCCTACAGAGATTTTCTCTGTAGTAAGTATCAATCAGTGAGCCTGGGCTTCACATCTCTGACCTGCAATTCCTCTGCTGCAGTACGGGTTATATTAGGTTTGCTCTTACTGTTTTGAGCAGCAGTAATGTAGTAAAAAGTGCGTGTTTGAATAAGCATAGCTTCGCACAGGATGTGTCAAAAGGCAAGATCATACAGTTTAGCTTCTGCAAGGAAATATTTTTGGGAATGCAGATTCGGAAGGGACCGCCGTCACCCCTGCAAACCGTTCCACGGGCTGCTAATGGAGCAATGGGAATGGGGTTTGCATTATACTGCAAACACCTAGGCATTGCAGGGCACAAAATATTTGCCAGCACTTCTGGTAGAGTTAGAAGCAAAATATAACCAAAGCAGGTGTAATGTGGCTCGGGAAAAGAGCAGGGCATCACACTAGGTCCCTGCCGTAGCAAGGGATGGGTTAGATGACACTGGAAACCCACGGAGGTGGGCAACTCCCCGTGCTACAAAGAAAGAAAAAAACCTTCTCATATAAAAGCTTTTTCAGCTAATTTTTTGTATCAAAAAATCTCTTCTATTTTACCTACATCTAACCTGAGCCATTATCTGCATTTTGGGGCATTTGATCTGATCTCAGGAAAGCTTTTGGCCAGTGAGTGGCTGGTCCTGTTGATGTTATGACCACCAGAGGACACCTCAGAGCTGGCAGAAAACAGCCGGAGTGCATGGACAGCTGAAAAGCAACACTGCTCAGGCAAAGCCTTGCCTTCAGGCTTCCTTAATTGCAGTCAGTGCTTTAAATTGTCTGCCTTTTTTATTGATGGTAACTTTGATGAATAGGGATTCAATAGGAATTGCTTCTAGTGACCTAAATTGATTAACATGGCGTTTATGCTATGGTTAGTGCAAAATAATTATTTGGCTCATAATTAAATACAAGGTTAGGATAAAGAGTGATTAGGTCAGACAGGAGGGGTTATAACACAAAAATTGTAGGGGATGCAAGATTTTCCTTATGCTCTGTTTGTTTAGTCCTTAAGATCAATGTCCAAAGTCGTAGTTTCATGCCTTCAGCATAGCCAAATGTTGGTGAAACAAAGTAGGCAAATTTTCATGTTTTCACAGTGTATATACATGTGTAATCAATTTGATGTTCTCTCCTGAGCTGAGAATACAGTTGTCGTACGCATTTATCTGCAGAGAAAGCCATTTCAACAAACATGAATATACTTATATCATGTAAAATGACAAATTATCACAAGTTTTATTTAAGACTGCTCCTTTGATTTTTCTTTGGCTTTTCAGTTAAAACAAGAAAAACAAAACCTAAAAAAATGAAGGAATGTAGGTTAATTCAAATTAGAAAGAAGACACAGCATAATTCACAACGCACGTCTGGGTTTTTTTCTACCTCAGAGTTTTGAACAAGGGTTTATCACAAACCAGTTGAGCTCTCTAAGAGAATTCCAATTCCTTCAGGCCTGTGCAAGAAATGGGTGTTGCTGGACCTCACCGGGGGAAACTCTCAGTATGAAAGCTTGAAGTTAGCGTAAAAGAAGGGTTTGGAGGTTTTGCTCCTCTCTTGCACCAACTGCCAGATCGCTTTTTCAGGGGATATATTCTGCTGCCTTGCAAAAAATAGTCTTGCTGGCCGTATTTCCTCTACACTCACGATGATATTATCGTTACCTGGGCATAAGCCCAGGATCGGAGCCGTTGCCTGGGGTAGCTGATGGGAACCCCCCGGCCAGCCGCACCGGCTTCTCGTCAGGCCCTCGCAGCTCTCCAGACCGCTTAAGGGCAGGACTTAGCTTCACTCTTGTTTCAGCGATGAAGATGATAATCTTTTCTAAATTTTTTTCTCGTCTTAACTGTATCGTCCTCAGACAGCTAAATAAACATCAGTATGGCCTCATGTCATCCCATTTCCATAACATATACAGAGGTAGTAATTGAATTTATTATTCAGATGTATTCAACTATTGAAACCAAGCTAATTGGCATAACGTACGCCTTGGGGATTTTTCAACGTTGTAAAGTCACAATGTATTAAGTGACAAAAGTAACAGCATTTGGCACGTTTTTCCACTCTGAAACTCGGGTTAGATTTGATTGGTCACAGCAACCAAGGGCAAGTCAAGTAAACAGGGCCTAAATCTGCCTAATTCATAATTGCCAGGTAATTTTATTCACAAGTTACCCCACCAGTGTGAATAGTTCTGCTGCTTGGAAAGCTGTGTCTGTCACAACGGAGTCACCTGTGAGTTGGGTGCTGCACCTCCTTGTAGTGAGGAGCGGTGGGATGTCAGTCCTGCGGTGCCCTCTGAGGCTACGGGGAGCTGCGATGGGATTCCGGCGGTTTTGCGACTGGTGAGGTACACACATACATAGAAAGAGAAATTTCAGCATTTCCATTCACAAAGAAGAGTCAAGTCAACTTCTTAGCTCACGGTGAAGAGCCTGGCTGGAGAAGAATGGGTAAGCAAGGCAACTTGCCTGGATTTTAGAAAAAAGTATTGCAAAATCTTTTGTCTTGATGTTCTACTGTCGTATACCAAGAATCAGATGATAGCTAAGTGACCGTAGTCCCTCCTCAACTGCGGAGCTGCCGTGCAGAAAAAGCTGGATGCCTCTGCCACGCTTTTACCTCCTCCAACACTGCAGCTGTTCAGCAGAATATCTTTGGTGTCTCCGCTTGAAAAAGAAACCATTATTTTGGTGCTTTAAGAATCGAGATTTGATATGCATTTCTCATATTTTTATGTTATATGTCTCCCGATTAGTGTGTCATCACGTACCTGCAAAGAGGGAGTCAGCAAAGTAATATTCAGATTGATACATATGAGCCTTAGGTGGATGGCAACGTTTAAATGCCTAACGCTGAGCCAGTAATTCTGCTGGCTGTGGTCACATGCAGGACCCTTATCAGAAAACCAGTGTCAAGAGAAATTGTACTGAACCTTATCAAAACTGCTGTCATTTTCAAGCAGCAAGATCTTTGGCTGATTTCTGCCGGTGCCCTCTCATGAAGGGGATCACTCAGCTGGATGTGGAAAAAATCAAACAGTACTAAAAATCTTTGAAAATGATAAATCCTGCACAGAAGAGCACTTACAGGCATTTGGAAGTGGGACTTGCTTGACACATGATTGCTTTTCAGGTTAAATGGTTTCTTTCTAATAAAGATTTTCTCCCCGTATTAAGTTAATATAACTGGGTTGTGTTTGTACAAAGACCTATAATGATTGTCTTTTTTCTTACCAAACTGCTGCTATAGCTTCTGTTGTCAGTTTGATTAGCCTGCCTGCTTGTTTGAAGCAATGTCAAAGATTCCTAGTCTTCAACATCATTACAAATGGCCTAAGAAATGTTGCTAGCAACATGGACATAAAAAAGTGGACTCCATTTTTCTCTAGATCTTTTCCACACCCTTCGCCTGCTTTTTAAAAAGATTTTTTTGTTAATTTAAATAAATGCTAAGCATCTAATATTGTACTTCTGTTCTTCTTTCAGCATACATTTTTCAGCACTCCATCATCTACCACCATGTTGCTCAGCTGTTGGGTCCAATTTGCTCTTCCAGCTCAAGTGCTCTGTGTTTTCCTCGTGTTCGATCTCTGGGCAATCAAACCACCCACAAACACAGTCTTCTGCACAGCGAGGTTGGGGCTGGGCTCTGCTGTGACAGTAAGGAAAGGTTTGATTTCAGCGGGGCAGAAGTATTCCCTGCCCATTTGTTTTACTAGGGTACAGAATAGGCCAAAATTAAGAGCTTACGTAGGCATTTTGTTGAATCTGGGCCACAGAAATCAATGGAGGTTTTGTGGAAAACTGAGTATTGTGCACATTTTTTTCAACACTGTCTCTGTAGAAGAACATTTCTGAAAAAAATTGACACAGTCCCCACAAGCTCCATAGCCTGATAAACTAAATGGGGACTTTCTGCGTGTGATCTTTCCCCTTGCAAAGTCATCCTCTTCTCGTCTTCGCATCTTCTCGTCTTCTCGTCTTCTTCTCTTCTCTTCTCTTCTCTTCTCTTCTCTTCTCTTCTCTTCTCTTCTCTTCTCTTCTCTTCTCTTCTCTCTTCTCTTCTCTTCTCTTCTCTTCTCTTCTCTTCTCTTCTCTTCTCTTCTCCTCTCTCCTCTCCTCTCCTCTCCTCTCCAATTCTCTTTTCTTCTCTTTTCTTCTCTTTTCCTCTCTTTTCTTTACTTCCCTGCTTGCAAGGCAGGTGCCTAAGAGACACCTGTCATACTGCAGGGCAACCCCCTAATGCAAAAGTCCTTATTCTATGCAGCTCTGTCCTCTGAGAGGCATGTGGCTCTTTGGTTTTAAAAAACAAGATTTTTGCTGTTTATTCCTCGATCTGTTGCCTGTCAGCCAGGGTTTTGCGCTAAACCCCATCACAAGATTATCTGAGCCTGAAGGCTGTGATCAGCAAGTTGGGCTCGGGGGATGCTCTGCGGCGGGGAGGGAGGATGCGGGCGCGCTGCTTTGGGAAGAATTGCCTTTTCTCTGTACTTTCGGTTGTAGCTGGGCAGTGCTGTGAGTGTGGCTGCTGCAGCGGGAGACGTCGATAAGGACGAGAGCTGGGAAGCGTCCCCCAGCGCAGCCCCCACCTCCTGCCCCGTCCCATGCTGCAGCTGCTAGAGGAAGGCGACTCTTGTCGATACCCACAAGCTTCACCCTGGGCTTATTGATCCGGGCTTATCTGGGAATTAACTATCTCCATTAGGTCGTCAGTGTTAGCACAGGGGTTGCTGTGGTATTTTAGACAAAGCCCTCTTTTGAGATTTACTGCTTGGCTTCTGCCCATCTGGGTTCCCTTTGATGCAGGGAGAAGAAACTGCAGCTTTGCAAACTTCTTAATGACAACAGCGTTAGCTGGTTGCAGGTATTCGTGCGACGGGCCTGTAGGCACAGATACATCATGTCTGCAGAACTGGCTCAGGAGCAGGCCTGGCAGCCCAGTTTAGCAGGACTAAAACATTTCTCTATGATTTTCAGTAAACACAATGAAACCATTTGGAAAGCGTTGTGGGTTTCTTTCCCAAGCAGTACTTTTCAAAGTATTCACCACCCTAGGAAGCAGAAAAGCTATCTTTTAATTCAAGAATCATGGGAGATAAGAGAAGAGAAGAGAAGAGAAGAGAAGAGAAGAGAAGAGAAGAGAAGAGAAGAGAAGAGAAGGAAAAGGGAAGGGGAGGGGAAGGGGAAGGGGAAGGAAGGGAAGGGGAAGGGGAAGGGAAGGGAAACGACAATAAGTTTGTGATATGTCACAAACTTGGCACCGGGTGAGCTAGTGACAGGCCCTCTAAGGAGAGAGCAGTCTCTTAATCAAGATGAGTGCGAGGTGCTGCAGAGCACCGGAGGGCTTCCATTGCTGCAAATAGCAGCAGGGGTAAAAGGGCACCTGTGATGCTGCATTTGCTGTAAGCAGCTAGAATGGGAACTTAAAAACAAATGCTTGCTCGCTCCTAGAAGATTTGGTGGCACGTGTACCAACGGTTAT
This sequence comes from Harpia harpyja, assembly GCF_026419915.1. Taxonomy (NCBI): domain Eukaryota; kingdom Metazoa; phylum Chordata; class Aves; order Accipitriformes; family Accipitridae; genus Harpia; species Harpia harpyja. Next base: position 5,657,234 of record NC_068947.1, read on the forward strand.
TCCTTTCATTCAGTATGTTACAAGTTTTCTGCCCGTTCCCCAAAGGCCCCAGCTTGTTTGCCTTCCCAGTACAAGGCAGGACATACTGGGGCAGTCACCCCGCCTCGCCTGGGCGGCAGCCGCCAGCACCCAAGAAATGACCGGCACAGCCTCTGAAACTGCCTCTCGCCCGCTCCGCGGTGATGCTTCTGTTCCTGGAAGGGTGAAAGGGAATAGAAGGACAATTTTTCCTAAATGTGATAAAAATTTACAAGACGTGCGAATGTGCGTACGCTAAAGCATGTGCCGCAGGCGAGACAGCGGCGTGCTAATTGGTGTTCCCAGCCACGAGTGCAGACCGAGGTGTCGGCAGAGCCGCTCTCTTGCTGCTGCGTAATTACTTTGCCGTGGTTTTGCTGCCTTCCTACCACGTCCTGGCTTGGTTTTATGTCTTGCAAAAGTATCGGTACCCTTGTGGATCTAAGTGTTTAAGAAACACTCAGTTCCTTACCTGGGAATTTGTTCACATCAGGATTTCGTGAGCATACACCCAAACGCGGTGCGTAGTGAGTTACTGAGTCCAACCTCTGGACATTGTCTTCACCATGTGCATAAGCAAAGAACCCATTCAGCAAACAGCCAAGGCGGGAAGAATAATTATATGGCCCCTTTTTAAAGCTGAAGGTACTCTCTGTTGGGAAATACAAAGAGTGGTACTTTAGAGAACTAAAATATCATCAGTAATGTGTGCTTCAGGGTCAATGCTGTGTAACCTGTGACCGCTGAATGGCATTACAGCTCTATGGACTGGCTCATCCTGCTTTAGCAAGAAATGCAACTGGGATAGCAAAATAATGTAAACTTAGCTTCCCTAGATAAAAGCATTTTATATGTAAAATACATTAAAAAAATAAAGTCAAATTAAGGAAACATAAAAAGCTAAGAGATTAAGTGGGTTTAGGCTTTTATCCAAATCCTCTTACTCTTTCCCAGGATGAGGTTCAAACAAAGCAAAAGCTAAATGTAATAACTGCTATTACAAGTTGATTTTGAGAAGTGATTACTCTAAGGCAGGCTGCTGCATATCTCCAGGAAAAGAGGGTCTTAAACATCTCGGTGTATTTCCCTGCTTACCCACAAGACTCATTCGCGCTGATGTCCCAAGGCAACGCCTTCAGAGTCTGTATTGTCAGAAATCGCATGCATCTCTGCAGATATGGGTGATATCTGATCTCACCATCAGCCTCTGGCATCCCTCAAAAGACTGCCTGGACATACCAATCCCGCTGATTAGAGCTTCTGCATTTTAATGCTCCGTTAAAGTGATACGTGATGCCCAGACCGGAGCACGTGGAGAAGGCAGCGGGGCAAGGCTGGGCAGGATGGGGAGACCAGGCACACGACGGCGTGCCTCACCCGGCAGACCCGGGAAAGATGAATATCCCCCCTGGGCTACTTATAGCACTTGCCACACAAATCTGCGTCAGGCTAGAACCGACCGGGTAAAAGAACAAACGTGGCATAATTGTACAATAATACCTTCTTTTCCTTTAATTATGAATCATGCAATATTCCTTTTAGGACAAATTACTTTTTCACTATAGAAAACAATATCGCAGAAAAGAGCAACAATGCAGATAAGCGTGATTGACTGCAATGTTCCTCAGCCGTTGTGGCCACAGAGGATATTTTTCAGCTCCCAGAGCAGGCAGCAGCGAGCGTGCTTTACAGAGCCAGGTCAGAGACAGGAGCCCAACCTTCTTCTAAAAACCCTTATCGTACTTCTCGGGATGAAGTCAGCCTCAGCCGTTACACTGCTCTGCGTGGTGAGCCCTCTTGTTTCTTACAGCGTGTCTCTGTGCTAGAATCGCCCTTTGGTTTTTGCAAGGGGATGGTGATCCCAAAGCCGATGATAAGAACATAAAACAATATTGCGGTCCTTAAATGCTGAAAGAGAGAGGATCTTGCATCGCAGCTTCAGGCACACCAAGAGTGTTGAAACCCCCCAAATCCCACTGTTCAGGGAAGGAGGCTCTATATATAACTGCACCAGAGTATGGCAATCAGGGTGGTAATTAACAAATAAAAAAATCACACCCGTGACCCTTAGGAAACACACGGACTTAAGTAATGCAAGCAGCAGTTTGGTTATAACATCTTCCTTGGCCCATCTTCCCTTAAGCCAGCCTCTTTTCACACTGTGTGTCTGAGGGGCCCTGGCCCAAAACCTCTGAATGCAAGTGAATATGTGCAAGCTACATCAAGTTTCAGGGTCTTTAGAAGGACCACGAAAGTGCCCTTTTGGGGTGCAAATAAAGGCCCATTTGCCAAATCCATTAGCAGGAATGGAATAGCGCATTTAGGAGGCAGGATGGGGAAAGCTTTCTTTGGGGAAAGACAGCTTTTAAATATCTGTCTACCAAGATATGCTTCCCAGCTGTTAATTTGGATATTAAAGAACTTCATAGACATGACAGGGATTCCATCAGCCTTTTTAATTTCTGCCCAGGGACTTGCTACGTACTATTGCTACACATAGCACTACTCAAGTAGATGGAAAAGACTGGAAAGAATGCAGTTCCCCTGATTTCACTTCCTTCTTTTCAGCCTTTTGCAAGCAGTTTGTCTGGTTTATGTGCAGCACATACTGCAGGAGATGGGGTGTCTGATCCCTCAAGTGTTCGGTGTTGGGCTGCCACTCAAGAAGCAAAGACCTCTGTGTTTCACGTGTGTCTCTCCTATAGGGGCTGGACGGGGTGTATAATATCCCGCTGTGGATAAAAGAAGGGAGTAGAGAAGGGATACCTATTACAACAGGGACTGGGGATTATATATATATATATATCTTTCACAAAAAAAGCTGAGAACCCAATGACCCAATGACTACCAACCTAGCAGATGCTTCCTCGGGTCATGCAAAAGGGTACTTGGAAGTCAGCACAACGTTGAAACAGAGAGGAGCCTTTTATGTCTAGAGAAGAACAGAAGTTATGCCTAACACGTTCGGACTTTTTTCTCTCAGAGTTGTTGTCTCCTCTGCATAAAATACTCTTTTCTAATATCAGCTGGAGAGTCCTTTTTTTTTTTCTTTTGTATTTTTTTTAAATAAAATTTTAATGAAGCTGCTGCTAATGAGAGCTCTGTCAAAGCTTCCAATAATTACCACAATATCCCTTGATGTTTGTGGGGAAATAGAACGTTGGAGTATTAATTGACCTCCTGATAGTAAAGAGGACCCCTCTAGCAGAACGAGGATTAAAACTGAGAAGCTCTTGGAGTCCAGTGCTACAGTATGGGAAAAAAAAGCTCTGAAAGTTATGGGAAGGTCATCAGGATGGTCCAAAAAAAAAAAAACCTCTCCAGGGAAATGAAAGCAGCTGGATTAGCAAAATACCTCATTCCCAATGCTGAGTTTACCCAGAAGTCAAAATGAGTGGTTCTCCACACAAAAAAGGAGACCTGGATAAAGAAGGAAGGACTGCTTCTTGCTCTCCATCAATGCCTATGGGTCCCATCAATGCAGTTGCAGTCTGTAGACTACTGTACACCACATTGCTGAGAAAAGATTCTTGAGAGCTGTTTTCAGTCCATTTTGTGTTAAAAAACCAGCTAACCAACCCAAGCAGAAGCTCAGAGAACCCGGTAATTCATCTGGGAGTTCGTGGACTGTGGCACTGCTCCAGCATCGCCATCACTAGTCGCAGTGCCTGCCACCCTGACCCCCCTCAGTCTTCCCTGGAAGGAGTAAATTATCTGAGGAGGAGTAAAATTTCTCACATGGGAGAACAGGAGAAACACTCCTCTGAAAAAAATAAAAGCCCGAGAGAGTAAGACTTATCTTACAGAGTTAGATGAAATACCTATGCCTAGCAAAGTATGTGACAGAGAGTCCATAAAAATGTGCAACCAAGTAGCTGTTGACTTGCTTTATCTACAAATGTCAAGTTTAATTCATCTATGTCACATAGTTAAGGGCTTACATACACCGTAATCTACATATAAATTCTAGGACAAATAGCAATTTATACCTAATCTCTGCCCTATATTTCTGCAGGTGTTAGGTGGGAATATGTAGTAGAGTAGCATTTCTCACCTTGAAAGAAAATCCATAGTCAATACCCAGTTGTGCTGCTGGCACAAGTTGCAGCGGTCGCTGTCAGTTTGATCGCAATCCGTTAGAAAGCCCCTCTGTGCAGTGCCCCTTGAATCTCATTTAACTGTGATGAACAGTCCTGTAGCTTTAATTTCTTTCACCGGTGGAAAAGATTATTTTATATTTTGTGGGGACAGTGTCAAGCGGGGTAAGAAGATAGAAATTAAAGTCAAGAAGAGCAACGCGGTCAGAGATATCCAGCCAGTTGATCACATCTCCTCTTTAGCAATTCTGTGCACAAACAACAGGGTAGGGTTTTGGCGTATTTAAGCTCTTCACACCAGTTAATGACAGAGTCCAGGCAGGGTCCCCCTGCGTGACTCATTGCAAGAAAGAAGGGAAAACCCCAGCACGGTGTGAATTTGTCTCCCCTCATGGCTGGGAAAGGGTTGAGCTCTCAGCTTTATCCCGGAAAAACGTGGTGAAATGAACTTTGAGCGCTGGCTTGCTTTCTCCCAAGGCAAGAGCAGTCCCAGTGTCCGCACTACCTCACCACTGCTCATAAAACATAATCCCTGGGCGTAGGGGCTGCGTTCAACCTGACCGTGACTCAAGAGCCAGGAATGGGCTGCACCGGTCTGGTCTGTAGTATTTGGGGTGAGGGGTATAACTGTCAAATAGTCCAATTCAGATAGCCCCCTCTCAAGCTTTCAGAAATTTATGTGAGCTGTTCGAGTTTCATGAATAACACGCTTGGATTGGCAGTCTTATAGAGAAAAAAGATTAGGTTTCCTTGTTCCTTTACTTTATAGCTTTCTGCCTACAAGACCTGATTCATCTCTCACTGAAGATGATGGGAATGGTCTTTCCACATTCTGGCCAGAAAATAGGCTGTCTCATTCATTTCTGTGACTTGGGCTTCTGCAGAAAACGTTAGAAGATTATATATGTGACCTGTTAAAGTTGCCATCATTTCAACAGCACTACCTGGCTACATCTCTGTTAGCAAATTAAATGTGCCGAGGACCACACTGTGGCAGTGAAGTCGGCTGGCGCAGAAGAGTCTGCATCCACACCGTTGGTCTTTCTTAGCCTCCCAAGCCGGGTAGTCATATGCAAACTGTGTTGTGGGGATGGTCCCTGACCTGTGCTAACTCGTAGCCCAAGTTACCCTAGTTACCCTAGGCCAAAACTGTCCCAGAGACTGTTGTAATAATTTTAAAGCATACCTGATCAAGTTGCAATGCCAGGAACATCTTACAGTGTCAAATAGTACAGATAAAAACCCAAGCTGCTTAAGTTGAGACCCAAGCATAAGTATTGAGTACAAGCTTAAATGATTACCTTCGTTACTTTATAGCGATGGAAATTCTTGCTAGATGTTTCATCTCAGCCTTTTTGAAGTAAAATCCTATCTTGAAAGAAAGCTCAGCCCACATGTTAATCGGAGCCTTCCCATTTACTCTATTTCACTGTAAACCAGCTTGCTTAGTATTTTAAAAAGGGAAGGTGCCTGTGCTTTTTGCCAGTCTTTAATTCTGTTTAACCTGGAACATGACACAGGACAGAAAACTGTAAATTTGTCCATGATGAATACAAATAGAAATACTGTGGCTGACATTCAATCTGTTAATTCATGCAGCATGTTGCAGGAAAGGATTTGGTGATGATAAAGGTGTTTACAGTTCTGCTGAGGATGTAAGAGCCACAAAGGCATCTGAAACAAATACTGGAAAAAAACACCCCAACAGACTGTAAATAAGCCCCACATTCTGCTAAGAGTAAATTCTATAAATATCTTGAGAGTTATTCTGTCGATACTCATTTAAATAGCAAAGCTGAAGTCATTCAGAGTTTTTGGGTCGGATAAAATTTTGTTTGACACAGCCAATGACTGTGACCAGACGTGATATATTGTTCCGCGTCACCTCTGGTTCAGTGATATATAGGGGCATTGTTGCAACGGCAGATTATTAGAGAAGTTAGAAGCACTATAAAAGACAGTAGGATAATGCCAGATTTGTGATCCCAAGCTACGTGACAGAATGAGTACAATTTTGAAAGCTTCAACATCAACCAGAATAGAAATGCAGCTTTTAGTATTTTAGTAATAGTGTTATTAACAAACTATCTCTAACCCATGCCAAAGTACTTAATGTGCTATAATAGCATCAATTAAAAGACAATAATGGACTTAATAATGTGGCCCATAATGGAAAAAAATATTCATGTGGATTATCTCTCCATACCCAAGAGAAAAATTCCAACGGAAGACGCTATAATGAACATAACGCTAAACATCCTTAATCTAATATGAGTTAGAAATACGCCAGGATAGAAAATAGTGCGGATAAACTCAAAGCCGTGTCCAGAATGTTCTTCAGCTGCTTTGCTTGTTGTTTTGAATACATACATTTTCAAAGACACCAATAGCAAAAGCCAGTCATTGGCCCAGGTCGGTTTGAGCTGCACTTCCAAGCAAATATCGCATCAAATTCAGTCTTGCCAAAGGCAGGTCGTCTTGACGGCTTCTTCCAGGACCTGCCTCCCCCAGTGGCTACTCTCACATCAAGCGGTACTGGCATAGCAGCGACAAGAGTAGCCATTCTGGGTAGTCCAGGGACCCTGACCCGGTATTGGCACTCCGGGATGAGGTTGATTACCGCTGGCTTCACGTGACCGCTCTGGTTTGTCTGTAAAACCCCAGCTCTTCGGAGACCGCGTTCATTTTGCCTAGCCTTGCACACAAAGCTTGGCTTTCTGCTGAAGACGTGTCTTCATAAGGGGATTGCGAGAGGTCGTGGTCAAACAGCATGTTTGGAATCCAGCAGCCGAATGTCCTGTTTGACAAACTAGGGCTTTCTGCCTATGTTGACCCTGGACGGAGCTGTGCTGTCGGCTGGGGATACGCGGCGTACCGTTGAGTTCTGTATTTGGAAATACCCTAGTCTGCGTGCCTGCACTGTACAACACCAGAGTACTCTTGTGTAGATGTTTGTTAGCCCTCTCATGGACTACAGTCATCTTATCCATTAGTCCATTTTCTGTTTAAACATGTCCAAGCTGTCCATTTGTTCAGACGTCATTCAGTTATCGCACGGTTACTTTTGCTTATTGGCCTTTCCCGCGCATTTTTGAAAAACCAGCTGCAAACATGGTGTTGCACAGGACTCCTCCGTTCTGGTTTTACCAGGGTCCGTTTACACCCGTTTACGCCCGGAGAGCCCTGATGGTGCGTCGCAGCCAGCCACGTCAACATGGATCGGCCCAGTGACAGCGAGGAGAGATGGAGGCTTTCCCGCGGGAAGGCAGGAGAGGACGTTGCGTGTTTGAGATCCTGGCAAGGTCCGTTCTTCACTGTCTACCTCCAGGCCACTTGAATTATGCCCTGTGCAACATCTTAAGGCTTTTGCCTGCAGTTCCTAGTTTCTACGGAAAGATAACAGGGCTGGGGTGATTAAATCACGTCCAGAGACCTCTGGAAATTCGTCTGGAAATGGAGAACATGCTTAAGACTACACTTATGGTGAACTCAATTAAAATAAGGCTTTATTTTATAGTTTTTGAGAGATGAATTTAGGTTTATATTCAAGGACCCATCTCCAAGTTATAGTAAAATATAGCAGAAGGTTAAATTCTTCTCCTCAGTCTGCTTATTCTGACAGCATAAATTCTTGTTTGTGTCTTACTGATTCCAAGACAGGGTAACATCAGAATTCATGAACAGTAACAGACAGATAAGTATTTAATCCAGAAAACAATATGCAAATCTACTAAAAAGAAGTGTTTCCTTCTCAAAATTAAAGCTTTTTGGAAACAGCACTCAACTCATTCAAAAACAGCAATGCAGAATGAACCATACAATGTGCTAAGCAAGAAAATATATAGCAAGAAAATATAGAAGGAAAAGAAAGTGGATGATAATTAGAGTGCATTCGTTTACTAGCTACGTTACCTCTCTTAACATATGCTACTACATTACTGTGACTACTGTGTTTTCTGTAGTTCTCTCCATTTACCTTTCCAGCGGTGTGATTTATTTTTATCCATTTATACCCTCTTTAGACCCTTGGATGTATTTTGTTGTTTTATTTATATTGTCAGATTTGCTTAAACAAATAAGCGGATAGACTTTAATGTGTTTTAAAGAAAAAAGTTCTATGAGAGATGCATTTAACTAAGTGAAAGGGATTCCTAAATACAAAGGTGGAAACTATGAAATTAGAACTCAGAGTTATAGGAGAAAAAAAATTGCATTAAAAAAATATACTGACTAGGAAATCCAGATGTGCTTTTGTGCTATTCCAGAAGCAGCACAACATCTGATCATTCTGGCTCAGCCCAGAAACCTCTAGATTGGTCTCACATCAGGATTTGCTTGATTTAAGTAGATTTAGCCTAAGCATGTTTTCTAACTCTATGGTAAAAACAACCTCCCCTCCCAGTCAACTAAGAACATTATGCATTAATATGAACGACTGCCTTTGATAAAATTAACACTCATTGCCAGGAGCCCCAGCTTTAGTGCAATAATGAAGTAGGTAAAATCTAAATCATGCCAAGCAGACACTGTAATTGGTGAGTTACTGAGCTCAAAAATCAAACAGCTAGACAGAAAATACGCCGGAGAAATGACAGGAAGGAAAGTGATGGGAACCAGAACGCGGTCCTGTTTGCTGGATGAAGGCACAAAAGGGATTGGGAAGGAACAGAGTTTGAAACGGTCGGGTTTTGGGTCACGTCTCTGGAGGTGTGGAGTCCTCTCCAAACCTGGTCTCCGGCTCTGCGGAGCACTGCGCGGGGTCACTCAGCACCTCGCCGGGTCAAACCCCATCAGGGGGATTTCGGGTGTCAAATTGATGACCGGAGGCAAGCTTAAGCGAAATAATGAATGGTCCGAGGACATGAGACAGGGAAGCTTGTCTGGTCCGGCCTCAAAGACATGGTGCTGGGGAGAAGGGAATAGATAAAATGAGAGCTAACCGGTTACTGAAGTACCTATGGCCGCGTGTGTACCGTAACTGGAGGCGTAACTAACTCGGACAAGATAATTGCCAGAGCTCTCTGTTCCCCCCGTTCCCCTGGCTGCTTCTATGTCAGATGATTTGGGAATTCAGAAATCTCAGCAGCTAATCTATACCATCAGATTTCTGTCACCCCTGCAGTTTCCTTTTTTAATGAATATTGAATGTATACTGACCCTGAGATGATGACAGTGCGGAATATTTTCAGGTTCTTGAAGGTCACAATACATTTTGGGAAGCGTTGTCAGCACAAAAAAGGCTTTGGTGTTCTTTCACCTAAAGCTAGATACGAATGAGCTATGACCTTTATTGGACTCGTATCAATGTTTGTGAACAATGTACAGCTCAGAAGATGAAGAGATCAGCACCAGGACCTTTTGCTCCGTTTGCTGCTGCGTTACAGTTTGTCAGCTGATACCTGCATAGCTGCTACTGGGCAGAAAGCCTCTATAAACAGGCAGTCAAGTTTAGTTGGACTAGCTGGTAAATATATTCTTAATAAATACAGATGTGCTTTCACGTGGTGCTGAGCTACTACTCACTTTGGATTTACCGGGGGCTGCGGCAGCTCAGTACTTCCCAGGATGAGACCCAAGGTGCCTGCTGTTGCTCCGATCAAATACAAATGCAATTTCCTCATTGATGTTATTACCAGCAGGACTAAGCCTTAAAAACTTGTGGAAGACTTTTGAACCCCTTTTGATCCATGCGTGTCATAACGGCGAGGGTCTCCGGTGCTGTTGAGCGCGAATTATAGGAACAAGATTGTAATAGCCGATACAGACTGTGACAATGCAGCCAAATGAGCCCCGTTCCTGAGTGTTTGTTTTCTCAGAGCCCTGGAGACGAGCAGTTATGGGAAAATCTTGAGTTCATTAAAATCAAAGATGCTCCTGGTGTGCACGATTGCTGAGAAAGGTGACAGGGAGTGTTCCCTGGGCAGAGAACAATGTGTGGGTGTATGTGCGTGTGTCTATATGATAATATGCCCATTGTGATTTTTTAAGAAAATGTAATGAATTCTAATGGCCTGACTTATTGATTTCTGAATGCGGCACAGCAGCCAGATGTAGTTGTTAGTTAGTAGGTAAAATATTTCGCTGATGGCTGAAGCAGGAATTTTTAGGAGACTTATTTAACGATAAAAAATGTGTTATCGAGTCAAATGTGCTGATACTACTTTTGTAAGCTAGCCCGTCTGCTCGGTCTGATAGCCCGACCGCACATACATGAATGATGCCAGCTGTAAGAAAAAAGGAGTGTCAGCATCCCCTCCTGGTAATGACAAATGCTATTTACTCCAGAAAGGGAGGTTTTCTGGAAAGGAAAAGGAATAATTTCAGGTTTGCACAAGGCAGCAGGGGAGAGGGAGTCCCTCTCTCCCGGAATCGGTCACACAGCCCCACGCCAGCCCCGGTCAGACCCGCCCGGGGCTGTTCGTTTCACAGCCCTCTGGTTCAGATAGGTTAAGCAATCAGAAAAGCATCTTATTTCTACCCTTAAAATTGCATTTCATGTTGCTTTTTCTTCAAACGTTTGTTTGAAAAGCCTCATCAAAAAAAATAGCTGACTGCGGTCTGCTTTGGTTTACCGTTACACCTCTCTGGAACTGAAGACAGCCTGAAATAAGTTAAAACGAACAAAGCCGGGGACGCTGTCTCCCTGTGTCCAGGTACCCAGGGCTTGTAGATGCCCATGGGGCATTTAGGGGAATTGTTCAGAGACACCAGGCCTGGGAATTTTCCAGATTTACTGCAGCGGGCCAAGAGAAGGAGGAACGTGGGAAATGTTCCCTGCAGCAGACAAGCGGCCGATTAGCATCCCCCCTCCCGAGGGACTGCGAGTGAGAGACGTGCCAACGCGTCGGGCAAACCCCACGTCTCACGCTGGGGCTCTGTGGGCTTCAAGTGCTGCTGAAGGCAGTTATTTCCAGCATCTTGCTCAAAGAGAAACACGTATCAGTAGTAATAAGGCAAACAAACAAAGCCAAGCTGGTTTTACCGTTCAAACATACCTAGAAATAATTACATTAATCAACTTAGTACTTGAGGAGGAAAAATGTTTTTCTGTTTTACCTAGCGCTTTGTAGAGTGTTTGACGTGGTCTCCCAGCAGCTAATAAAAGTAAATACAGCAGTGTCTTTTTAAGAAATGCATCTTTGCTAGTGAACAGTAGCTACTTAAGCTGGAACAGCTCAGATTCAGGCGTCATCAGTTTATAGAGCTGCATGTAATCTTTCAAGCCCTCCCTTCTGGACAGACGGCTTCTAGCTGACCGCAGCCATAGAGGTAAGGAAAACACTTGACAACTTTATGCCTTCTTCAGTCACTCTCTGAATGCTGGAGCCGCTTGCCCATACCTTGCAAAACATCGAACATCTTCCCTCCGTTATCCGACAGCGAGATGAATCCTACCTGCTGACATGATTGCTGCTTTCCGGCCAAGAATACACTCATTTACTGAGCACGTCATGTTCAAAACTGGCTGAGCCCCGAAATAAATCTCTCGTCTCTTTACATCTCCCGTGTTGGAGTTTGGGAAAAATAGACAGAATCGCATGCTGGAGTAAAATAACAAGATCAAATTACCATATAGCAACCAGAAAGAAACTAAAATAGCAATGCAGCCCTGTCACATTCTGGAGCTGGAGCACAGCCAGTTTACAGTCTCCTTTTCTCTGGTGCACCCTTAGGGTGAGTAAAAATCTGTTATCCAAGGGTACCTTGAAAAACCACCTGTTACAGATTCCCAAGTCATAGATACAAGCGGAGTTAGTTACGTGGAAAGGCTGACCTTACCTATATGCTGCAGCCCAAATGTTTTTGGGGGATGGCTTTGCCACCAGTGAAAATATATTTAACTAAGCATGCTTGAAAGCCAGCCATATTTTCATGATGAGTTTAGTTTATGATTCTTATTGATTTTAATAATAACAACAACAACAACTTGTGGACAAACAGAGGTATGTTCTTTGTTGTATAAAACATAAAAGGAGACACCACCTCCTCCAGTGCAAAGTTCAGGAGGACTCAAATCTGCTGAACCCCTGAAAATTTTGGATGCAGAGATTCCTCGTGAATGCAGCGGTCGCCAAGACATCTCAGTAGGGTCACTCTTCCCAGAAATCTCCTTTTCCTGGAGGGCAGAGCTGATTCTCCCCTCTCTCCTCGGGGGTCTGCTTTGCTCAGCCACCGGTTACAAAAGCTGGACCAGAATTCAGGCTCTTCCCGACCTTAATGAACTGTATCGCCTGCACTGCCAGAAAGAGAAAAAAGAAAAACAAAGGAAAAACAACCCTGCCCAAACCCCTAACTCTATTTCAAAAGAATATTAACAGAACTAATTAGTTGTTTCTGATTTGGTGAATTCAATCCAATAAATGCAGCCAGTTGGTTAATATCTTTATTCCAGCATCAGACAAGCATCCATCATCCAAACTAGGTGCCATTAGGTAGCTCGTTATATCTGAGCGACGAGTATTGATTAGCAAAACCCGAGGCCCAGAGTTTGCAAAACTCTGAAATTTATCACCTGGCTTTCAGAGGCACCAGATCTTCAGTGCTGTTCACCTCAGGGGAATCTGGCAGCGGCTTAGCACTTCTGAGATTCAGGCCATTTACTTAGCTGGGGAAGTGTGGATTTATAAACCTATGCTTCCTTTTCAAATTGCAGGGTTTTATATGCTTGCTAAATCCATGCCATTTCATGAAAATAAGAGATTGAAATCCTAAGGTAGGCTAATGCACTTGAGAGAGCTGCGCTCAACACATTTTTCCCTCTGGCTGTGCTGGTCCTGGTCCCCCGGCAGCCCACTCTACGAGACCCAGATGTCAAAATGGGGCAGAAGAAGACATCCACACCGATGAAAGTGCCTGGACCCACTGGTGCCCACTCTCCCGTCCCTCGCCCCTTGGTCAGGGTGTCCCTCCCTCCCAGCAGTGCCAGCTGGTTCCAGTAGCCCCCCGGGACCCACTGGTGGGGAGCAGGAGGCGGGTGCCTTGCCTCCAGCCCGCAGCACCCCACGCGGGTCACGTCATCACCCAATTCCTCCCCTAAATTGCATAAAACGCTTCCTCTCCCCCAAAGGAAAGCATGCAAACTGTGTGTTTTCTTCTAGAAAAGGAGGCTGTGTCAGGACAACGAATTGTTTTTACTAATAAAATCTGACAAAGAGTCACTCTTGGGCAAAATATCATCTACCACGGACAGAGGAAGAAAAATTGTGCTAACTCTTTAATGGTACCAGCTCTCCTTCAGATCACCCTGTTAGGACGGCAATATTGCAGCAGCGTTGCCGGCCATGATTTCCTCTTCTGCTTGCAAACCGCTCTGCTTTCAGAAAGCGTTGCCAGAACTGACGCTGTCAAAACCAACTCTGTGTTACAGGGTTTTTCCCCTTTTCTGTGACCTTGGTGGTAATTAAGTGTCTCGTTCTCACAGGGAAAAAATGTGAAGCATGAATCAGACCTGCTGGCCCGGCTGCTGATTTATGGGTCGAGTCTCTAGCTGTTACAGACAAAATTTTTAAGTCTCTGATTAAGAAGCCCCGCTGATTTAAGGATCTCACAAGAAATGTGTGCATAATGAATTATCTACAGATGATAATTCAAATTGTTCCTTGATGATTCATTTCACCTTCCTTTATTAAATTACCATTTTAGAAGTCTAACAAGGGCAGCGCAAACTGACAGGTGGTGACATTACAACGTATATAACAGGTCAGCCCAGCAGCATGCTGCGAGTCGGGGTAAGTGGTATTCGGCCCCAGTCCGAGGTGCCAACAGAGAGCAAAGGCTCAAGGAGATACAAGAGGCAAACCGGTGTCATTATGGGATAAATTTTTCTCAACATCCAGCATTTCTGCCCCTTGTGTGTCTGAACCCCTATTAATTTTTTTCCTCACTTGAGCGAAAGTTTCCCGTGAGCTGCCTGCAGTAAAGCCCTGCTCCAGTATTAGTTGCCATATTAGTATTAGTTATTAGTATTAGGTATTAATATCAGTATTAGTTGCAGTATTATTATTTGCCAGTAACAAAATAACACTGCCTGTTTTCGCTTAGGAAACGCTGAGGGCTACCAGGCATCACCAAAATCTATAGGTACATGGGTAACGTTACAAAGACATGGAAAAATGTGTGGCAGAGTGAACAATGTTTTCCCTTTCTGGGCTCAGCTTCTATTAGCAGGGGCTTATTGGATCTCCAACCAGCACGCTTGGGAACCTGGAAATCCCTGCTGTGCCCCGTGCCCTCTGGAAGGAGGGTGTAGCACGTCAATGGTGCAGACAGCACGTGTCTCACGGTCTGATGGTAGAAGGAAACGGTGAGCTTGAGTAGTGGGAACTGGGAAATGCAAATGCACCGATTCTGACGGTGCTTTAGTGTCATGTCATATTTTTCTCCAAGCAGATGCATGATAGCAATTTCTGTCTCTACATCTGACGTACATCAGGAAAGTATTAGAAAATGCAATTAGCCACTGTTAGTCCCAGTAAGAAGGCTCCGCTTACTCCTGTGTGTGTTTCATAAGCTGATGTGATCGAGGTCTCAAAAGGAGGTCCTTTTACCTTCAAACTTCTCCAGCAGTGCCATTTGCTCATGGCTGGCTGTCAACCAGAAAGGGGGTGGCCTGGACCGCAGCGCTCGGGTCATCGCAGCTCTGGCGATGACGGTGGGGCCTAAGGATCTGCTCCCAGGCACCGGGCGAGCACTGTCCCAGGTGGGGATCAAATAAGCACGCCAGGGAAATCAGAAAATGGTGTCTGCATTTTGAAGGCGCTAAATAAGCGGTAAAGGCAAAAGGCACTGTTCCGTACCTGCGGTAGATTCGCCAAGAGATTGTGCTGTTCCTGGGAAACGTTAGCTCTGCAATTGCTTAAACCCCGGGGTTTTGTATTATCTAGCCAATACATATGCTACAAATGAAGAAAACCATATTCTGGACTTCAATAATTTTCACATTCCATTGCTTGTAACGAGCGTCTTCCTGGAAATAATTTAGTAAGCCCAGCAAAACAAGGCTTCAGCAAATGCTCTTAAAGTGTAATTAATATACAGAAAAACAGACCGTAACAGCTTGTGCAGGAAAAATGACTTTCAGCAGGAGGATTTCCGTATTTTCCACAGGGAAATCCTGGGAGACTTATGCGTGCATGCTTATGCAGTGCATACACAGTAAAATCCAGTGTGTTCTGGACACCCAGGGCTTTGCTGCGCTTCCCGAAATGCTACCTGGCACACAGAGTCCAGTCGAATGCTGGGCACCCAAAGAGTCAATGCACCCTTGCTGCGCAGCACGCGGGCTCTGGCTCGGGCTCTGTCAGGTCTCGGGCCAGAACTGCTGCTTCAAGCGAGCCCTCAGGTGGCCTGAAATCCTGGACGACTGCCCCAAGCAGCCTTTTTAATGCTGGGATAAAGTTTCTGGCTAGAAAAAAAGATGCTGTTGGGGCAGCGGGGGTGTTGGCTGCTAGAGATGCTCGAGGACATACAGTCCAAACCAGCACAGGCTGCAAAATCAAGCCACAGTTACGCCTGTCTTCAGAGGATGCTGAAAGGTGTTTGTGAATCGCTCTTTCTTAATTTGTGAATTTTCTTAATTTGCGAACTTTCTTAATTTGTGAACCAATTGCTTTACAGCCCATACCAAACTGCTGTTGAACCACAAAATCGTATTAGCACATCTCTGCGCTGGGGGGGGGGGGATAATTTATCTATGTCCATAGCCAGAAACCTCTTATAACGCTAACTCCTTCAGTCACAGCAACGGAAAGGCATTTCTCACCATCCGATCTCATTATGTTCCCCTTCACTTGATCCTAATTATTCTGCTATATTCTCACCTCAGAAATCTTCTCCAGTAAGCCCTAACCTTTCCTCAAGTATCATTTTCCTTTCAAAAGCCTCTCCAATTTAATTCCAAACCCCACTCCTTCCCTAAGCTGCTTTATCCCTCCTGACCTCTTAACGTCTTTCCAGTCTCCCCCCATTTGCCTCTCTTATTTTTAACTCTATTATCAGGAGCATTTCTCTGTGTGTGTGTGTGTGCGTGCGCATGGATATAGTTACCGTGATCCTTCTCTAAATCTTTCATTATTTTTCAGGAGCTCTGGACTTACTTCTGGGATATTGCTAAGACAAAATACATAGGTGATTTCAAAAGCTCCTTGGAAGCACTCGAAGGAGTCAGCCCTGTAAGGTCATTGAGGTGGCACTTGCCAAAGACAAAAAGACAATATTTGTTTCGGATGGTTTTGTTGCAAATAATAGGTAAACTGATGGGCTAATACCAGGGCAGGCACTATCAACAGGTTTTACGACAAAGCCAGCCAAAGAAAAAGAGCTACAGCCACTGGAAAAATGTCCAAAGGTGCCAGAGAAAGCAGGTAAATGCATGGATTAGAGAAGCAGCGAGCGCGACTCCGGATGGGGACAGACTCGTGGAGGAGTCGTGGAGCAAAGACGCGGGCTCAGCCGGAGCTGTGGACGTACGGCACAGGGAGAGGCTTTAAATCATTCCGAGTGGGACCGTGGCTCCAGGTAGCTAGCCGGGAAAAATGAAGTGTGGGACCCGAAACCGTTAAGATAGCATTTCCTAAAGTGTTTTTAAAGGATGACTTGCAATGCGGTTGTTTACTTTTAAAGTAATTATTATTCTTCCATGAGCCTTCAGTGTAATCTTAGTGGTTTCAGACAGATTTGCCTTGTCACAGGGACATTTTGCATGAAAGAAGTGTGCAGCCTGTAAGTCCTAGTATTTAATTTTTATATTTTTCTGCACTTCCAGGAGGGAAATTAACACAAATCAGTCTCATAATTAATTGCATCCCTCTATGAATTTGAACTGTTTTGCAGTTACTTCTCTAAATTTCTCATGTGGCTCCGCTAGCATCTAGTTGTCTTCTTAATGTCTATCCTAAAAAAGTAGTGTTGTTATAATGCAACTGCTATTATTTCTCTAATATGTCTCAGATTCTCTCTCAGCAGTAGTATCATCTTGTAGTCTATCACGCTTTTCTTTTTCCCTCTCAAAGTCTGTTTGTTGTGAAAATTACTCAGTCGTAAGTTGAGCTTCTCTCCTTTTTCTAGTGAGACGTGAAGGAGAAGATGAGAAAGAATTATTTTCAAGAGTGGAGCTGGAAAAATGAAAATAAAAACTAAGAGCTAAAAAATTCATGTTATTTATTAATAACATTAAACGCTGGAATCCAGGCTAAGAAGTGAAGAGAACAGTTGTTTACAAGCTGCCAAAAGATTGAAGTGGATAACGAAATGAAGTTTCAGAGCAGAAAGAGCAATGACCCATCCCTGGCAGTGTCCAAGGCCAGGTTGGATGGGGCTTGGAGCAACCTGGTCTAGTGGAAGGCGTCCCTGCCCATGGCAGGGGAGTTGGACTTGATCTTTAAGGTCCCTTCCAACCCAAACCATTCTGTGATTCTGTGATTACAGAATTCTCATGAATGTATTTCATGCTGGTATGTAAAATGACCTTAAACGAGAGGTGGAGGTGCCTCACTGGTGCTGCTGTGCCTACCAGTCACCCCTTGCACCGCTTTGGAACCGGAGCAGAGCTCGGGGAGGGTAATTTTCCCCCCCTCGCCAGCGGCAGAGCTCCTGGCTGCACTAGCATGGGTATTTCTACAGGTATTTCCACCAAACCCTGTGCTGTGGATATCATATTGTACCTCTTGTGGAAAATTTTCCAAATACATGACTGACTTACTTAAAGGTTACTTTTCACTTCACACTCAGCAAACTAGAGCCACACTGAGTTTTTCATAAGTTATGCCTTTTTAGGTATAGTTCTATTTGTCTCTGAATTCCTGGAAAATTTACTTCAGTGTAATCAGATTATTTGACACAGGTCCTCTCAAGTCTGCACTGTGGTATTTCCACATTTGAATACTCTGCCTCGTTTAATATGTACTTCTTTTTCCACTTTCTTATTTATTTTTCACATACTCCTTCACTGCACGTTTCCATGTATTTGCAGATGAAAAATCAGCCCTGCAGACCACGTCATTCTCCTTGTCAGAAGATTCATTCTGCTCCTGTTTGCTTCCCAATCCTTTGTCTGCCCCTTCCTCATCCTCTGCCTCCTAGTTTGTCTCTGCCTTGTGCTTCTTATACTCTCTCCCCCCACACCTCCTTCATCCTTCCTCTTCTGCTTTAGAAATCTTTTCTTGCCCTCGTCCCAGGTGCCTGCCTGCACCCCACGCTGGCGGCAGGTGATGGCAACTGCTGAAGGTGGTGGCATCTCATCTCAACATATCACCTCCCCTTCCATTAGAGCACCGTTTTGGTCATGGCTTATGGCATTTCCAAAACCTCATATGAACTTTAGAGCAACTGGGTAGTGTTGGGTTACGTTGAATGAAAGACAACGACTTGGTAGTGTTGGGTGAAGGACTGGTGTCCCCACACACGAAAAAGGACAGAGGCACATGGGTGGGTTTGGGGGGGACATGACCCTGCTCCTGCCCTTCCCCAGACCGTCACAGGAGGTGACCAGCCCCACGGCCGGGGGGATCTCCATCGCAGTGGGGTCAGCAAAAGGCACTCGGACACCTTTGACTTCCCATCACTGCCTGGGGGGGGGACGGGACCCTTTATGGGATGCAGGGTAGAGCATCTTGGGACTGCACGTCACTTACGGGCTGTTTCGGTGTGGGGAGGGAACCCAAGATGGGGAAGGGGAGAGGTCAAGGCAGTTGTGGGGGGGAACAAGTGTGGGAGAACAGGAGGAAAAAAGGGATAAAAGGGGGTGGTTGTGTACATAAGCTGCTGGTCAGTGCAGCGTGTCCTTGTTTTCTCATCAAACTCCATTTCTGACCGTTTTCCTGAGGAGGGAGGGGGGGACGTCTGGGTGGCAGCAGCTGGAGTGGGACCCGCAGGTCTTGGTGCCCGTGTACCTGTGGGCCATCGCTGGAGTGTGTGAAGGCACGTGTGTCACCAGCGAGCATCAGGCTGGACTGGCCAAAGAATAAGTCGAGTGGCCTGGGAGCCAGGGAGAGAGCAGAAGGTCTGCCAGTTGGCTACTGGAGGGACCATGAGGTCCAAGCCAACGACTGGGGAGACTGTAGGGTCTGGAAGTCACCTGAGAGACGTGTGTGTGTCTACGTGTGTGCGTGTACATGTGTGTACGTGCCTACCAGCAGCACTGACCCGGCTGGATCGCCTCTGTCCCCTTTGAACGTGTGATGGGAGCAGAGCTGGGCTGATGCTGAGAGCTTTCAAAGCTCCGCACGTGCTGTCTAAACTGGAGGCAGACTTTGATACAGACCGTCAAACCTCAAATCTATCCTGCTTCAGCTCACTTGGAAAACATAGTTCTGCACCGTAAAGCTGTAATCCCTGTTGAAACCTCTTCACGAAGGAGAAAAAAGAGAAGACGCTGTAACATAAGTCGGCCTGCTATCGCTCAGTCTTTCATATTGGCTTTCTTTGTAGAAAAAAGTGTTTGCAATCGATAGCTTTGAATTCTATTTCTGCCTGGGTCCCTTTAAGTGACAAATAACTAAGATCACATTGTTGGAGCAAAACCACAAGAAAAAGTCATTAACAGTTCATAACGCTCAATGTCTGTGCCCTTGGATTACAATTTTAATACAGTATGCCTGGGTGCTGGGTGTACTAACTCATGTGTAAGCAGCCATTTCGCATGCACGGCAGAACAGGGAGGTATTTCCCCTCAAGGGACTTGAAAGAAAATAGACATCGCGTGGCAGCCTCGGAGATTTGCCATGCAAAAAGGCCACCAGAGTTTGCCCCTTTATTAAAGCGAGGAGAAAATAAAACTAAATACGCTTAGAATAATCCCTCCGTAGTAAAGGGCATGTTGGAAACTGTTGGGATGGGCATGTCTAAGGCTTCCTACCCAGAAGGAGCGGGGAGGAGGGGGACTGGGGTATCCCGAGCCTCCATGAAGAAGGATGGGGAGGCTTTAACAGAACAGTGCCAGAGCAAAAGCAAAAACCTTATCTATTTTTACTCAGGCCCTGCCAATTGCAGGGAAAAGAAGGAACTCGGGGTGCTGCAGCTTCATTTTCAGTAGCTCCTGGCCCCACGCACGCTGGGGGCCCGAGCGGCAGCTGCAGGCAGCATCAGTCAGAGGTGTGCCGCAAGTCGTCCGGACACCTTCTCTTCTCTTCCTCTCCCTGTGCTCTTTTTGCTTTTCCCTTATTTTTTCTTGCTCTTGATGGTTTTGTCCTTTTTCCCACATTATTGTTTTACTTCCCTTCCTTCCTTCCTCACTTGCATCTCCATCGTCTCTCTACCCTCGGCCGTGCCCTTGGTCCCCGCTAGCTCTCCTTTCATTCCCTGGCTGACCTTGTCATCTCTTTTTCCTCTCTCTGTCCTCTTGTGATAATACGCTGAGGTACAGCAGAGCAGTTTTTTGGCTGGAAGCGGTGTCTTCCCAAGCAAATACCTTTCCCTGTGCCCCTTTGTGCATGAAGTTGAATGTAACATCAGAAACAGCGACTTTGCTCATCAGAAACAGCGACTTTGCTCATATAACCTTTCCCTGTCTCTCTCTTCCCTCCTCCTCTCCCCTGTATCCTTCATATTTTGCGTGCACTTAAACAGTGTCATAGCCTCAATCTGATTACAAATTAGTGTGGCTCTGTCAAAGCCAGCAGACAGGGTTGAATTAACGGCTGATACCAATGCAAAGTGAAAAAGGAAGCATCTTTTTTTTAGTAGGAGACAGACTTGATGATACAGAATGATGAAAAAGTCGAGTAGATTAATAACAAGGACAAGCAAAAGGTAGCAGGAGTGCACTTCATAAGCCTACCATTCTTCGGTAGCTTTTATGCATTCCTGCAATATTTGCTAGAATAATAGAAAGGAGCAGCTGCAGGCAAAGGCATAGACAAATTACAACCCACTGGTAATATCTGTATTCAGGACAGGGCTGAAATACACTCAGGTGCTGTCCCGTGAGATATTAAATGGTACTGTTATTGCATTAACCTATGGTTAGTTACTGCTCTGTCCCAAACACCCTGCACCATCTTGGGCAATTGCTTTGCACGAGGCTTTCAAGGACAGTAGGGATCTTAACACCTTCAGACAGGTCTATGTGGCTGGATATCGATGGACCTGTGCTCGCTCTGGCCACGCTCAAAGTTGTTTGGGCAGAGCAACAGCAAGCCCAGGGCCGTATATCCTCACTAGTATGACACTATAGCAGAGGGAATATGCAACCGGACAGCATAAGTGCAGGAATACCTGACTACGTGCGGGCAGCTGTGGGCTTAAACATTTTAAAAGTAGACCTTGGCAGAAATGAGCTTCGTGACCCCTGTATGAGGGCATCTGTATATACATATATATGTGTGTGTCTATATGCATGTACATAAGTATAATATATATGTGTGTGTATATATATATACACAGCCCCCATATATATGAAGTATGTAAAAATATTATATACATTTAAACACACAAAAAATATTCTGCTGCAGGACAGACCTTCTAAAGGTTGGGGGTTTTTTTGTTTGTTTTTTTCTTAGGAAAAAGCAAGCAGTGAGTAAGATATCCCTTTCACACCTCAGAGCACTGCAGAAGTGCTATTTTGCAAATGCTTTTTTTTTCTTTCGGATTTGGAGTGATGACAGCAGCTCACCTTTTCTCTCCTCCCCTGGCTGTGCCCTGTGCACAAACCTTTTGGCTGATGGAGGGACCAGCTCTGGCTCACCTCCCTGTCCAGGTCCGAGCAGCAGCTCCACCCTGAACTTGACAAAGCATCAGACCTGGTTGTCATGCTGGTTAATCCAAGAAATTCCCAGGAGATCAGAATGAGAATTTGATTTTCAACCAGGCTAATGGCACTTAAATGTCTAAGTCATGTCTACTTTTAAGTCATCGCAGAGAGTCTGGCACTGCGTACTTTTGAACGTTACCTTCAGTCTGCTTTGCGTCCCTGCATCCTCCCCGGCAAGTGCAGAAAAAGTATTTCTGTCTTTCGCAGAAGACGTTGTGGGGATTGAAGATCATGTGAGATGAGATACATCCTACGTAGACAGCAACTGCTCACAGGCTCCACTGACCTGAATGGAAAAAGAGCCCTGGACTGGGGAAGGAGGACAAGAAAAGCAAGGTTTGGTTTGCTATCAAGGACCAGGAGCGGGAGAAAAATGTGTGGCCACTCCACACCGTAATGGCAGTGGGAGCAGCTACGCTGGCTGGGAGAGAAGATGCAGGAGCCCTGGGAATTTTGTCCCTCTGCTCTGCCCCAAAGTCTTGGTGAAGAAGACGGCGGCAGCCAAAGGCAGCAGGCAGCAGCCTGGGATGTGTCCTTGGCCGGCTTAGGTATAAGCCCTGTTGGCATCGATCAAAAAAACGGGATGTAGCAGTCAAAGAACTCTCCTTTGGGAGTTTTGAAATAAATCAAAATGGCTTTACGTGGCCAAGGTTGCTGCAAGCTTACATATGCTTGAAGCATCTCTCTTTTAAATCGAGAGAGCCATGTCTTCTTTTATTTCTTTTTCTCCTGCCATGCAGCCCTCATCTTCTCTCACTCTCCTTTCTTCTTCACATCCTTTTTTCCTTTCTTCTTCCCTCTGGCTCCCCTCCAAACGTAAAAAGTCAAGAGGATGGCAACATCAAGCGCTGGTTTGGCTCTCTGTAAGGATGCGGCCTTTTCTCACAGCTCCCTTTGTTGGCACTAGCCAGAAGGTGGAGCACATCCACTATTTTAAGGACTGGTGGGCTTCGTAATTGTTTTTCCCCTTCTCTTCCTCCTGTAAAACAATCTATCATTTCTACTGCAGTGAATCAGTAGTTGCAAGGTAGCGCAACCCTATACAAAACAGCTAATCTTGGCTGGACCGCAGCATGTAACATCGTGACTCGCGTCAAACCATGCGGGGCCGAACACCGAGATAAAAATCCAAAAAAAAGCAGACTTTTAACAGTTTCCAGTTCTGGGTGCTGCTCTTTTTCTACTTTTTGGTTTTTTCCCCTAAGAAAAGTCTGTACCACAAGTGAGCACCAGCCTGGGGACCAGTCCCCCCCCGCAGCTTTCCTGCCTTTCCGTACCAGGGCTGCAGCTTC
The DNA here is from genome assembly GCF_026419915.1 of Harpia harpyja. Classification (NCBI taxonomy): domain Eukaryota; kingdom Metazoa; phylum Chordata; class Aves; order Accipitriformes; family Accipitridae; genus Harpia; species Harpia harpyja. The sequence goes on from NC_068947.1 coordinate 5,680,387, forward strand.
GTGCCGGTTTTGCACCGTTGCGGCTGCTGCGGCTGCTGAAGCAGCATCCGAGGGCTCAGCGTCAGGCCCCCTGTGAGCACAGGGGACCTCCCTTTCACGCCAACACCGGGCGTATGGGAAATCTTAGGACATCCATCATTTCTGTCAGATGTTTCACTTTTTGTCTCCAGCGTATTTTTCACGAGCCTGGGGAAAAAAAGAAAAACAAACCACAACAACCGCAAGTGCATACTAGCTGTTAGGCAAGCAAGCCTAAAAGTCGTGTACGCCTGAAAGCTTGTCTGTGTTTTTCCGACTAGACCAGCCACTGTAATGAAAGATGTTGCAAATCTCGCCTCGTTCACATGCTTGGATCATCTTGGCTACAACATCACTCCTGTTACACCGCAGGTAGCGTCACCGCTGCGGGCTTTTTGCAGCTCCCTGCGAGCCCTGCACCCTCCCTTGCTCCGTGCAATATCTGCTGTGACGCGGTTTTTGCAGAAAAACAAAACCCAGCCTTTTCCCGCAGCCTGGCTGCAGAGGTTCACGGCTGGGAGGGTCTCAGCCGACCCTCCTGGCATTGCCGGTGGCTTCCCAAAGGAGCATCTCCTCCCCAGCAATATCCCATCTCCACCGCCGGGCCAGATTCACCTCGGGGAGCGGTGGGCTTTCAAGCAGATGTTCATCTTTCATTTCCAGAGTTGTTTGTTGGTTTTTTTTTTAACGGCTTGGTGAGTGTTGAGAAGGTGACCTTTCCAATCTGGCAGACCGACGCTTAGCACTTCCAGCGCGTCCCCCCCTCGCGTGCGCCCCGCAAACATCCACCCCTCGTTCCGAAAGCGCAAAGTAAGATGAGGACCCCCGGGTTGAACTGGCTCGACTGGGCTAAAACTGCCTGTTCCCACTGTGTTCAATGGAGACCGGCGGATTTATGCAAGATATAATCTGCCTGGTTGGTCTCCTTTGAAGAGACCGATTTTGTCACCGCCTGTCTTGGTATCAGACCCATTTTCCTGGCTCGGCGGGACACCCCCCGGCATTCCCTCGGGACGGGCGGCTGGCGGGAGCAGCCCGGCGCCCGGTGAGGATGAGGATGGCTGCAGCTACAGCACGTCCCCTCCTCTCGGGGCTTCGCTGCAAGCCGGCGTGTGCCGCCAGAGATATAAGATTGTAAGAGGCCTGCCTTCAGCAGTTGTCCGACGGCGGTGTAGACGAGGGGACAATTCTGCTCTCGCTTACGCTGGCAACCCCCAAGAGGGTTTTTCCTAAAAGCATCGTTCCTCCCCCTCCTCTCCCTCTCCTACAGGATTCCCTCAAGGTTTCTCGCCCGTTCCCTCCTCCTTGCCGTCGCTGTGGAGGGAGGCGGCTGCTTCATCCCATGTCTTCCTCTGCCCACCACAGCCTCATCAGGGCTGGGACGTTGAGGCGTTGCTGCTTGTGAGGCCAAAGGTGGGGAGCACAAAGGGGTCTTGGGAAAGAGGCAAAAAATATCCCCGCTGCTTTTTAATGTCCTCTCCCCTCCAGCCGTGCCAGAGCGGGAGAGGCGAGGCAGGGTTGCATCCTGCACGGGGTGCTCAGCTCTGAGCCTCTGCGGCATCCCCGGGAGCGTGGCGAGGTCGTTTGGGGGCTCGTAGCCCTCGTCACGGGCGAGCCCACCGCTTTATCTCCCCGCTGTGGCACAGCAGCCGGCGGGGAAAAAATAACAGGCGCGCCTGAAGGTAATGCATTACGACCAGCGGTCGTTGCTGTGTGTATTTTCCAGGGTTCGTTTTATTCCCTGCTGCAGTCCTTCAAATTAAAAGTGGTCTAGTTATTTACATTTGAAAACTGGATGATATGCTGGACTGCTATTTCTCTATTGACTCTGTGCTGCTAATACATTTAGAAATTGTCTGCCTGCTGCAGATAGGCACTGCCTGCTTGGAAACATTTGGATTCCCTCTATCAGCGTCGCAGAGGGAGACACAGAAAATAGGGAAGGACATTTGATTGTTTGCACTTACCTTCATCCAGCAGTAATAGAAAAGCGTCTGTGTTTGATACATCCACCTGCTGTGCACCGACAACCTTTGCTCTGCCTCCCCGAAGAAGGCGAAATCTGGCCGACGTCTCTGCCCGTTCCGTTTTTGGACTGCAGAGGCTGCAATAAGTTCATCCGACCCCGTGCGTGCCCACAGGAGGCACTTGCTGGGAAATTCGGGTGGTGCAAGCCCTGCACCGGGGCCAGTGAACCAGCGGGACCTTGCGGCGTGCTCAAAGCCCAAGGCCAACGCCGGCCAGCGGCCCGAGGGGCTCGGGCTTCACGCTGTCCCCTCCAGCTGTGCCAGCTGTGCTTCAGCACTGTCCACTGGAGCCCACGGGCAGGTCTCACCCTCTTTTTATGGGGTGGAAAGCAGAAGAGGAGCTGCTTTCCTATGGGCTTGACAGCAGTAGGTGTTGGGGAGAGAGTGGCTGAGAGTTGGCAGGATTTGGCAGCCAAATTTCTGTTTTCCAGGTACGGCATGTGCCGGGGGACGGGAGGAGGTGGGCAGGGGAGGGGGCAGAGCCCCCGGCACCTTTACGAAGATGAAGAAGAAGAGAAGAGCTGCTGACAAAGCAGATGGGGGAGGACACACAAGGCAACCAGAGAGAGAGCACGGTAAAAGCTTTGGGAGAAAGGCAGGTAGCCAGAAGGCACAAACTGCAGCAAGCAATGGTGACCAAAAGCACCAGGCTGTAGCCAAAACAAGGTCAGCAGCAGAAAGTTTTCTGCACTTGTGTGAGCCACCACTTTCGAGGCAAAGGTGTGAGACAGCAGCCCTGGAGATCCTGGGGGGGGAGCTGAGGGGTTGAGAAGGAGCAGGTGGGACTGGGCTGGGACAGGGTGAATGAGGGATAGTTTGTAAATGTGAGTCAAAGCACCTGGGGTAGCTTTTGGGGAGTGTATGTGAACTATTAAATAACAAGGAAACATTTTGGAAATCCGAAAGTCTCAGGGTTTTTGTAGAGCTGGCTAATACTTGGGACGTGGAGGTGCTTGTTGCTTGCCTGCTTAAGAAATAAAAGTCTTCTCCGTTTCTGTTTTCTCCACTGTGATGTGTGCTCCAGCAATCCAGCCTGGCAGCAGGAGCAATAAACCCTGATTTCAGAGGACATTCCCCTTACAAGCTGGCGTGAGAGTGTTAGGTGTTAGGGGCTGCCCTCCCCACGGCTCGGCACCTCGCTGTGCTGAAACGTAACGAAAAGCCGTAGGAACAACTCAAAGAGAGGACTTCCCAGCTGGAATCTCCTCGGTCATCTCTCCGTGAGAAAAACCCTTCTCCCTGGCCGGCGTGGGCCCATCCGTGGGTAGCCAAGGTTCTGCACAGCCCCGGGAACCCGGTGCCACTGCCGGCCCCGGGCATCCCCTCCGGGCAGTGTCCCCCTTCGACCGTGTCCTTTTGAGCTGGAAGGCCACGGGTTAATAAAACTTTGATTAGATATATATATATTTCTATATAACCCCTGCTGCTTCCAGCCACAGACGTGCCCCCAACTGCTTTGCAGACTGCAGTGCAATCACCAAAGGGTGGTAAAGGCACTGGGCTGGCTGCAGAAGAGAGAAAGATTTGTTGTTTGCTTAGCTGTGACTAAAGAGAATATTCCCTGCGTGCAGGCGGGTTTGATTAACCTGTATGGCTGCATTTAGTGTGATCAGTCGTGGATTCACACACTAGAGCAGTATGGCATCATACCTATACATCATATTAAATATTACCTGGGGGGGGCGGCAGACATGTTTTGTGGCTATTTTGTTAGCTCCTACAGTTTTAGAGCTTTTCTTCTTTCTTTTTCTTTCTTTCTTTCTTTCTCTTTCTTTCTTCCTTCCTTCCTTCCTTCCTTCCTTCCTTTCTTTCCTTTCTTTCCTTCCTTTCCTTCCTTCCTTCCTTCTTTCCTTCTTTCTCTCTCTCTTTCTCTGTTCCTCTCTTCTCCCTTTCTTTTTTTTTTTCTTTCCTTTAGATTACAGGAGAAATTTCAAGTGCCAAGTGGTTTGCTCCTTGCGTTGCTGTTTGCTGCCCTTACCGGAGCACAGCATACAACCTGGGGTCTTGCAGCCTGTAAGAACAACTGAAGTGAAACCCATGACACCGTCAAGCACTTAAAATTAAAATGCTGGTTTGTGCTTACAGAAACGATGCGCACCAGAGCTTAGCAGAGGGCTGTGGAGTTCAGGGAAGGATGGGGAAATTGCACGTTAATGGATGACTGCCTCGGAAAACATCAGTCGGCTGGTGCTCCTGCCTCAGCCGGGAAAGCCCCACGTGAGCTTTCCATAAATTAAACTACTTCTGCCTTAAAGAAGCCTCTGCTGCCAGTGTGCTGCTGAACAAGGTGCCTCACTGCCTGTGCCACCTTGAAATCCTCTTCCGAAGCGCCTGGATCCATGTGCCAACCAAACCACCCCGACCGATGAGCTGCCCTCGCGCCGCTTTGCTGTCCCCGCGCGTCCTCCTCGCCCCTCCGCTTGCGCCGGGCGCTGTCGGGATGAAGGGATTTGAGCTCCCCTGCCCAATTCCCTGACATGGCTGGGGTCCCGTCCCCAGCCTGGCTCCAGAGATGCTCAAAGTCTCATCCCCTGGGAAGCATCTCCCAGCGGGATGGCCGGTTGGGGGCTGCCCAAAGTGAAGTGTGCACGGGCACACGCGCCCACCGAGTCTCCCCCAGCACCCATCCGAACACAAAGTATTTCCCTATTTTCTGTTTCCTATATTTATATTCGCACTACGTGGGAGGAGGAAGGCTGCGGTGAGCAAATATCCTGGGGCTGAGGGAAAAGCCCAGCCTGGGGGAAATGTGAGGTGACTTTGCTTCGAGGCTACCGGCTCCCTTGTGCTTCGGAAAATTGGGATTTGATATAACCCTTTCCTCCAACCCGTCGTGAGGTCTGGTAACTGTATCAATATTGCTGATAGCATCGTGCACGTGTTCATCCTAAGTAGGTTATCCTTCACGCTGCGTAGCTTCAAACCTGCTCGCTGCAATTTATCAGTAGGGAAGGATATTTTGGGAATGATCCCGTGTCTCTTCGCCGTGTCACAGGATAACGTGCTGCACATAACGAATTCCACCCACAGGATTTCTCATTTTCTTATGCGGTAACGACACAAAAAAATATATGCAACACTCCGTCTCTCAGGTCTTAGGGCTTTTTAAATGACCATCTGGTTCATGGCATCCAGCAATTCCCTAAGTGTTTGCAGTATCCAGACAGTCCATTACAGTGCTCAGCAGAGCCGTGTTGACTCAGAAACGGGAGCTGCAGAAAATCAGGACACTGCTCCTCTGCCCCGCACTTGAGAGCGCGGCCGGCTGCGTGCTCTGGTGCCATCAGTTTGTCACCTGGGGGAGGCACAGCTTGCTCACAGCGGCACTTTGTGCCGATACAACAAATGTCAAGAAGCTGAGCTGATTCGGTGTCGCACCCTTGTTTTGGTGGTACCGACACAGCCAAGTATAGCGGTCAGGGGCGCGGGTGATGCCGATGCTCCTGCCAGCTCAGGACCACTGTTCTCACGGCTCCAGTGGGAAGCGAAGGGGGTGACGGGGGGGAGGGCAGAAAAAAGAGAAAGGAGTAAGACCAGGAGCCCTAACTTCAACAGCCTTCCTTTTGTAAATGAGACTGTTAGATGCCCAGACTTAGGAAATGCCGAATTTCAGTAGCTTCATTACCTTAGCTTAGAAGTCATTCTCCAGAAAGAAGGGGTAAGGTTTCTTAACGCCAGAAACCTCACACTATGCTGAGGCTGTAGGTCCCACCGCCATCCTCTGTACCACACAGCCTTTCCTTTAAAGTGTTACTGGAGAGGGCAGGCGCGAAGCCTTGGCTCTGGGATACGGCCCCGGGCACAACACGGGAAGCGAGGGGCTTTCCACCGAGCCTTCCCCGGCTCCACAGGGCTTTTTGGGATGACTCACTTCTGCGCTGTTCCTTCTTTAAATCACTCATAGGAGAAGGTTATTCTGGTCTATAGGTTCCCGAGGGGTAAAGCCCGTGCGTGGCCCTGGCTGTGTGAGCGGCACCTGCAGCCAGGTCACGGCGGTAACTCCCCGGCAGAAACGAAGCTGTAGGAAAGTGAACGAAAAGCAAGATCCCAACCAGCAGCAATATCGTCAGGCATCTGCAGCTGGGAAGCGGTAGGGCAACGAGTATCTTTTTGTTAATGTAACCCCTGCCTCAACAGGCAACGTAATGCTGTTTGCCTTCGGTGGGATGCTGGCAGGCTGTGCCACGCTCAGTGGGTGCTTTGTGGCAGTTGAGTGCTTCGTGGCTGGAAGCAAAAGGAAAAAAGGTCAAAGAATTTGTATAAATCAGATGGAAGTCAGGGAAGTTATCCTGAGGATGCTAGGCAAGGATCAAAATGCTGGGATCATCTGCAGAGCCTAGCTGGAGAAAAACTCCGAGTAGGGGAGCTGAGCAAATTCCCCCTTATCCATGGAAATGGAAACCTTCCATCGGGGTTGGGGGGAACGGGTGGGAAGGTCAGCTGAGCGCAACAGCCCACAGCCTGGAAAAAAAATAACACCAAGTAGTGCATGCCGTAATGAAACAGCTGCCTTAGCAATAACTGACATGAGTTACTTCATGGCTGTGATTTCTTTTCTGGTACAAAAGAAAAAAAAAATGCCCTTTTACAGCAAGCAAAATCAAAGGTGTCTTTTGCAGCCCGCTGTTAAAGGGGTTTCCTTCTAAACCACAGAATCATCACTATTACTTTTTCACAGGCAATTACTCACCGCAGTTAATTTGAAGCCGCATTCGAAGTGAAATGGAGATACCCTATTTCTCCCTCTTCCCTTTAGCCTGCTTTGATATTATTATCGTTTGCTGCTCAGGTGCCCATAGCAACAGCCGCTGCTGACCCCCCTCCCCCCCCCAAAAATGCTGAGGGCCGGGTGTAAGTGAGCAGCAAAAATGAGGGACGTTTAATGCCTAATTTCCTAAGCAACATACTTGAACTTTGGCGGCTCTATCCACAGTAAGCCATTTAAGCGGTGGGGGTCTGATTCTGTGAGGTACAGATGTCCACAAGCACAGTAGATCATGACTTGGAGTATTTATCTCTTAAAAAAAAATAAAAAAAATAGGCCACTTTTTAGTGAATTGCATTCACAGGACGAGAGCCACACAGTTTGAAGCCGCCTTCGAAAGCAGAGTTCATTGGGCTGCCGTTGACGGTCACGGTCCATGGGGGTTTTGCAGCCTTATTGGTGGTATGGGCCAACCTCCATCCTCAACACAAATTCCAGCAACAAGCAAGCTGGCAACTCCTGTTCTTAAAAAAAACCACCCCAAACCCCAAAGAAACAAAACAAGGAAAAAAAAAAAAAAACTAAACAAAGACAGAAGAACCAGCATACCTGCCTACAAGGATTTTAATCATCTTTTGCATCAGTGCATTAGAAGAAAGGAGTCTCTCGCTGAAGGTCTCATTCACAAAAGGGAAAACTTTGATTCACTCAGGGTTAGAGATGTGAGGAGAGTAAGAAAAGTCAGAAACTCCAGTCCAAGGAGTGAAGAGGAACATATATGGGACATAACCGGCACCTACACGGCCACCTTCCTAAGTGTATGGAGAGCAAGCGGGAATGGAAGAGAGGGAGATGGAGGGGGAGAGCCTGCTCTGTAAGTAAAGCTATTAGAAGTGGCACAAAGGAAAACGTTAATGAAGGACAAAAAAAATGAGGCTCCGTAGGGAAATTAGTGGGGGGGGGGGGGGGGGAACCAAACCCAACCCAGCAGACTGAAGGAAAGACAAGACGGAGCGTTAAGCGAATGCGTTGTGCTGGAAGGGAGCGTTCCCTGGGTCGGGTTTGTGACCAGCTGTGGTTCGTGGGTTTTGTTAAAGACATCGGCACAAGGGGAAAGGGGGGTAACGAAGCTGTGGCGTGCACGGCCGCGCGATGAGGGGGGCTTCAGGCACGGGGGATTTTTTTGGCAGGAGCCTACGGAGGAGCAGGGTGGGAAGGGGCCATCCTTGCCACCGAGGGGTGGAAGGTGGTGGGAGATGGCAGTGGGGGCCGAGGGGAGGGCTGGGGCACCGTCCTTCTCCGCTGCACTCAAGTCTGAAGCTTGGGACCAGTGTGGGATGGGGACGGGGACGGGATGGGGACAGGCAGCCTGGCTCGGAGAGGGAAGCGCCGAACGGTGAAGAGCATCCTAAGTATTAGGGAACTTTTAAGGAAACCTTCTATCCTGAAAAAGGGGGAGGGTAGGGACCCCTACGTATAGTGCTCAGGGCATCTGATCAATAAAACTATGCGGGCGTTAACAGTATTGCGGCTTTGCAGCAAGAAAATAGGGATCTCCTGGGCTTGATGTGGGTACCTGCAATTCTAAGACTTAAAGATGCAAGTGGCCTTTCCCCTTCATGTATTGTTTTGTCTTATAAGTTTGCTTAACGTAGAAGAGGAAGGCAGCAAAACCCAGGTAGAATAAAATATACGCACAATAAGTCATTGAAAGGCTTAGCAGCATTTGTCTGCCTGCAAGATCTTGCTGAAGGAAGGCTTTGAGCTTGCCAGTGAGGTTAAAAATAAAAGAAGGGGGAAAAAAAGATGAAAGAAGCTAAGTTATAGTCTTGATGCCTTTATTACCTTCTGCCAAGGCGGGAAGGCCATGCCAGCTCTGCCAGGTGTTTCAGAGGAACAACAAAAGCAGATGTTACATGGAGCCAATGTGCTTACGGCCACTTTCCTCAGAAATCAAAATTCCTGAAGAAACTTCAACACCTGCTGAATAAAATACTGCTCTGGTGCTGCAAAACACGGGCTGTTACAATCTAGAATAAAGCTGAATTAATGCACATTGTCAAGCTTTATCTAGTTTGACACAACTTTTATTCCAGTTCTTTTTTTTTTACCTGAATGGTTAACAGGCTTAGCGCAGCAACGGGCTTGTGCACGTGTGTGAGCACGTGCATGCATGAGTATGCACACACACAAACCGAGGAAGACCAGGGTATTTCATGCCTCCGTCTCTGTGTTGTGTGCATATTTGTGTATATTCATGTGTCTAGAATTTATTCTACATACCTAACACTTTCTCAGGCCCATGAATTTCTGCGCTCGTATTTGTGGTTGGTAGGAAAAACCCCAGTAGTTTCATGTCTTATCACCTGCAGCTGGTTGCAGCCTTTATCTAAACATTCGCTGTGGGATGCGGTGGGGAATTATACTCGCAACTGCCATTAATCTTCTGTGCAAAAGAAGTATCTATCTCCTACATCAGCAGTAGAATAAAACCATTTGTCTGGTGAATGAGGCGCGACTTAAAATTACCCTGCTGCAGAAGTAAAAATTCGCTCATGATGGTATTTTTTGATTACGTACTAGCCCTGCCATAGATCATCAATAAGGGCATCTTTAAGTAGTGCAAACTTAACAGCAGGCCTTTAGATAGTGAACAGTTTTAATCTTCTTTTGGGACATACTACCCGCTCTGAAATCGCTCTAACCTCATGTTACGTCGTACCGCTGCCAGCGTATAAAGATACACCCCCGATAAATCTCCTTATATACACGGCACTTGGCTTCTGTTCCCATAAAATGCTTTGGGGTTTCACCGCACGTCTCCCCTGAACGACCACGCACACCTGACCTGCTGTGGTCCCAACCCTCACGAGGAGCCTTCACCACCGCCGTGCTGCCCGGCTGGATCCCCTCGCCTCACAGCTCCGCTGCTCGCCGCTCCGTTGTCTGCTTCCGAGCCTGAAGAGCAAGAGTTTTCGTCTCGCTGGGGTGAGAGCAGAGCTTTGGAGGGGAGCAAGGAACACGGTTCTCCCGTGCAGGCAGCGGAGTGGTGAGCAGGGAGCTGTAGCGACCAAACCATCTTTGTAGGACCAAGCCATCTTTCTACAGCTTCACAGAAGGCTAATTGACTGATTTACTTTAGCTTGTCCTTGCCTTAATAAAAGAATGTGTTCTCGAAGACCCTCATTTAATGCAGTTGTTAATGGTTTGAAAGATACCACACCTGCAAAACTGCACTTTGTGTTGTTGGGTTGGATCATCTTCAGATTCAAGTAAAGCATGTGTGAAGGAAACTAAGATAGGGCTGCTGAGTGAGCCAACACCATTTTCGGATTTCCTATTATAGACATACATGAATATAAATTTAATTTTTTTTAATACTCGTTGCAATTTTGGACATACTGATAGGTTGGGGTGAGGATGCTATTATTCCTGGAGATGCTCATGCAGAGAAAAAAAACACCTCTTCCATTCAGTAAGAAAGCCAATAAAAGATTGTTGTCGGTTTGGGTGTTTTTTTCTCCCCCTGTATGTGTGCTTGTGTGCATGGGGGGGGCGGGTGTGAGAGAGCGAGAGGAAAATCTTACAAAAGTAGTGGGTTGCTTATGTCAGCAAATAGGGAGAACTTGCTTGGCCACAGCTAGTAAAAAAGCACGTGCCAGCTATTAAATAAATGGTGTATCCATTGTAATGCTCAGATAATAATAATGAAAAGAAGTCTTCACACCTGGGAAACAATTGCCAAGTTGACTAATATGAGCCTTGGGTTGGCAAGCAGTAAAGATTTAGGCACTAGGCTGAAACAGCAACTGTCTGTATTTGTGAAGCCCCACGGTTCGCTTTTGTAGATACAAGACTTCCTTAACTCTCACCCCTCCCTTAACCACAAGTGCTTTTTAACCGGGTTTTCGGCACTATGAGCTACTAAATATGTGCTGTAATCCTCTTCCCTAGCTGGTAAGCAGTATTATCAGCTTACGGGGATTCACGTATGGAAGCGTTACATCTTAGTTGGTCTCAGCAGCCCCATTTTTCTTGCGCAGATTTATGGCACTTTCTAATGAGTTGATACACTTGCTCTGAGCTGAAACAAATTCCTAGTGAAATCTTTGAGCGGAGCCCGAGTCAAGAAGGGGAAGATTTATTGGGTTTCAGCCTGACTGCACCCATGTGGGCAGCCAAAATGGGTCATAGCCAGCGAAATGCCCCCCCAGGGCCTGGGTATGCTGCTAACCCACCGGCGCTGGGCAGCTCTTGCCGCACCTTCGGTAAATCCCATCCACGCAACGGTGGTCATACTGCAGCCCCCAGCCCCTGCACAAAGCTGGGAGTTGTTGGTAATTGCAGGGCACCCTGATGAAAAAGTGACAACGGCTGTAACGCCACGGTGAGCTTCAGAGCTGCCACCGGGAGAGAAGTGCGAGCGACTTTTGCCGGTCAGAAATACCAGGTTTTATTGATGGGATGTTAGGAGTTGTAAATAACGGGGTTGCGGGAGCGGGGAAATTCGTGAAGCTGGCCGGCGGGCGGGTATACATCGCCTTTAAGAGCTGCAGTACTCAGGGTAGCAGCTCTTCACATAGGTTGTGCCAACCCGTTAGCACCGATCGGTGCGAAACTTGTGAGAGGTGACGGACGGCCCGTAACGCGTTACCTGCGGGACCAGGGTTTGGATTTGCCTGTCGCAGCCCAAAATTATTGGAGGCGAGTCGGGGCACGCACACGCGGGTTTTGCCTTCCCTGCCCCTTCCAGCTGATCGAAGGGATGAGGCAGCGTGCAACCGCTCCTCCGCCTCGCTCGCCCACCCTTTTCTGACATTCCGGTTCGTTTAGGTATTTAATAAGACCATCCGCAAGTGCCAATCCTCCCGGCTCCCGGCCAGGCTTCAAACCCAACGGCATCTCCTCGCGTGCCACCACGCCGGCGCTAGCGATAGGGAGAAAGCGATCCTCCCTCTTGCTCGACTGAATTAAACGGGAGTCTTCTCGTCACCGGCGGCTGCTGCGCTTTGTGGGTTGGGTAATCTTCAGAGGAGACTTCAGTGCAGCAAGGCACTCAGATTCACTCAGGTAGGAGTAACTCAAGTCTGGGAGAGGAGATGTGGGATGCGTATTTGTTTCCTCAAGTGAACGAAATGAGGAAATTCCCACCTCCTCCCTCCCCGTGTTATCAAACTCATAGACAAACATACGCCAGTTTTGCCTTTTTATTTTATTATTTTGCAATATAGTATTTCTACCACCGAAAGGTAGCTCAAAACCAGCGTCGTGACACAACCGAGTGGAACCTTGGCATCAAAACCGACGCATGCTTCTTAGGTGCGAGACGCGACGCGTGTGATCAGCCTCTCCGATGGGAACGTACGCTTCCCAAAGCCCGGAGGAGAGGGGTTTGCTAGCATGACGCCTGGTGGCAAGGAGACCATCAAGTGCCAGATTGATCAGCGAAGATCAATCCGATGCGAGGCTCCCTTCTGCGACGAGGCAGAAAGCGCGGGGCCGCCCATCTCCGAAACTCTCGGGGGAGCAAAAAAATCGGGAGGTTCACAACTTCGCCAGGGGAGAAGAACCCAAACCAGGGCGAGCCGCTTTTCCTCTTCCAGCCAAATCCCGAGCGCTGCCGCGGGCACCGAGATGTCGCTAACCAGGGGGTTTGGCAGTACGGGGCGCTGGGTGGGCACCTAAGGCCAGGATCGCTGGAGAGGAGATGGAGTGGGTGTCTGCTGAACCTCAACAGAAAATACTGCACCTTTTATAACATAATTGCGTGCTTTATTGATATACACAGTAAAGCAGTATATAATACAATAGTAAGGCATATATTTGGTGAAATTTGGTATGTTGTGAAAAAATGCAGTAAAACAGAAGTTTATAAAAATAATTAGTAAATGTTACAGTGTTGGTGTTAAAACACAATATATTATGATATCCAAGTAATAAACCAGTACTGAGTAACAATGAAATAACATGCCATATGGTATTTATGTATTCAACTACACTGATTATGTTTTACAGTTTAATACTTTGTCATTATAAGGAATATGAAATAATTCCCAAATTACGCTTAAAAAAGCAGCGATAAAGCTCTCAACTTTTTAAATATTTTTTGACAGACTCACTCCAAAACTAAGATCTAGAAAGTAAAACAAACAAAACAAAACCCTGATGAAAACAACCGTGCAATCCATTTTTCCTCCCTTTTTTTTTCTGAAGAGAAAGTTTAACGTATAAGGGGGGGGAAAAAAAGAAGAAACCCATCTCTTTCTCAGATCTCAGTTTAAACCTTCCGATAAAAAAGACCATGAGAAATACCAAGGGTTCCTATTGTAATAAAGTGTTAAAAAAGCTTTTTATTAGGAAAGCAGAGGTTTGGGGGGATTGTACTTATTTTTTTGTAAATGATTATCGTTGTTGGTTTTTATTTAAACGATGAGACCTGGTCACACAATGGACACGTGGTGATGATGTAACATTATCTGAACGTAATTGTCAGGAACACCACAAAACCAAAGTGAGGTAGAAATAGCATGACTAGCCATGTTCAATGTTAACTAGCATTCAAAATAAAATCTTTCCCAAGTTTAATTACACTTCATACAAGAAGAGGTAACAGATTTTGTACTCTTGCAATATAAAGTCAGATGGTGTGTTTCTACGTATTCTAAGGTAAAATTAAAAGCTGGTTAAGAAAATGAAGTGGTAAAGCTTTTGCTGACAGCACCTCATACCCAAATCTACCTCTCACGATCTGCAGTCAAGCCGGCTAATCTGTTTTGCTATCAGTTCCTCTCTTTCTCACGTTATTGTTAATCGTGCGGGATTACTTGTAGAGAGAAATGGGGAAGGAGAAAGGACCAGGGCCTTTGTTTTGGTGATAAATACCTCATGGAGCAGTGTGGCTACCTTCACCTGATCACCAGACGCGCGCAAGAACAGCAGTAACTCTTCTACAGCCTTTCCCAAAGGTTGCTGGCAGCGTTACAGCTCCTTGGGACCGGCTGCTGTAGCAGGCTGAGACACGGATTCTGGAAAGCTCTGGTTTTATTTTCCAGAGGATCGAAGAGCTTCACGCTCATTAACAGCACCGGGAGCTGGACGAGCGGAGCTGCTCTGTGAGTAAGCTACTTGTAACACCTACTTGTGCTGTGGGTCAGAAGCTGATCCCGCAGGGGGTCGGGAGGGAACTTCTCCCTTTTTTCTCTCCTCTGCAGCAAAGGTGACGCGAGCGGTGGCAGCGGGGGGGGGAGAGCTGCGCCCAGCTCCCGCTGAAGCACTGCCTGCTGGCTGCGGACACCAAGGTCCAAAGGTTTAATCCCGTAAGGCATTCTCTACGTTCCTTTACTAATAGCATTTAGTCAGCAGAGGAAACGCTGGCGCATAGGATGGTCATTAAACTCTTTCCTTCTTTATTCTGGGGTTTTTCTTTTTTTTTTTTTTTTTTCATTAATTTTTTGCAGGCTCTGTCTTGTAATGTGCTCTTTCATTTAATTATTGCAAACTAGCTGTGTGATTCATGTAATTCTTAATTTTATTGGAAAGAGGTGAAATAACTACCTTTTTTGGAAGTTCAGGAGATTTTTTTTCTTTTTTTTAAGCCAGCCCTAGTCAGACAAAACCAATGAGAAATGTAAGTTGGCTGCTTTGATGTCGCTGCAGGAAATACTTTTTTTCTTTTTTTCTTTTTGATAGGCAAGGAAAAGAACACAGGACATGAATCTCTTTGATGCAGTTACAGAGCTGAAATGATACTAAACAAATGCACTGCCTCAGTATTTTTTTTGTGTTTTTTTTAAGGGGGTTTCTATAAACAATTATTTTTATAAAGCACACTTTAGTTTACAATCTTTCATTATAACTGTTATAAATTTTTTTAAACAACCCAAAATGCGTTCCATAGAAAGAAATGGCAAGTTATTTAGCTATCAAGATTTTACATGTAGTTTTCTTATAATTTTTGTACAATTGCATAGACGTGTAAAACCTGCCATTGTTAACAAAACAGTAACAGACTTAGGAAACTACTGAAATCTACAGTATAGTACCACTACCCTTCACAAAAATATAGATTTGTTTTCTTGTAAACTCTTACAGTCTAATCCTCTTTGTAGTATGAATATTATAAAAACCATGCGGGACGCCTGAAGTTGTAAAACACATCTTGCTATTCTAACACCTTGTCGTCGGTCATCACTGTCACTAAGGTTTCCATCGCTCTTCCCAAGTCGCCTGCCATGTGGAAAAGGCTCCCTACATTGTGGCCTGAAAAAGAAAGTCAAAGAGCAAATTAAACAAAGAAGACACGGCAGCAGGTTGGTAGGAACATTTTATGGAAAAGGCCGAGCACAGATACATCACTCCCCATGTACCGCTCGCCGCCGTCCCCAGTGGAGTACACCGGAGAGTACTCTTTCCAAAAGTCTCCTAGATGAGTCTAATACGTTGTCGTTAGCAAAAGTTGCCGGTTTTGCAGAACACTTAACAGCAATACTGGCTTGAATGGCTACGGTAAACTATGTTGACAATAAGCCAGCACGTTCGTGTTCCAAAAAACCCCCCGTAGCGATGAAGCTGTATCATTACGAATGTTCACCAAAAGCAATGATTAAATCCATTGACATCACAGAAAAGTTTCCAACTGGTGCTGCAAGTGTGTGACCATTCAATGTTCTATCAAGGAGAAAAACAGAAACAAACAGATCAGCAGTAATTAACTAAATCATTAAACCCAAGAGCTCCCAGCAGGATACCTGCACAGATAGCTAAAATGATGACCAAACTAAATGGCTGCAGTTTATTCAATCATTTTTAAAATAGCCTTTGCTTTTCAGACAGCAGTCCAGCAGAAACAAAGATACCACAATTATGAAGTGACTACTACACAGTGGTTCACTTGCGCATTTCTCCTCACCCATAACCACTGTAAAGTCCGAAGATGGTATAACCAGAACACATGGTCCTCCTACACAGAATTGATAAATAAACGCAGAGTACAGTTCTGGAGATGAAACCTGTAACTTCTCACACTCATTTTAACACCGCTGCAAATGGAAAGGAAGGGTAGCAACGCTGATCAGCAGTAAGAAACAGCTTCAACACAACTAGAGACTAAACAGACTTGAACGGAGGGAGACGAAATTGCCAAAAGTTGCCAGTTTAGGCACTTGGCATACCCTGCCTGGTCTCTGGCTGCTGTTCAGAAGAGTGTGGGTCTCCTGCAAGTCCTGTGTCAGAACTGCAGCCTTCTAGGACTGTATCAAATACCCTCTGGCATCGCAAACAACAGAGACATCATGGTTTAAACAACTGAATCCCATCTGGAGTCTCCCTCCTGAAAAAACATGACTGAAGAGGGGAATACGACAGAGATCTAGGCACCCTACAAGATGAGCAACCCAACCAGGGACTAGTGTTCAAGATTTCTCGCAAGGACAAGGAGTGAGCAGACAGAAGGTCCGAAAACAAGCAGAAGGAAATTATACTCCACACAGCACATAATTGTATTACTGAACTCATCGCCACAGGCTGATGTTGAGGCCAAACACATAAATGAGTTAAAAAAGGAGTTAGAAAATAATCACTGAAGAAAGATTTATTTAGATGCAAAGAAGTGCATGTGACCTCCAACTCAAGAAGTCCCCAAGCTGCTGAGTGCCAGCAACTGAAAGTATGTAACAGGGGAAGTTTTACTCAATAAAACTGTATGTTGCTACAGCCTGAGGGGTTTGATTTACTCCCTGAGAGTACTTGCGATAGAATATCTGTCTAGAAAACACGGGGGGGTGCAATGCCCTCTGCCCACAGCCCTGCTTCCCAGGAATGTTTTGCATTAGCCTGGGTGACGAGTGCTTGCCATGGTCCTTGAGGAAGGAGCACCCAAATGAAGAAAGGACACGACCAGGGTACCCAGGATGCACCTTTCATGCAGTCCCTACCTGTAACGTGCTGGACCCCGACTGTTACCATTGCCCACCTACACGGTGGGTGTCCCTCCTGACACAACCGTCTTCTCCGACAACAGGAATGAACCTTCCCTGTGGGGCAAATCAAACTCACCATCCTCTTCCGAATGTTCAAATACTATGGTAGTCATGCGCTGCTGACGTTTCTACAGTACGTAGGAGCTTGGAGTGACGTTAGTTAATATGCATCTGCATTTATCAAATAGACAAAAAATTACCTGAGAAATATCCAGAGAAGTTTGTTTCTTCCGGGGAACTACTACCACCTTTTACATTCAAATACTAGTTTTTTAGAGGTGGTCTTTTTTTTTTTTTAATGTAGCATTCATTACACAAAACTAGGCTGTACGTAAATGATAACTACTCAACAAGCTTCGACAGTGAGCTGTGCTGTGCATGGCACAGTTTGCCAGATATGAATACAAAGAAATACTTGGTTCTAATCTGGTGATTTTGCTAATTGCACGAACGCACAGAGAAACAGATGCATCGATCAGCAATTTCATCCATAAATCACTTATGTATAGCCATCCTATCCACCCTAAGCAAAAACTTGTATTTGCTCATGAGCACATCAAGTAACAGCGCATGAAAAATTCCTGCCAAGTTTTGGTCAAAACATAGTTTACTTTAAAGCAAATGTATGCTACCACATTTATTTTAGATGTAAGGGATGATCTCTCTTACTGGCACTATGCAGGCTGAGATCAATCTAGCAAATTACACCATGGAAAGTGAAAATTTGACAAAGCCATATGAAAGCAAGACCATATTTTAGATGGGAGATGCTTATGTAAACGGAAAAGTAACTGCCACTGGTTTGCTCTACTTAGCTGAAACTCTGACATGGCTCAGGTACATCTGTAGCGTGTGCTATCAAGGTTTTATTGGAGTAACCCTGGTATAACCGGAGTGACCTGCAGCATCCCCACAAACATCCTGACCCTGCAAACTACTTTCAAGAAATCTCTAGGCTTTAAATACTCCTCTTCTTCCTTATCTGCAGCAACCTACAGACACAAGACAGGGCGGTGGTGAGAGTCGTAACTGGCTAGGCAGCCGTGAGAGGCACTGCTGCCTGCGGGATCACGGCGTCTCGTTCAGATTCATTGCGATCTGTTGTTTCTAGAAACAACGATGAGACTGCAGGGCTCTTCAGGGACTCCAACACCACTCGTTCCCAGCTCGGGCAGAGTGATCACCTTTCCATGGACTTAGAGAAACTCAAACCGCTAAACCCCATCTTCAGAAAAAATCAGTATTTGTTAATACTATTTTGTTCTGTCAGATACAGAGCTGTAAAGGTAACAAAGGCAAGCTGGTTTTATAGAAAGGGGCTAGGTCTAGAAAGAATAACTTCAAACAAAAATATAAAAAAAGTCTTTCAGAAGTATGCCACCGTAGGTACAAACTGCTAAATTGTTCAGGCAACTAAACATGGGCCAAGATGACCTTCTGCATCCAAGGATCCCTGGGTATTTTTTTAATACATAAGAATTACAGGAATGTCTGCTAGTCTTTTTTTCTTTTCTCTGTTAATTGCTGCCTTATTTTTGAAATAACCATGCTTTGAATCCCATCTCCCTCCACAAAAGCTGCACAGGGGCATGCTGGGGTGATCAAGGAGATACGAGTCTCTCTCGCCCACATCATCCACGCCACCTCTCTAGCACAGGTCTTAAATTTCCTCGGCAGAAAAACAGAACAATCGTGTGTCTCCTCCTGAGCCACCTGAGTTTACAGCTCAGAGCATGACCATAAACCACTGCTGATTGCAGTTTATGTTAATAGCTGGACTGTAAAGTGCCAACAGCCTGGGGACTGCAGTCTCTGGGACAGTCATGGGATGGGAGGACGGGCCAGAAGAGTGGGCAATATAGCTGTGCTCCAGCCACTCAACTGGAGAACCCTCAGCTGGGGGTCACTGCACGGCCAGCACGCTTTTTTGCCTCTCTTGCACAGGCGAGTAACAGCTAGGTCAATCAAGACTGCAAATAGCTGAGGACAATGTACGCAATAATCTCCTGGTACCGTATGTGCAATGAATGCACCCTCTTCTATAATGCCTGTTACCTAAATAAGAGCTCAAATTCACTGTTTCTATATAGCTCTGCTTCTTCTGCCGAATACTTGCTTACTTGCCCTCTCTAAGACTGAAATGTAGGACATCAACATTTTTATTTAAGAAGCAAATGAGAAAAATACTGTCCCAAAAGCAGTTATAAAAATATTAATCCTAGCTTTACACTCATTATGATTCGTATTTTTAAAGTAACATCATCAAAGAAGGCATCAATTCCCTTCTTTCTTTTTTTTTAAACTTTGAAGCTGAAAAAATTTTCTCCATGCTTGAGGCACTGAAAGGTTGAAAGATGCTACCGTTTAAGGAAAAAAACTAGCATACACTTTGAAATGCAGCAATAAAGCTCAAAATGGACATGGACAGTATTAATTTAGACTTATAAAATGGAGGGAATATTAACAGAGATGCATTTGCTTTGAAAGCAGAAGATACCTATTTCTGCAGACACTAACTACATCACTGGTCACATACAGAATGATGCGTTTCACATCTGCTGAATTTGCTGTAGAGGCTCTACTGGAATTTGGGCCCTTGGGTGAGGGCGCAGTAACTGAATACCAATCTTCTACTACAGCTTGTCAAAGAAATAAATGTGGAGCATTCAGACTCGAAAGAGTGCATAGAAAGTAAATTAAGAAACCCCAACACAATGCAGTGCCTTTTTTAGCAGCACAGATTTCTAACCCTTCCCTGACAAAAGAAAAATCCTTCCCGTTGGTGGCCTAGATTTTGATACCCTTATTCATATTGAGTAATGCCACGAAATCCATGGGATTACACACGAAGACAATACCTAATGTGAGTAATGGGATCAAAACCTGGCTGGGTGGGTTTAAAACCGCACGATCTGCCTTTGCACAAATGGATTCACACGTAAAGCAAAAGCTGTTCTATACCTTAGCTCATACACTACATAAGCAGGTGGAGAACTGCATTTTATATTCAGTTCTGCAATTTACCAAGCCCCCTCTGAAACCGTCAGCAAGCACAAATACAACTGGAAAGCTGTGAGTGATTCATTGAAGTCAATTTTTTTAGGGTTAAGCTGCTGGAATCTGATCAGGTAGGACATGCTCATTTTTATAATTTTTTTTTAATTAATTGTATCAAATATGCCCTCAGCAGCAGAAGCTTTTTCTGAATAAGATGCATAAATATGAATGAGGATAGCGGAAATCGACAACCTGTTTTGCTGAACTGGAGAACAATTCTCAGACTGTATGAGCCAAGAACATGCAGGGCTGAATAGGAAATAATGCCCATAAAATTTCTGAACTGGTGCAATCTGTCGATGACATCCCAAGCACCCTTTTTTGATCCACATGAGAGGAACTGCCATTTGAGGACAGACTTAACCTGCACTGACGACCTTACACCTCAAAGTAGCTGGACCTGTGTCAGCTCCTACCGCCAATGCAGAGAACCACCGTATTTCAAGGCACTGCATTAAAACAATTCCTGGCTTACCCAGGGTAGCCTGACAGTGACTGGGGGTTCCCAACAGCTCTGCTAAAATCCCCAGCGCAGTGTGATTCCATGAGCCCCACTCTCCGCGCCAGCAGAAGTTTGCAAACCGGGTTACCCTTCAATTTCTGCCTCATCCACACCGAACGTCTTCTGTGCGGGAAAGGTCATTTCACAGCTACTTGCAATTGCACTCAGGCAGTCTCTGAATATTTTATCTTTAATAATAATTTTCGCTAGGAATTCATCTTTCAAACGTATCTGGTCAGCGAGTGAAGAGCAGCTTCACAGCGGAAAAATCAAGGCTCTCTGGAAATACTTTCAAAGATGCTATGACAACACAGCGCAAAACATTTTCCTCCATCAACAAGCAGCAATGTACAAATTCTAAAATCTATTTTGCATCAAACCAACCATGTCCGAAGTGCACAGTGAAAACCATCGCCCATTTGCATTGCTGAACACAACACTGTGGAGCTGGTGATTGTTAGTAGCATTCTTCATTCTGCAATAGTATATCAGGAAATTAAAACACCTGAATCTCTTATACCTCTCAACTCTCACTGTTCTAAAGAAAAAGAAAAAAACTATTCAATAACTGGAGATGATGGTTGGTTTATTGGCACATATATGTAAATACAATTGTGAGTATGTAAGCAGAACAGCAAGAGACATGGGTCTCCCTGTTGTGCTTACACGCAAGAGCAACAGAACATAAGTCAATGACTGCAGCGTATTTGCTGACCACATTTATCATACAGAGGCTTAATTTCAATGTATTATTTTCTCCTCCCCATTCCTGAGTTGCCACCTCTGGGAGGATGTAAGAAAATGCAAATCCCTGAGCTGACACTGTCTCCACTGAAAGTTGAGAGGTACGCTACCGTTAGAGCACACATGGGGAACGCACTCAGCAAAATCAAACAAAACCCAAAGCAAAATAAAACCACCCCTGCCCTTCACCAAACCCAAGCAAACCCGTGCTGCCGTCACACGCATGCTGGGCACAGAAAGCAAGCTGTGACAAACAGAAGCCATGGCAGTGAGCCTGCATCTCACTAACCTCTCTCACTGGCTTTCCAGGGGCATTTCTTCCTTTAGGAACAGAGAGAGGAAGTGGAAGAAATATCAGAAAAGAAAGGAAAAAAACCACACATGAATACGTATTTTATACTGTAAGAGACACTTCAATTTCCATTTAGGAGTTTAATATAAAGTAACCACATTTCTGCTTTAAACAAAGACTGAAAGTGCACTGAAATCCACTGATGATTCTTGATGTATTCAAGAACAGTTCTGTAATCTGCGGCTTGGTTTTAACCTAGCAAAAACACTGGAGAAAACTACTAAAACCAACTTACAGGCCTTTCAGTTGAGGGTAAGGATGGCAGAGAACATCATAATTCACTTTCTGAGCATCCAGATTTCCTCAATTTGAGTACTTCTACTAATCAGTATTAATGGTAAAATCATGTTTCCCCAAAGTCAAATTAATTCATCCAGACGCTTTACATTTTATTATGGCCTACATACATATATACAGGTATACATTCATATATACATGTATGTGTACACACACACAAACATATATTTTACACATGTAAAAGAGCTGTACACTGGAATATAACATGCTCGCATTCAAGATAAATATATTCCAAAGATGTTTCCAACAAGCTGATCTGTAAGCATGGCAAAACTGAGGGGGCAGAGGGAGAAAGGGAGAAAAAAAATTCAAATAAAAGGGGAAAAAAGGGAAAGTATCTCATAACTTTCAAGTTGTACTGCGCAAATAGAGGAGTCATTAATGGGCTTAGCTGAAAAGATGTTCCTGACGAGCCTCCATGGAAGCCCTACTTTGATCACACCGATCCTTCTCAAATACTTAGCATAGCATATTTATTTTTAAAAACCAGAAAGCCAGGCGTCAATCAACAGCAGAAACATCCCGTCACCCCCCTTCCCATCGCACAACCAGTGACGATAAGACACTCGCTGTCTCCAGAAGCAGCGTCCCACTGTCACATTACTGCCAGCACGGGTACTGCCAGACTTGCAGTCTTAGGTGAGAAAGTCACTGCGGGAGATGCTGTTCAAGAAAGAGGAAGATCTTTGCCCCAGAGCTGTTGTAAACAATGTAATTGTAAACGACATATGGGACAATGGGGAGAGAGACAGATATATACGGAAGAACACACCGGTCAGCATAACAGTAACCTAATTGCTGTCGAGTTTTTTTCTAGGTATGGCAGCCTGTGGGAGGAGGGAAGGAAGACAATAAATAGCTTCGCAGGTATTTTACGAGGAGCAGAACAAGAGTCAGCAACAGAGCAAAGCTGAGCAGAGGTGGTAAAGGAGAGGAGGAGGAGAGGGCCGAGGAAGTGAACGGCATCACTGACCACCGCGGGTCAGACCCACCGCTCGGCTGCAAAATCCCGGCAATGGAAACGGCTGGGGCAACCTCTGAAGGGCCTGGACAGCAAAGGCTACGATTTACACAGCAGGGGAAGTTTCACTCCCTTCCTCCCCCTCTCCCTCTCCCCAACAGCATACTTACTATTAGAAACAATAATAATAGGTTTGAAGTCATGCTCTGCATGCGGGTTTTTATTCTGCTCCTAAGGGGAGCCTCGGCTCAGGTGATGTCTATAGCACGCGTGTGCTGGCGGTGCGCAGAGGCACCAGAGCGAGCCTGACGGCCAGGAGAGGTGTCCCTGCTCTTCCACAGACCTCACCTGCCAGGTCTGCCTAACTCGCGAGGACTTACGTGAGCGCCTACGCAGCCTGCAACCTCCTCTGGCCCTGAATTCCCCAAAAAACGCCTCCCAGGAGGGAAGATGAGAACCTCTCACCGATATACATCGTGTAACAGAAAATCCTTGAAAATGAAGATATAAAATCCATTGCATGCTTCGGTCTTCTTCTGAGGAAGAGCCCCAAGGTTTAAGTGAGTAGGTGGTCTACTTTTAAGAAACTGCAGCCTGGTACAGCTGGGTGTGCAAGACTCCTGGGGCATGAATGAGATCCCGCAGAAGACAGTTTGGCTTGGGTCAAGAGGAGAGAAGGAACTGCCTACATGTAAAATACTGGATCCTTTTGGAGGTCTTAAGAAATGCCTACCTGTCTGCACAAGCACCTGAAATTGCAGCTATACAGTGTCTAATTTAAATATCCACATGAGACAACTGGATTCTGCTTGAAAATGAATGTATTTAAAGGTAACTGGGATAGCTCTGCACCACACAAAACAGCTGGTGAGGAAAGTCTGTGGTGAGTAATCAGCCCTAGAATTTGTTAAATGCAACAACAGTAGCACTACTACAGTAACAGCTAATTTCTTTTGGAGGAAGATTAAAAAGGGTTTAATGGATTTTACTTTATTTTCTTCTTTGCATATGAATGAATGTGCGTGTCTCAAGTTTTAAGGCAAGGACTATGGTTTGGCATGAATTGCAGAGGACGAAGGTTGCCTCTGTTGCCGCAGTTCTGAAAATCTGTATTCTATAAGGCATCAAAACACTGATACACGATCCATGGGTGCCTAATTATCTATTATTCCTGCTCAGATCAAGATTTCCTGCCCTTACAAAATAGAAGAGTCTTTCTTTTTCTTTTTTGGAAGTCTACATGACATTGTATCACAGGCAAAGGTACACAGAGAGTGATCAAATCAAACCTGAAAGCAGAGGCACTAATAAAAACTTCATGCATCTATGCAGATTCAGATCAAAGCAGAGAGCACGAAGCATCTACTGCACTGCCCCTCTCACTGAACTCAGGAGACGGATGGGCTGCAGAGGGGAGAGATCTGGATCTGCAAACAGCTTTTTTTCTTAAAAAAATGTTCCTTCACGTTTTTGTTAAATTCATTAACATATTCTCAGTTTACATCAGGACTGAGCATTATAAATCATGAAAGATCTAGTCCTCCCCATCACTATCCCAGCAGAAACCTGCAGAGAAGCTCAGCCACTTCAGTACTCTTGTGCCACAGGGGAGTGATAAGGGATCTCACTCATCTGGGCTCACTGACGTGGGATGCAGGACCATAGCACAGAGAAGGGGATACAGTGCAGAAGAGGCCAGGGTAGCTCAATTGGAAAAGTATTTCCAGAATACCCTACAGTATAATAACTCCAGGGTACCCTTCTACTGACTCAGTAAAGTCTGAAAAGAAAAGTCTGCGTCTTAAGATGTTTTGCTGTCAGAGTAAGAGAAACTGCATTATTTGCAGTGCTGAAAGTTGCTAGTTCCACTCAGGACATTAGTCCCATTCATGACAGAGCCTGGCTGACGCAAGAGTGACAGGACAGAATGCGTCTGGTGTGGTTTTATGTGACCGAGATAAAAATAAAACAAAACTTGTAAAAGATGGTGCTATTCTTAGTGCCATTTATTTATTGCTGTGGGGTCTTGTAATTTCACTGCACAGGACAACACCTGTACTAAGCAATACTATGTTAAATCATAACGGTGAGTACCTATCCCTCTCCAAATGTTTTCATGTGATGTCATGGCCTCTTGGCTCTTTTAAGCCATCACGGTTTCATTTTTAACCACTTCTTGGCTCCCACTTCCTCATTATCCACCAGCAAGGGCTCTGCATTGAAAGCCTGGGAAGCTCTCTCACCAACTTCAGTCAGCTCAAGAACTTCTGCCCCTAAATTCCTCTCTGAGCTTCATTCATAGAAAGCATTTCCCACAAAACCATAACCGCAAAACAGCCTGGTCCACCCTGAGATCCACCTGAAGTGGTGCAACTTGTTTGTCCTCAGTGCTGCAGGAGAGATGAATTTGGCTTTAAAAATACTGGCCTGCCAATCTTACTTTCTAACTGTGAACCAATTCCCTGGAGATTTAGTAGCTTGGGCACAAATACAGCGTGAAAATGTTTTCCTCTGTGGCCCATTATCAAGCAGGGTCAAATAAACCACTGAGGTGGTATTTAATGGCAGATTTCCACTAAATGTCAGACCTCTGGCTTTGACATCTGTTTTGAGTTAGCACAGCAGCTGTTTGAAGCAGCTGCAGCAGTTGTGAATTTGCTGGGAGCAGCAGAGTAAAAGAGGAATGGATGGGAAACCTTGTAGATTAAAAAGAAAGAAAAATTCCTTAAGGACAGTGATCATCAGGTATTGAGCAGAATCTCCCTCTCCAGAAATGAAACAGCTTTCAGCACCAACAGTCAGCTGTGCAAGGAGCATGGAGGTCCTCCGCTCCTTAGGAAATGCCACCAACTGCCAAAAGGTTAAACTGAAGAAACAAAAAACCCCCTATAAAAGGTATACAGTAACACCAGTTATTGCATCTATCTGCTTATGAAGGTCTATGATGCGATTTATTTAACATATGCTTCTCTAAAATACATTCAAAATCATTCTATGAAGCCTCGATACCCTTTTAAAAACAACTCTATGCAGCAAAAGCTTGGAAAATTTCATAATAAAAATGAACCCATCTCCAGATGAGGGACAATTAATTACTACTACATTTTACTGCCTTGTTTCAAAAGTCCAAAATAAGAACTACTACTTGCTTTAGAAAACTATTTCCCAACCCGAGCAAATCTTACCCTTCAGATGCTATCGATGATATTCAGACTTAATATTTTGTTTTTAATTTGTACCCTGTGATGTGCGACTATACATCTGTGCACCCAAGCACAGAAATTCAGTCTTTTTCTCTCTTCACTGCTTATTCACCTCTGAACTTTTCTCATGAACCAAAGCCTTCAGAGTCCAGTTTGCTCTTGTCATATTGTTCTGCACTCCAAGTTGTCGTTATTCCAACGGCAATAGGATATCCAGAATTATGTCCCTGATCAAAAGGCGTATCACTCCCTATGTTGTGACATGCTGGAGCTGGACATTTAGCTTGAAACTTAACATGCTTATTTTTACAGGCCACAAAGGAAACCCACATTTAATGTCCTGCCAGTAACTTCCCAGGCCTTTTAATACATCCCTAGATTTCCTCAATTGATTCCATGTACAATTTTCAGCTTATTTGTATGGATGTTTGTCCCTTCCTGGATTTCATTTTGTTATCCTCACTTTCAATCTAGGTAGGTTTTGATGACTGCCCCGTGTCCTCTGCAGCAATTCTGGACTTGCATGGTCTATGAATATCATAGCAGACTTCTCCTTCTACAGCATTAGCATAGAAATAAACAAAGCAACTTCTAATACTAGTCAATCTTGGGCATTTAATCCATCTTCCTTCTAGTTTTAACTCCTAAAGATAGTATGCATCACATGTGGTGCCACTTTACCCAAGTAGTTTGAAATCACCTTTCAAATAATATTTCATAAGCTCCTGTATCACAACATGCTTCTGAATGCCAGACTGGGATGACCAAGTTTCTTGCATCTGACAATTTTTTAATTCTACTTAATAAGCATTAATATAAGACAACGTATTCTTTATAGATCTGCGCTCATCACTTGTTTGGGCTTCTTGTTGTTTCCTGAATACCTACAAATAGCTTGAGATTCAATGCAACCTGTAATGCAAAGAAATAAAATATTACTTGCACCACATCTGAATCCTTACACTATGCCATCTTCTCAGGCTGCTTTGCTAAACTGCTTTCACTCTTTTGCAATTACACTTTGATCTTTTATTACAGCCTGGAAACCTGAGATACAGATTTGCATCTCTCAACAGCAAAAAGGCCCCTGATTCAGTGGTTTGTCGAGACCAGACAACGCTGCTTTCTTTTCTCCTTCCCACAGTCTTGTACATCCTAAGTCACATCCCTGACACCCGTGGAATCTGACTGACCACAGCAAATTAGCTGTGGATGTAAGCTTTGTTTATGTGGGTATCAGTTGACTATCATTTAATCGTTAAAATGGGAGTAGAAGAAAACTCCAATAACTGAAGTTTGCATGAGATCTCAGCAAAATTGATGATGTCAGTAGCCTTCTATATCAATCAGTGAATGGAAATCCATTTGCACTTGTTGTAGGACAAACTGTTTCTCACCGAGGCCCTGACCACTCCTATACCCCAACCAAAAGCAATTACACAAACCTGGCATTCGTGCAAATGCATCAAAAGATACCTGAAGAACAGAGAAACCTCATTGAGGTCCTAATCTCTTTAGCCAAAACCTGGTACAATTCTCCAAAAAGTGAACGACTTTTTCTTCCAGCTGGACTAATCTTTTTGTGTAGCCAAAGAGAGAGGAAGAGGCAGATTCCGTCTCAGCCCGACGTTGCCTTGGTCAGGCGCAGAAGATAAGTCCTGTGGGAAGCTTGACTCTGCCTGATGGCCTGTGTCTGCTCCTGGCTGCTGCACCAGAAGCTCTCTCACGGCTTGGCTCAGGAGGACAGAAGAAGACACGTGTCAAACAAAGGCTGTGCCTCCACCTTACTCGCAGCCCTCCACGCAGCTGGAGAGTATTTCTGTCCTCTACGGCTGCTAGTCAGGCAGGAAAGTATATAAACTGCAATCTCTTTTGGGGATGCTTGTGATCACATACTACACTTTTAACATAGTTACTGAATGCAGAAACAAAATAAGGGAATACATTCTTTGTATTTAAATGACCACATTTTGCATCACCAGAATGAAAATGTGAAGTTATAGCTTAACTTACGGAATTAAAATATTAACTGATGCTACCAATTTCACATCTTTTTTTTTCCCCACTGAACTTTATATTTTGTCAGTTTGATTCATGAAGCTTTGTACTTTTCACTAATAAAATAAAATGAAAAACCTTTTCTATTCTCAGTCAGTAGGGAGTGATATCTAACAGACTGATCTCTACTTATTTCTACACAGGAAATGAACCACTGTATTTCAAATACCTCATTAAATGTTGTTTTGTAAATTGGTCCTATTTTACTTAAAACTAAGCTTGTTTTTAAAACAGAACACTGTTTGTCAGTGTCATCAGCTATGATCACAAATTACAGACACCGCATTTGGTGAATATATTAACACATGGGGTATTTACATCTAGACACATACGATTATGCAAGATCTCCTAAATACAACATATTTACACAAAGGATGGTCACTGATAAGAAAGCACTGTCTGTTGCAACCTTGTGTACACAGCAACTTTAAAAACAAGTCCATTTTAATCTACATACCAATATTTGAAAGATTTTTCATCTGTTGTATTTCATAATTAATATCTAGGCAAAATGAGGGCTGGACATACGCCTTTTTCATATAACATTGAGGTGAAGATGAATGTAGTTAACAATATACTGTATTAGATTTTCTTCAATAGTATCTTTCTAAACGATTCCATCTTTTGATCTATAGCATGAGA
Organism: Harpia harpyja; assembly: GCF_026419915.1. NCBI lineage: Eukaryota > Metazoa > Chordata > Aves > Accipitriformes > Accipitridae > Harpia > Harpia harpyja. The sequence continues at coordinate 5,708,930 of NC_068947.1, forward strand.
TCTTATGCAGTTTACACTGCCTTCTCCTTCTCCACTCCTCACAGATGATGCCTAGTGAGAGCTGACCTTGCTTTGAAATCAAAGGATGGAGAAAACTTGACCTCACTGAAAGTCGAGCATGACGGTTAACGCATTTATCTACCAAAGAAGAACCTCTGGGTGGTGTGTGAAACCTGTGCAAGGGACCCTGTGGTAAGTCTATGCCCCTACTGAAATCCACTTAACAGGCTGTCAATAGACACCGGGACTTTCTTTTGCCAGGAGGTTTATGTCTGAGCCTTCTTTCACGGCAACAGGTAATATCCCAAACTTCCCATCTCCTGCTACAAATCCAGGCCATTTTTCTTGGCAGCAGAGTATTTTCTCTGGGCTCAGAAAAGACCTTCTTAAATGAAAAAAGGTTGAACAAATAAATCCCAGTAATACAAATGCTTATCTTTAGCAAACGACAGGAATGAGAAAAACAGAAACACTGAAAGAAATGCTGTGGCTGTACGCACCAGTGCAGCCTATGCTGCACAAACAAGCAGCCCACTTGTTTTTCCTCCATCACTCCGGACCCAAGTGCTACAAGGTCGAGAACTTCGACTCAGCACTTTAATATCATTTCAAACCCGATTCTTCTTGGAGAAAGGTAAGGACAGAAGAAAAATGTGGTAACACATGTATTAAAAATAAATCAGCAAGGGGACTGACTGAAAAGGAGAGAAGCTGTGAGAAAAGGAACATGGCAAAAGGGAAGAGATGAAAATGCTCAGGAAAAAAAAGAGTCTCAGACAGACATTGTTTCATCCACGTATCTAGCAAGGGCTACCTGTGGAGGTAGCTTAAGGTAAAGGAGGAGCAGACTGCTTCTCCACTCTAAGTAAGACGGCCTTCTCTACAGCTATTGTTAAAACAAAACCAAAGAGCAGCAAAAAACCTGAAACCAAAACACAACCCCCTGAAAACATCAAGGAACAGAAAGCACTTTTATCTTCTTCCCTCTCATCCGCCGCAGGCAGCAGCGCTTACCTCTGGAGCTGGGGAAGGAGTTGTTCAGCTGCTCCATCACTTCCTCCAAACCTGTGCTTGTGTCCTGGGGAGGGCTGAGCAGCTCATCCTCGCCTGGAAAGCAAATCCACACCACTGCATGAGAGCCGGTATAAAACCATTTGCTAACAGCCTGCTATTGCGTATGTCCTTCATGAAGGTAAGGCTGCTCACTTAAACACATTTTCTGCTTAGTATACAATCAAAATTTTAAAGGTGAATTTTGTTGACTATTATGTTTCTCTTTTTAAGGATCTAAGCGAAATTAAACAATGAATTTTAAACAATTAACACTGACTTTAATTCGTAAAAAGAGATTTAAGAAATAATCTACTCTGGTAAAAGAAGTGGGGTAAAATGTCTGCTAGGAACATTCAGTTCCATAAATGACACTCGTTGTTTCAGCTTCTCTTATTCTATTAATGGAAGAAGAAATTGCTGTTGTGAGTGCTGCTATCGAGCAGCTTTCTAATAGTGCTGGATTCATGTTAGCACTGCTTTGCCTGGCTGCGTAAATCAGTAGAAACCCAGATTCTCATCTGCATCAGTATTAATATTTCTGACAGTTTAATTGCATCAGATTGGTGCTCCAAGAACATTCAATTGTACTGTAAAAGGGTTTAGCAGCACTTTAATAAAGCGAAATACATTTCTCTCACTGAATAATTTCTATAACCTGATTATAGGGCAGCAGCTTAATGGGAAATTCAATACATTTTATTTTTACTGGGGTTTTTTTGGTCATGGTTTCAGATAACTAAAATCCATATGTTGATTTTACTGTAGACACTAGCCTCCAATACAAATAAAGCATCTGAATAAAGAATACATCTAAAGGATATGCTTTGAGTGAGATTTTCTGTTTTTTACTAGATTTCTTTTATCCCTATTAAAACATAAAAGCAATTTTTGCCTGCTGTAATAACAATGAGAGGTACATCCTTATTTTGAAAATGACTTAATGACCCTTTATTCTAACATGTCTTGCCCTACTCGAGTAATAAACTGCCGGATCTCCTGTTAGCATTTACATTCTTTAAACATTGAGGTGCTCCATGCTAGCGGAAAGCCTACTAAAAGAGATGCTAAAGGAACACTTCAGCACTGCGTATATTTCCTATTACTAGGCTTAGTGTTGGCCTCACCTTTGGGCCAGGAGTTTTAAAAGAGTTATGACTGGCCAAGAGTAATTTTTCCCACTGCAGTACAAGAAGTGGACTAAAGTGTCTGCAAGAAGCACTTAATTCATGTAAGTGATGGTCTTCGTATCAGCTTCTCTGATTCCATTAATGGTCTAAAAATAGCTGCTGAGACCGCTTGCAGTTTCTTCAGCTTTCGACTGGTGCTGGGTTCACACAAATCAACTCACACCACGAATTACTTTCGCATCAAGAGTTGCACCAACAGAGGTGCCTTAGCAGAAGTAATGTCCTTCCAGCCTCTGCTGGATGTCAAGGTGAGAACTCAGAGCAAGACCTTGCCGCTTCAACCCAGGCTAAGGACCTTATCAGCATGCCTGCAGAAAGCCACCGGCCCTTAAAGATCAAAAGAAGGTGGCAGTGGTTCGGCTGTCCTGGCCGTGAAGAACTGAGGACAGGTACCGATTTCCAAATGTCTTGTTAAGTGCTGATACAAAGTGAACTATGTTGACCCTCAAGACTGCTGTATCTTTTATTTAAAATGTGTTATTTTTATTTTTTCTCATTCGGATAATTTTTCTGAGCATTTCCTTGTAAATGACAAAATAAGACATCAGCCAAGCAACCCAACAAAAGACCTCAATTACCTCTCTTTACCCAAAACAGTCTTCCCCATTTGTGTTTCTACAAAAGGCTTGGAGAGCTGAGTGGGTCTCAAATATTGTGGTGGTACCTGAACGAATTAAAGTTCAGCAACAGCCTCTTGGCTCACACGCCTCAGAGAACCTCCTCTGCTGCTACATTACTGGGGGAGAAAGGCCAAAGATCAGGACTTTCCCATTAGGACTCTATGAGAAGAAAAGCAGAACCTTTCTACTTGCCCAGGTGTATTTCAGGTTATCAAAGAATAAGCTCTTCTATTTGTAAACTAGATCTGAGTGGGTTGCTGATTTTACCGAACGGCTGGACAACACTGCTGGTGGAAAACCTTTTACAGTAATCTCTCCTTAAGAAAGCAGAGAGAGAGAAGTGCCGTGGGTCTACATTCCAAGAAAAAAAACCTAAGGTCTCCTTTCAAAAAGAAAAATATATAAAAGCTACCACTACATTACCTCATTGCCCAAGAGACCTAGAGATCCTCAGTATTTTCTTGAAAATTATGACTCCCTTATTACTGGGCACACGCTTCCTGCATGGGAGCATTATTTACAACACCGCTCTGGCTCCCTTCACAATTCAAGAATATTTTAAGTCACGCTTCAGAAAACTCGCAGACTAGCAAGCAAAGCTTTCTGGTGTGAAAGGAGACTCGACAAACTGAATTAGTTGCAGTTTGTTAGCTCAGTTAGTAATTCTTTTTATAAGCTCTGCTCCATGCTGCCAACAGTGTTGCTTTGCTGAGTCTCAACATGATCATACTGATAACGATTCAGCATCTCACTGTCCTTCCACATACTGGCTCAATTGAACCAACAAAAAAACCCAAGTCATGTCTAAATATTTGCTTTAAAAAAGTTTTAGCAGTTTATATGATTATATGCATGTTAATTTATTAATTCTAGTCTCACAAGTGAAATGGGAATAATTTTATATGGAGTCAAATGAAAAGAAGTACATTATTGTATTTTGTCCTACTAAAGGATAAAATATGAAACTACAAGACTTTTAATAAGATGGCTGGGAACCATTGTCTTCCTATCTTTTCTTGTGTATTTTAATTAACGTATTTTCTGTGATGAAATTCATGACATTTCTTCAGAAAGCCGATGCAAATTACTCCACCGATACATTTTGTCTACTCCGTGTATGCCATACATAGCAAAATACTTACTCACTAGTAATACGATTAAAGAAATCTCCAAATGAAATTGCTGTTACCTGCGACTGTACTCTCACCCCCAGGATTTAATTTAAGCATTCCTAAAGGTACAGCTCATTCCACTTTTTTTGTTGTAGGGCGTACAGAACCCATCTTGTTTGATATCGGAAGACGCTGATGTTATTGCCTACGCTCGGGATGAAGATAAAGCCCCCGAACAAACTGCATCTCCCACAACAACGGCACTTCAGACACAGCAGAATGTCCCCTCCCATTACAATTTCTCACTGTCATCGACTCTTTCACTAACCGCAGTGAAGAGAAAAGCTCTCACTTAAGCGTCTCACTCTCCTGCAAAGCCTCTCTCTAACACGCACTAAATAAATTTCTGTGGAGGAAGCTGAATATTATCATCAGACTTCAAATACTCTCTTGTTGAAGTAATTTAAGCATATTTGCTTAAAGATGCTGCAATGGTTGATTGCTTTTTTACTAGCAGAAAATCCTTACTACTTGCTAATAAATACTTACTAATTATGTAACAGACAGGAAATTAGGAAAATGCTACGGAGCAGTTACTAAAAGCACCAAAATAATAATTCCAGCCTCTAGCTAGAGAATATTATTACTTAACCTTACTCCACAACTCATATGATGTTCATTATCACATCGGATGTGATATTTAGAAAAGACACTAGATGAGCACTGCCTATGAGTGACAGCTCAATCCTACTGATTGAGCCACGACATATTAAAAATAAGATCACATCACTTAACATGGGGATGATTAATAATATATTTAATCTCTTAGCCATAATTAATACTATGTACATTTAAATCAGCCATGTCATGTTTAATAGCTGAAAGTCAGTTTGAATAAAATAGTTAGCTTTTTAGTGATACTTGTTTTCAGAAGTCAAGCTCTGGCTGAGCTTTCTGTTTAATGTCAAAATATCCATGCTACTGTCTGCATCATGATCAAAAGCAAAAGCCTGAACCATAATGAAGATGTAAAGTGTAAACAGCCAGATGACATCGAAGACGGTTGCAAACGTCTACTTCATTCTCATTTGAACTAAACAGGAGAGAAGACTATTTTCTGTCTTTAAGGATTTTTTTCCTGCAAGATGGGACTATAACTATTTTTTGTGACAATCTGAACTTTGTTATCTTACCCATGGTTTCTGAAGTCTGACTGCCAACTACACGAAGAAGCATTGGCTGACTGCTGTCTGACCTCTGCAAAGAGGTAGAAGGAGATGATAGTGTTGTACCATTCACCTTGGCATCTGCCTGTGGCTGAAAACGGAAGAAAAAAAGACAAGATTGTTATTAACAGCTCAGTACAGTTGCACAAATCTTTATATCTCTGTATTTTCTATTTATTCCATGAATACACACAATTTTATGTCTGTTTTTAAGTAAATATATCCATGCAAACAATGCATTTGAATTCTGAATAAAAAAAGGAAGACGACTAAGAACACCAAAACATGATTTCACCTTCTCACTTGCAGCCTGTAGAAAAATCTAGTATTTTTCTCTGACTAGCCCCTACAGCTATGATTTCTTGGTATGTTGTTGTTATTGATAACGCTTCACACCCTGTTTGGAAAATTAGAGAGACCTAGAAGAAAGGCCTGAGGACTCACCTGCTCCAGCAGCTGCCTCAGCCTGTGCAGCTGTGACTCCAGCTGTTTGTTGTGATCTTCCAGAATCTGCATCCTGGCCTCCAGGCGGCCCTTGTGCTGGCGAAGCAGCTTGGCTTCTGCAATGAGCTCAGCATCCCGGGGGCTTTGTGGAGAAACTGGCATCATCTCCGGTGGGGACGGCAGTGGAGACAGTCCTTTGTGGTCATGCTGTTGCTTCAAACGGTCATACTCTGCTTGCAAGTTTCTGTTGAGAAGTAACAAGGAGATAAAAGCTTTATGAAGCCGAATAGGCTGGTGCGGGCTATCCTCTGCGTGGGGCAGTGAGCAGGCACCCTCTCTCGTGTGCTGTGATGTGTTTAACTGCCGGGGGGCAGAAGCTCACCTGCAGCACCTGCCTTTCATTCTGCTGAATCCACATGCGTGTAGGCTTTGCACGGAGCTGATATTATAGGGACCTGTGATACAAGCATTACCTAAAGGCTCTCTGCATCACCAGAATTCACAATTATTTCCCTCCCAGGGCACACCACGCAGAAGGCTGGCTGGGCTCCAGACACCCTGCCGAAGCCCGGGTACGGTCTGTCCAGGGCTCAGCCCTCCCTCGGCTTCCTGCGTTTTATCCTTCCTAGCAGAAGTCAGACTGCCTGTTTGCTTCCACGCATGAATACACTTGAGGAGTAATTAGTGCTAAAAGAGGACTTTGAGTGATCAAAGCACTTTACAAACACTAATCAAAGCGGACGCCACCTGGCCGACCTATCTGTTTTACAGATGAGAAAGCTAAGACAGAAAGGCAGCCACACAAAAAGTCAGAGCAAAACACAGAACTCAAGAGTTCATTTGCAACTCTGCTGTCGTCAATCAGGTCACATCACCCTCCTCTCTTCATATTTGCAACTGCATTTCCAGCCTAGCTCTAAAATGACTAACCTAAGATGAAGAAAAGACCAATTAGCCAATCTGTTAAACTGCACAGCATGAACCTTTGGGGCTGTAATTTCCATCTTCATTTGGACTGCCCTGTTTAGAGTGCTGCAGTCTACTGTAACTTTATGGCACTGCTAAGCTTGTGTTTTTACTCTGTAAAACTCTGCTAAAACACTCCATAGATTAATATGATCTATAGTGGTCCACACGAAAAAAATCCACCAAGCAGGAAGAGCACAGAGGGTAAGAAACTGAAACGCTGTTAGGGATAACACTGTCCAAAGGTGCAGAAATAGTAACTTGTAACACAAACTTTGTAGGCAACTGCGGCCTAATAAACTGCACTGGGATTTTGTTGCTACGATGTTCCTTTACAGCTTCCCAGAGGGGGGAAAAATGGCTCGACACTCTGGTAGCTGCTTACTCATCACAAGCAGCGACCCAGATTTTATTTTTCCAACTCGCTTTTATTTGAGGTTGTGAGAACAGGCACTTTTTGCCAGTTCTGCCTGAAAACCACAATACACGCTGACAGTTTGGTCTGGAGGCTTAATAGCAGCTCAGAAACCTCCCAATAAACTTTATTAAGCTCTAAAACACTTCTAAGGGTACGTTATTGTGACCAGAACAAGAACTAAAGCAGTATGCGTCATTTGACATGGACAAGAAAGCGATGCCAAGGACAAAGACAGGCTACTGACCGTTCTTCAAACGTACCTGTGCCCCTCAGCAGCTGCATGATGGACACGTCCTACCCTGGGACTGTGGCACCCCCCCAGAACATGACCCCTGAGGGACGTCTGACCTACATGATCCCTCCTCTGCAGAAGTTTTAAAAGGTTAAAAAAAGGAGTTGATCATTCTTAACTTCAGGTTGTTCCAAAATTCAAGATTCCTTTCTCTGATACCCACACAAAGAGGGAAGACTATGGAGAGGGTGTTTTCAAAGAAAGTTTTGCGTTTTAATGAAATACAGAGTTTCAAGTCCATGAAAATTATCTGGAAAAAAGAAAGAAGGGCTACACTGGGTGTTGCCTTCCACATGACTTAATGTCTTCTGATACTTCTAGCTGAATGAACTGGTGAATAATTAATAAAAATACAAATGGGAATAGGAATGAGCATGACAACAGTATCACACACGGTCTTATTGCAGACTAAAGTTTATACAGGATTGATCATTAAGCTTGTTTCTCATGAAGTCTGTAGACAGTGGCTATCGCTACCCCATGAGGAATTTCCCAGATGTATGATACAGTCAATACTCTACAAACAGCAGACTCAAAAGTTTGAAGTGCTGTAAAGCAAAAGATAAAATATCACCCTAAGGGAAACTAAATAAATGCACTTGGTTGTACTTACAACATAATCAGGTACCTTGCTACAAAGAAATCTACAATTATCGCCTCAACTATCAATATAGATACGTCCTTCCAGTGAGTATGGTATTGAAAAACAAGTGAGGACCAGGGAGTAATTCAGATGAAAATGCCTTCATGTCTGATACAAAATAGCTAAAAACTCTTTCTGAAAGCCTAGAGTAAAAAAAAAAAAAAAAATTGTAAAGGATATTGCATATTATCCAAGCTGAGATATGTCTGAATTCGTGAGTTCTGTAATTAAATACAGTAATATTGTTGGAACAAAGGAATGTCATTTTTAAGGATGCATGTGAGTTTGCCCAGAGCACCAGTGTCACTGAGTTTTCCAGCTGCACCTTCTCAGCCCGGCTACACAGTCCTTAGTCCAGAGAATTGAGACTCATCATAGCAACTGCTTTCAGAGCCGTAAGAGTGATATGGAGCGCAGATGATCAATAATATCGTAATAATTGGGATCTAAACATACAGGAACGAAGATCTGTATTAACATAGGGGAAAAAAGCTGAAAACTAAAGAAGAAAGAAAGAATTCAAAACCTGCTGTAAGAATATCCTAGAGGAGAGAACAATCGGCTCCTCTTCCTACCTCTGGAGTAGTTTGAAGCTGTGCAGTGAAAAAGGATTGCTGCTGCAAGCCAGGCATCCAAGGCACTGCCCACAGCCCTCAGTGTAAAGCCTCTGTGTCCCAAGGAAGGGTGCGCTCTGACATTTTCAGCATAAAATGGAACGTAAGAGAAAGGGGAGATAAAAGCATAATCCTCTCTAAATGAACGCAAAAGAACAAGCACGGGCAGTACTGGGAAACCTAGCTCCCTCCACCATACCTCAGGCTGGGTGACTTTTACATCTGGCTGTCACAAACAAACAAAGCTGCTGCAACTTCTGAGCACTGGGAAAATACATTCTACTTCGGTAAGACAAATATTCAAAGAGAACCCCCATATATTCCATTTACTATGCTTGCACCTCTTTGAAGCATTCATGAAGAAAAATAACAGAGGAAGCATGCAATGTAACCTTGATTTATGCCACTGTAAAGAGCTGCATAGTAAAGAGCTCATGAGTTATTAATCACATCTATCACTGGCAGCATTAATTGCCTGGTGACAGAAATCCTAGTGGACCCCATTTGCTGAGTAGTCCTCTCAGAGGCAATTGAGAATTTGTGAATTCGTGTTATTTCTCATGTCCCTACAGAAAATCAGTGGTCTGAAGAAACAGACAAAGCTGGTAACTGAATCACCTACCCCTGTCCCTCACTACAGTGCCAGTGTTTACTCACGATGCTTCACACTCAGAAGATCTAGTTCCTCCTCTTCAATGCCAAAATAAATACCAAAAGGAGCCACAGCATGTTCAGAAATGCATCACTTTCTCACTGTTGGCAGCTACACAGAAGGAACTTATCTGAGGAGGCCATTCATCAGTCTTCAGATTTGAAGGAACACCGTAGCTGTACAGAAACAGGGTAGCTTTGAGATTCGGGGTATTAGCGCTTCTCCAGTGGCACACAGCCCACTGCGCTCCCATTGCAAGTCAGGAAAGCAAAGGGAAGGCAAACAGCTCTGGCTGGAGATCTCATTTACTAAGTTCTTTTTATAGTACAGCTAGGAGCTGGGAGCAAAACCAGAGAACGTGAGAGAAGTCTCCCTTTTACAGAAGTATGTCAGTGACCTTGATTCAACTAAAATATTAGGAAAAAATCACTTTCTTTAGTCATTAAAATAGCAGGAAAGTATTTTAATTCTTTGCAAAAAGTTCTGAGCCTCTGTCACTGCAAAACCGTATGCTTTCTATTTAATGCTAGTACAATACATCCTAGTTAGGATAACCCATCCTACAGTATAACCTATTTAATGTGCTGCTTTAGATGGACACCAAAAATCTGTCTTCTCTGTTTCTGAAATATATTCAGTCTTAAGGAAATTTCAAAATGTTTTGGGGACAGTTTTATAATTGGGGTTTTCTCTTATACTGCAATATAGTAATAGTGTCTTCCATAGCAAGGTTACTTTATGTCTATTGAATACATATGAAATGGTCTTATCACAATATTCCATGTGATGTAAAACTCAGCATGAGTCTGAAGGCCTAATACTCAAATGAAACATTTTCACCAATTGAAAATATTCTCTAAAATGCTCACATTTTAGCAAATATAAATTATTTAACAGTCAAATTTTAGCCATAAATTATTTAAAGAAGTCATATCTGCAAGCCACAAAGCACCAAAGTCTCAAAATGCTAGCAGATAAATAATGAATATCTAACAAGAGGTCCTTGGAAGTGAAAAAAAACCCAGCCAGAACTGTGTCACAGCTAGGTTAGTTTGTAAGTCGGATAATACATTTCAGAAGAGTTCAAAATAGGCAACAGATCTTTTTAAACTGTCCAAAAGCAAAACCTCAGAATTACAATTTCAAAGAGTCTTTTTCATTTAAGTAACAAGTCAAGATGGAAATATTTGGAGACCAGAAACTGCAGCCGAAAACCAAATGGAGGTCAGAATTCAATAAACACCTCAAAACAGATGAAGAAAAGTCAAAACACGAAGCAAAAAAGCAAAGGGCTTTTTTGAAAAGCAGGAAACTGCGGAGAGCAGAAGAAAAAGAGAAATGACGATGAAGCGTTTTGAATATCATAGTATTGCTTCTTGTTGGTACTTGATGCAGCTTTCCCAAGAGCTGCTGAAAAGTGACCGCATGTGCTGACTCTAACTGTAAAATAGTACAAGATACAGCAGAGAGACCTAAGTCTTCACTGTCAAAAACCATCAGAAGTGTATGCAACAAAAGTTGTGTCGACACAGGCAGGAAAGGATGACTGTTTATCTAACACCGCTAGCTGCCCAGCCACTTGCCTTCCCAGCCGTAAGCACCACATCCAGCTCAGCACCGGCAAGGAGACGCGCTCCGGCAACAAGACCCGAGGTATTTACGATGGAGGTGAAACAGTTCAGGTGCTTTAAGGCTGGGCTGAGGACCGAGCGGTCACAACATGATTTGCATCATGTTCAGCTCATTTCCAAGCAACAGATTCACTGAGTCTTCATGCTGCGGCAATAAACGACGTTTACTCAGAGGGCATTTTTAGGATCAGCATGGGAAGGAATATGTGTTCACCCACTGGAACCAGGTTCGCACAAGGAATTAGGTCCCAGGTTGTTGATTACCTTTGGCAACAGCCAAAAAAGGTTTGCACCAACTCAAGGGAGGAGAAAGACCAGAAAACAGAAATCTAAAGCAACAAGACTGTTTTTTAAAGGTACATAAGTTATATGAATGGCTCCTGACTGACCCTGTCTGAACAGCTCATTTTTCTGAATAGGAGTCAGTGTTTGCTCCATAAAATCATAGTTATCTGGCCGTGACAAGCTACCAGAACAACAAGAACTTGTTCGTTTTTGAGCATCCACCTCACATTTTAAGTACAAGTTATTTATAGCAGATTGCAGAGACAAAAGTCATGATTTTGTCATAATCAATGAAAATCACAGCAGCGTGACCTCCATGCTGTCCTACAGAAAGAGACCTCTCTGTCCCTGCTGCATTGAGACCTGAAGCATCCACAAAAGGCGAGGTTGCCTGTGGTGGCATCCCGTCCACGACTGTGCCTCCAGTAGTACAAATGAGAAAACAACAGGCTATAACCAAGCTTACAGTCTACAGCTCTTGTTTAATTCAGGATTGGCAAACTTCAAAACAGATATTTTTAAGGTGTGATTCTTGTCAGAGATCTTTTAACACGCTATTCCTTGCTAGTAGTTGTTATATTAAATAAAGCTCGTACTAACATTTAAGGCATAAACCCCAAAAAGGAATTTTTTAGCCTATTTAGCTATCTAACTCCATGTTATACTAGTTTTCATATAGCACCTTTCTAATCTAGAACTAGGCTGCTTTAAAAGCCATCCTCCTTTCTGGTGGGCAGCTTATCTTGTATACAGACAGAAAAGCATTATGAATTTTTTTCTTCTTCCATGATTCACTACTTAATGCTGTTTAAAAAAATAACACCCCTCCCCTGAAAATTAAGCTATCTTATTATCTGTACTGCACTCATTACCCAATACTGCCTAACTACGGAAGTCCAGAAAATGCAAAGTATGATGGCTTATTTCAAAATACTGGTTTTCCTCCACTTTGGAAAGTACTTGGGCTTTGTGTGCTATGTAGTAGGAAGTTTAGGGTTTATTTCAAACCAAATCTCACTGCTGTTCAGTGAGCAAGAGCTTTGTTTACTACAGCTTTCTTCGTGAAACACTTTTCTCATCCTTGACGCCTACCGATCCTCTATGTTCTCCCAAATCCTCCTGATAAGAAGTGTGTGATGGAGCCACTGTAATTGATTAGTACCATCCAAAGAAGACATGCATGGAGACAAGATCTATGACATTGCCAACTCTTGCATTATTTTCTTGACACACCTAAGGTAAATGATTACTGCATTAAACCCTCAATGTAAAGAAAAGTACCTAGCTCTTAAAGAAGCAAGAAAAAAGAGCATGAAAATGCCAACAGACTGTACCATAAAAGCTGAAGATAGCAGAAAGCAAACAAACTCTTTTTTTTGTAGATCTAAATCATTTCTATTTTACAGTCTAATTTTGGTAGTTCACAGTTGCAATTACGAAACTGCCAGGGTCAAGATCTACCAGTTTTTATGCTGATGGCCCAAGACTCCAGAGTACCGTGGAAAGAGGACTGCAGTGTTGTGATGCTGCAAGAATCCAGTCAGTGGGTTTTTTGTGATTAACGAAGATGACTTCAATTAAACATGAAATTAAAAGTGGTAAATGATACTTGGTATTGAAAGGCTAAAGAAATGGCAACAAGCAACACCAAACAAATAGAAAGAAAAGATGACCCAACTTTTAACCACTATGAAAGTACTCATTAGTCGGAAGAAAATGCAACTTTATAACTCATTCTACCCCTAAAAATGCTATCAAAGTGAACTCTATCTAACTGTACAGTACAATTATTTCACAGATTCTTTACTTCATATGAATTGAGATCATTTCAAAACCTCATGTATCCCAGTGACTAACCTTTCTGAGAAAAGCCTGTCTTTCCAAGAACCTCCACCTGTCTTTTCCAGAAAGGGGTGCAGAAATCTGCACACTCTTCCCTCATGTAACGGTAAAATAAAGTAACACTGGTATGAAGCTCATTACTATCACGGAAATAAAGGAAAACAGTAGAACAGAAGGAAATATTATGAAACACAGCCAGCAGAGCCTGTCACAGGTGGCACCATGAGTACTAGGTGACCCACGTATGTCTTTGAAGCTTGCCATTTTGGAGGTTTTGTGAAAGAACCAGTGCTGACTCGTCACCGCACTGGAAGCGGGAACGAGTTAACAACAATAGGACGTGAGCCCCATCGCTTATAGAGAGAAAGCTTTCGTTTGCCCCTGCAGCGTGCGCCTGAGGGCTGCGGCAGCTGCCGGCATAACCCACCTGTTTTCCTCCTCCAGGTCTGCGAGGATTCTCTCCAGTTCCCCTCTTTCCTCACTCTCCAGAGAAATCAGGATCTGGGCAGGGCTTCGGGGCTGGCTCAGGGGGGACTCCTGGTTCAGACTTTGGCAGTAATGCTGGATTAACAAGTGTTCGTCATCGCTGGAAAACAGAGGAGGATAAAACAGGCTGTTCCCTTCCTCATTTTTAACTTTGCAGTGAATATGAGGAGATGATTCACTCCCAGTCTCTCATTTCTTACAAAGAGATTTGCTGAACTCTTTGTAACAAACAGCAGAGCAATGTATCTTAAAGCAAAATCTGCTGAACTGTTTCACTTACTCTCTGATAATTTTCCTTCTCTGCAGAGTCCACCTCTCTTCCCCTCTGCTTCTCACATACTTACAGCCAAGTTTTGCCATAGCTGACAACCTCAGCTTTCTTCTTTTGCCTAACTTCAATTAGGAATTTGCTTGATAAAAAAGGCCATCTTCTGCTGCCTGATTTGTGTTGTGGAAGAATCATTCAAGCAAAGGCAAGGCATTTATTTTTACACCTACAAACTCTCCTTATGTAATAAAGGTGTCCTCTATTTATCTATTTTTCTCTATAAAACTGTAAATGAGGTGAAATAAAAAAATATTGACTTAATCTAATGAAATTACATTATTTTTCACTGAGTTTGTTTTGGTTTGTTTTTGTTGTTTGTTTTTTTTTTTAAATTACAAGTGATGCACACTGTCAGAATACAAATATATTCTATTTAATACATATGATCTCTTTCTTTATTTCTATTGCACCACAGCTCCCCAGCATTTGAAACAGAAACATCGCTGGAAGAGAAAAGCAAATCAAATTCTGAAGATCTTGACCACCTCCCAGAATTACATGGGTGTTTTAGGTACTAAGGAGATACATCCAGGCCCTCATCTATGCAGCTAACACCAGCATTAACTGTGAGAAACCACGGAAGGTTTCTCTTGACACCACAAGTCAAGGACAGAAAAAAAATGACACTGCTGTTGTGAATCTTGTTTTTCTGGTAGCACTTGCTTACAACAAAATAATCCAGTCTAGTTTTTTTCTGTTACGTTTGTAATCCATAATTTTAACAGGCATTTTGAATAGCTGTTATTGTTCAAAAATTAGAATTTTCCTTGTTTCCATTTTGTTTCTGTAAATGTTAATGATGCCATTTTACAGATGGCAGGAGTGCTAAAGCAACGTAGAGCACATTAACATTAGTTCATAAAAGGCAAATATTAATTTTTCACAACAGGCATCCTTTCTTTTTCCTAAACAGAATTTTAAAGGCTTGCCAGTTCCTAAATTTATACTTTTCATGGAACACTTCAACTGTGATTTCCTTCAAACAACTGCTTTGTATTTATAAATATCCTGATGCACCTTAAGTGAATTAACAGTGAAAAAGTGACATAACTATTGCAATATAATGTCACTTTGCAAGACATACTCTTTTTGTGTGATTTTCAGCCTGCACATTTTATACATAATTGCAATGACACTACATATTGAAATGTTTTGTTGTAAATGTACACTTTATCTCTTTATTTCCCTCCTTTCCTGTCTCCATCTATCGCTCTAATTTCAATTATAAGCTCGATAATTCAAAGCCCAGAAGAACGTCAACAAATAATACTTAAGCATAACCTGACAAACAAAACTGAAAGAATTACAGCTGCAAATTCATGATGAGCTTTGATTTTGCTGCAATTTGTATCTGGATCATATTTCTTCCAAAATTCAGAATGTACACATTTCTTTTCATTTTAATAGTACAAACTGAGTAACAAACTGGACAGTCAGTGGTTAACTTATTAGCTGAATCATATTAATACAACTTTTAATTAACCAAAGAATGAATTGAACAGGAAGACCAAAGTGTAATACAAAAGATACTGCTTACATATGATTTTGTGACTAAGGACACCGAAATATTAAAGCGGGAACAGGAAATTCCATATATACTAGCATTAATACTATCCATAACAATACAAAATTGTCTTACAACTTGGAAACAAAGTTTTCATTAACTACGTGAAACCAGACTGACACTGCGTATGCATTAGTTCTGAGGTGTCATTTTAACTTTCTCCTTTTTGAACCAATATATTAGAACAATGTACTTGGGTTGTACAGGGGATTTTCTTTCAAAGTTGGTAGGTAACAATCCTACCAAATCAAAAGAGAAACTATTTTGAAAAAAAGAAACAGCTTTATTACTATCCAAGAACATCTCACAGGCTCACAATCAACCTTACAAAATACTAATGATTTGGAATCCCAATTTAAGTGAATGAAAACTGGCCAGAGTACTGTGCTTTAAAGGATCGCTACAAATTAAACAAGAGAAGATTCTGTCTGAATTTTCAAAAAAATCCACCCCTTAAACTGTGATAAGGATGAGATTATGTAGAACAGCAAAACCCACTTTTAGAAAAGGTGGTATTTGATTTTTTTTCGTATTTGATTGACTTAGAATCTCTGCTATGGCTTCTCCTACACAGTTAATTAGCTAAGACCAAATTTTCAAGTATGACAATGACTTATGTGCTTCCATCCTGTTTTCAGAAACATTACTCACAGTTAGTTTTCTAGTTCTATGTCCTTTCATTCAGAGAATAAACAAGATCAAGAAAATCATGAGAGGAGAAATATATTATCGTGTCAGAAAACCACAAAAAGGTGTCAGTGTGACATTAGATTGAACTATATTTAAAAATTAAAACTTTTATTTATGACTTTACATTTAAAGTAGTACAAAGAATGCTTGTCAGTGATCTGTCCAACTTAAAGTTTACTACTTTATAATATTTCACAGTGAGGATTCCTGGCTTGCACTTGCAATGTATTTCAGGTATTTGTAGACCAAAGATTTATGTTTAGCCCCACTAACCTTTTGAATTACACTTGGCCCACATCATCATTTTCTAGCTTACAGGAATTTAACCATGATTAAGCTTGCAATACAGATAGAAGTGTTATCTTTTTATCTTTGTCCTTAAAACACATCAGATGATGACCATTTTTTCCAAGTAATATGGGAACTATTTGCTGAATAAATCAGTAATTTGTTGGAAGAAATTAGTAATTTTAGTTCTGAAGGTATCCATCATCTGTTGCATAAATTTGGTGTTAAGCTATAAGCCGTAAATCTAGACACTACAATACAAATTAAAAGAACATGAGTTCATCATTAAATTGAACCAGATGTGGTACATACACAGCCATGCAAATACAGCACTACAGAACTTCATTACAAGTTATTAACCTTCACAAGAAAACACGTCACAAATATTAAAATACCCTACTTACATGCTCTCATTAGGTGAAATACTGTCATTTAGATAAGAACCATTGGTGTTCTCCATTTCTGCTAGCCTGTGGAAAAATAAACAAGACTCATTAAAATCAATTAAGTTTTCCAGAAACTTTATCTGCTCTAACATTCCTGAAAGAATTGAAGAACGTGACGTTGTTCATGAAATTGAAACTCAAATTAATTTACACTCACTGTTGATTACCAAAAAGTTTTACAATAAGCTATCGCAAAGGATTGGTTTTTTGTTACAATGACCTGGCTAAACTCACTTCTAAGTTTTCAACCCTTTCTCTGAGGTTATATTCCACTCCTCATGATTAATTCCACAATCAAAGAAAGGCCTTAAGATGCCAGGGGATAACAGAAATTGCTTTGTACCTGGCAATGCCATCATCAGAACTGTAACGATCAGTCATTTCTCATTGGTTTTCAACACTCAGCCCCTCCTATACATCCTGCATAATTCAGAAATACCTCTCCTGATCAAGTGATTTTGGAGAAGAGGAGGTTGGAATAACCATTTTTCATTACCTCAACCCTTGCAAATTTGCTCGTCTGGTGGAAAAACATTTTCATATTTGTACAATTAACGCACTTTTTGATTCTTAAGAGCAGTATGAAAACAGACAAGTGAACTAAAGCAGCGATATACGACTATTTTAATCCTCCAAATCAGGGAAAAATCCTGTTTGTGGTATTCCACAAGGTGAATTACTTAACATTAAAACAGTACTTGAGATTCATATAGAGTTTGGAGGTTTCTGCTCTTATGATTTGTATGATTACACCAGGGTCCGTATTAAAAGCAAAACCCTATGTAGAAACATAGAGTCACAGAATGGTTTGGGTTGGAAGGGACCTTTAAAGATCATCTAGACCACCCCCCCCCCGCAACGAGCAGGGCCATCTTCAACTCGATCAGGTTGCTCAGAGCCCCGTCCAACCTGACCTTGAACATTTCCAGGGATGGGGCATCTCCCACCTCTCTGGGCAACCTGGGCCAGTGTTTTATCACCCTCATCGTAAAAAATGTCTTCCTTACATCAAGTCTGAACCTCCCCTCTTTTCGTTTAAAACCATTACCCCTTGCCCTATCACTACAGGCCCTATTAAAAAGTCGGTAACCTGAATGCACAGCTTAACGAAGACCCCACAGGACCTAAAGGCCACTTCTGACCACACAGGTGCTCTGGCATGCAAGTTAGTCGACAGGCTGGTTAACAGCAACCACAAACCATGCTCTGCATCCCAGAGCCTGGCAAGCAAAACCCCAAACCCTATGGTTCTTTAAGAAGTGCTCAGGTAGCAGCTAGCCTTTGGGATTTTTTTGTTAAAAATGATTGTTCAGAGAAAGATCTGCCTAACGTCCAGCTGGTCTCATACCTGCTAGCATAATGTTCAATGCGTGAATGAGTATCATCATGTGAAAGCTGAGGGGACGAGGCAGGCCTATAAGGCAGAAAACACTGATTAATCACAAACAATACCCCTTTAAAAGTAAAAAGACACTTAGCTATGCCTATACCCTCACATCTCTATGCCTTATGCTTACGCTATGTTTGATAAACAGCAAGTTACAACTCCAGGCGCTGCGAGTGCCTCCTCAAGCCATCGGTGCAATGTTTTGCGGTACCACACCGGGGATTTTGACCATTTTGCAATCCGTCTGTTGCAACGACACTTCTTCACACCAATACCCGAAGAACCCTTTTCCAAAGGATTTATAGAAGAGCTTTCGTCCTGGTTTTCCCTTCGCACCTGCCTCCTTCATTGGTAATTCTGCTCCACACACAGCCCTGCGCTGGCTGCAAAAGCCCTGCTGGGAACCTCTCCTCTGCCCCCCGCCCTGCTCCAGTGCCTGCTTCCAGCACTTCCCACTTAAAAAAGCCCTTAAGGACTACTCCACGAGCAACGAGAAATAAATACAAGAAACATAAAATGTCTGAAATGAGCCTTTAATAACACACTGCAGACACTGACGATTTTGCCTAGCGTCTTTCCAGAGTTGCAATCTGAAACGTAGATCAGTGTGTTATACAGGAGGACACTGTCAACCATTTTGGGTTTTCTGCCTGACAAATCAGATGGTGTGAGGTCCTCTTCACTTTTTTGTTGATGAAAACAATTAATGGGACTTTCCTCATCAATTAGAGTATTGTTTCTTACAGCCTCAACTCTGGAAAACATCACCATTGAATTATGTTGCCTACGCAGTTCAGAGAGCACCCTTTGCTGCCATGTGGGATTTTGCCAATCTACACACATCAGGAGGTGCTGGAATAACAAAAAATGATGCAGCTTCCCAAACTGTATGACAATCTTGTATTTTAGCTAAATTTCAACTTCTCTTTATTTCGTCTCTGCCGACTCTCCTTCTGGAACTCCTGACTGAGGAAGGACTTTCCCCCCATTTTAAATAGTTGGATACTGTGGTTCAGGCTGCGTCTGCCCAACAGGGATTGCACTGCATTGCAAGAGCAGGTAAGTTTTGTATTTTTACTGGTTATAACCAAAACTGTAATAATCTTGTGGTTTGTAATGCTCCCATGTTAGGAGTGTGATAATCCTGCAGTAAATCTACTAGATTGGTCATCTGCCAGTTTTCTAATCAGCCTGCAAAGGGCTCTAGGAAATTAGGGTCCTTCCGAATTCATAGAGCTGTATGCTGGGTACACAAAATTCATCATCATTAATGTCTCTTCTTACAGAACAGCAAAGGTTTTTTCTTTAAGACATTACAGGCCGAGTATCACGAATCTCATTTTGTCTGAAATGAGCTCTGGCCTCCCACTGTACTTTTACCCATCACATGTTCAATCATTACCGCAGCACACCAGAGGATAAATACTCAGTTCAGAGAGTTCCTCAGTACAGCAGATTCATGAGGATGGGCAATTGCTTTTCTGCAACTTGATACCCTATTTTGTGTAAGAACATCTACACTGAAGGGGAGGGAGGGGGAAAGGATGCAATTTATCTAGAACAGCGGATTATGGAGCAAGATAACAATGGTTTTCTGATAAATTGATGCTATCCCCATTTTTTTTTTTGTTGGACATACAGTAGCTGTTAAGCTGGTCTAAGCTGGTACTATCAATGAAAGAAGAGGTCTTGGTTTCAACACACACAAATGTTGCTGCTAATACTCTGTGTAGACTAGGAAATCTGTGTTAAAAGCAGCTTTAGTTTTGAGCTGGATCATTCTCCTAGTCCCTCTTACCCTGGCATTGCACATGTATTTGTACCAACGTGAAGGAAAGGACAGCACTTGGTTGGGACCAACTGGGCAATGAAGAGATGTCCCTTTTGGCAGTAGAGCAAGGCAAAAGACAGGCCTGACTGCATGATCGCATACGTGCTGCCTTGAAACTAAGCTTCAATTTCAAAAGTGAACAAGGTGTGTTTTTTATATATATATATATATATATGTATATACATTTTAAAGACAACACAGTGTTGTGTAACTTGTTGAAGCTGATTCTGTCTCTCCGTAAACTGCAGGCAGGGCATGAAGCTACATTTCCAGGTTTGTCTCCACTTCAGAACATACTGCAATGGAGATCTACCTCAAAGAGCTTTTTAGAAGTTTGCTTAAGAAAGCAAACCTGTTGAGAAGCACTGCAGTCTTTGTGTTGAATTTAGCTGCTCAGATGTACACTTTTGCCAGTATCTGAGCAAGCTTGAGAACGACTGTGCTGCATTGCAGGCTGTTATGTAGACATACTCTTAGACGACCATCTGTGCTAGAGCTCGCTGTCTTTCCTTTCTGAGCACACGTACTCAACCCACCTAATCAGTTTGAACAGGCAGCATGAAGGCTGAGAGACACAGCCAATATTTAGCCAAGATAACCACCCCTTCACAAGGGCTCCACAGCTGCATTGCTCAAGCTGGGGTCTGCAGGAACAGCCTGGGGAATTCCACTCAAGACAAGTGGCGATTGAGTGGCAAATACCACCTCCTGCAATTCCCTGCACCCCCAAAGACCTGGCTGGCAGAACAAGGGCAGTTTTCTTGCTGTTCAGCATTTCAGTTGATGCTTCTTGAATCACGTAAATTGTATTTGTGCCACTGACAGCCCATAGTCCAAGTAAAAAGACACAAGTTCTCACAAAAAGCATGAGCTGTCCCTTTAATGCCTGGCAAGCAGAATATATGTGCAAAATACTGGATAATAAGCAGTCAGAATCACTAACTGCTAACAAAAAATATACATGTATGTATTTATAAACAGTACCATGTATACCATAGGATAGCACTGGCATTGCTGAACGCTGCCAAGTTATGCTCTTCTGGAGTACTTTGAAGATTACCAGAAAACTGGCATGAAAGCACCAGAAAAAGGCAAGATCTTAGAAAACATGGGAAAGTTTTATGATAACCAGCATAAGAGGTTTGACTGCCAAAGTTGGAATCGGCCCTGTAACTGAGAAACAGCTTTAAATCTGGATAGCTCAGTAACTTGTGCTGTAAGGCTGGTGGTCTATCACAAAAGAAAGGAACAAAGTTAGCAGAACAAAATGAAGAGCAATGCTTTCCAGCCACTATTCATTTCTTCATTTTCTGCTTTCTTGTCAGACCAGATGAAATGATTGTGCTCAGGAAGATACCTGAGTTGGTCTGATAAAGGGTGCAACCTCTCTGTACAAGTCCTGCTTCTCGGTATTTCTCAAGTTTTCTTAAGTATTACAGGCGAGTTAAACTCCCTGTAGTATATGACACCAAACCTTTGGTGTGAAGGTATCGGTGTAGGCATACCATGATGTTATTAATGTAAGTAACTAGAGTTAAGCATGTTATGGCAGCTTAATTTCATGTTATGTCAGACACAGCAACGGCATTCCATATTATCCAAGCTTTCCTTAAATGTTACTATTAACTTTGCAATTGTTCTAAAGGGTAAGAAATCTAGATCCACAGTTGACTATATAGTATGCTCCAGTCGTTCACAGATGCATTTATAAACGAAGTGCATCCTAAAGTTCAAAGCCCCTCTATTTCAGTCTGGCTCCAGCCTTTTGGCATTTTCTGTGGGTGAATCCTCAACCATATGAGGTCTGCAGTACCAGGCGTGTTTCTTGGTTGCTTAAATTTCCTAGAGGTAGAGCACTTCACTTGACTTCCCAATGGTTTGTGCTCCAAACGAAAATTATAAATCAATATTCCAATGTATACACTTCACTATTGTTTATTCTACCAAAAATTCAATGAAGGTGCAAGCCATATACATTTCACCATGTAGAAATATATAAAATTCTATTTATTAGTTTCTCATTAGTTATCAATATGTGAATTAAAAATAATCCTTATTTAACATTATTCTAAAATCATCCATGTAACACTAGTAGTAGCAAATGCCACAATGGTAAGTATATATATATATATATCTCTAGTTTATGCTGAGGGTATTACTACAACAGTAAGACAATGTACGTGCAGGAATGGTGCAAGAATGAAAATCCATTTCATAGCTGAAAAATCCTGCTTTTTTAACTTCTGAAAAAAACACAGTAAACATTTCACCATTTCAACCTGCCTTCACAAATCTTACTGTATCTAAAAAACTGCAATAACATATCCAGTAAGCTTCGGATTAATTGGGGCACATGAGTGTGCATAGTTGCGCATCATAAAACCGAATAGCTTTATCTACAAAACAATGTCATTCCTGAAACCGAATTAAAACCATCCAGTTCAATTTCTATCTTTGAAAAAGCATTTAGTATACATTCAGAGGGATCGACACTTATTCAGAAACACAGGCTTTTAAACGACAAACTCTCATAAGCATTAGTAGGACTGCGCCAAAATCCCTGTTAATTCGATGAAAATACATACTCCCGAAAGAGTATACAGTACACAATCCACGATTGCTGGGAACTCCTGGATTTATCCCATTCTATTCATCTGGGATCAAAACATTCCTTCAGAGAGTGCACCAAAGAAAATAATCATAAAGAAAGAAGGAAATGAACTTATGTAAAACTAAACAAAGAAACAAACAAAAAAAAAAGTGAGGGAACGCAGCAGCAGTAGCAGCAGCAGCACACTTCAGCAAAAGTACTCACGCAGAATCTACTGGCCAGAAGTTGATCAGAGTAACAGGACTGCAAGACAAAAAATGAGGAGGTGAAGAGAGAGGCAGAAGAAACTCAGCAGCAAAATAACTACAGAAAGGTTTTGTAAAAAAACAAAACAAAACACAACAACTAAAAAACAGAAATCCAACAGACCAACATGAATGACTGTGAAGAGCAACCAACCAAAAAGTGAGAAAAAAATTGAAATCTAAAATTAAAAGAGAGAAAGAGAGAGAGCGAGAACAAGCTGTGTGCAATTGCCATTAAACTGATTAAACTTGTAAAAAAAACCAAAGGGAACTGGGTTAACTCATTGATTTCTCCATGTGCATCATTATTGCTTTTTTTCCCATAAAGACATCAAAGCCATTTAATAAGACTAAATTTATAGGGTGAGAAAAGAAGCAATCAGCTGGGAAGCTTGCAAACACAGTAGCCTAATTAAAAAAATAAAAACCACGGAAAGATACCCATTTGGAAAAAAATAAAAATTTAATGAAGAGATCATTAGTCTCCGAATTGCCATATCAAACTTAGACGTTTATAAGGCTGTAAGACGGTAAGTATTTTTCTTTTACTAACTGAAGTTGAAGTTCCTGTATAAAAACAGGTGAAAACAGATAAAGGCAATGGCAATTGGAATCCCAGCTTGTGTTTTCCTGCCAGCCAAGGTTAACAGAAATGAAAGAAATAAAGAGGCTTTATGCATTTAGGAAGTGAGGGGAGTTGGCACCAGCTGGGGAGCTCAAAGAGCATACCAAATGAATTGCTACTTAGACACTTTAGAGCTACTCACGTTTCCATGTTGTCTCCCTCCAAGACAGTTTGCACAGGCAGGTAGCCCATTCGTGGGTGCTTTGCAAAGTATCTTTTTGTTCGAAATTTGTTTTTTAGTACCTTGGCAAAGTCACGGACATCTTCTCCTGAAGTTGTCTGAAAGCCACAAATCACAATGAAATCATCTTTCATGAGGTTATTACGGATTTTCGGTTGCCTCTTCCTTTGCTGGGTCATTTGGAAGAGCTGTGGCCACACCAAGCAGAGCTGCCAAGGGCTTGACCTCCAGAACTGCACATTTTATCTATCACTGTCACTTTACAATGTACTACACAGCGACACTGCTACTGGGGAGGAAGGAGGAAAAAGGGAAGCTCCAAAACCCCCTGACAGGCTCATGCCTCATCTCAGGTGATGTCAAGAGGACAAGCAATCATTAGACAAGAATTTGTCATTTCCTCAACTGGCTCAGGGGACTCTTTGCCTGTTTTTTGTTCAGCACTAAAATGGCTGTAACGGAGGACATACAGCTGGTCCGCGTGTCCAGCTAGCTGCTTCACTGGCTGGATCCTGACTCTTGCCACACACTCGTCACTTACATCCCATGGACTTGTCAGTCCACAAAAGTCAGACCTGTACTCTTGGCACGTTTTCTTTCCAGTTTCCCTTCTCAGCCTCCTCTGCCATTAATATTGTGATCAAAGAGAAACAAAAAGCAGGTGAGAGCTGCTGAAAATTCTTAGATCAGTTATTTCTTCCTGCGCCTGTTTAATCTGAAGCTAGCAAGCATTTAAGATCAATACCCTGAGGAGAGTACAATTTGCACAAAGTTTTCTACTCCTTTGCCTGCAGTCGGCTTTCCTTGCGGCTGCAGAGACCAGCAGAGGAGTGCAAAGTGGAATTAGTTTCCTAAAGACCAGAATGAGCCAGGAAGAGTTCAAAGGATGTCTGCTGGGAAGATGCAAGACTTCTTGCGAGCCTGATTAAGAGTCAGGCGATTTTCTGAAGAATTTAATGGAAGACTTCAGTTACTTTAGTCAGCCTGAACTCCCTTCTCTGCACCTCGCAGAGACACTCAACTCTGAAATACTGCTCCTCTACAGTAAAATTAATTCTTCCTGACCCACATAATGATATTGCTTCTCCAGTGTATCTAATGTGAAGGAAAGAAATGACGGAAAAGTTAATCTTTCTGACATTTTTTAATGAGTTCTATGCCTTCTATTTAGAGAGGAAGGAGGTGCTGGGACCTATCATTCAAGCCAACCTTCACAGAGCTGCTGAAACAGATGCATATATTTTTAACGACTGCCTGGGTAGAAAAATTAAGGATGCCTTGAAAAATAATCTGCAGAAAGACTGAAATGCATTAACAGAAAGGAAAAATATTATCCCTACTCACGACACCTACAAACTTCATGTAAAGCTGGAAAGAATTTGGCTCGCTTTCCGGTCAGTTTGTCTGGTAGGAAAATTCAGTGTGAGCAATGACTGGCAGAGAAGTGACACAGCAGAACCTACAAGCCACTACAGCAGCATCTGCATTTTCAAGAAACTGAGATAATTCTCAATAATATTAAGTATCACTTCCTCAATACATCAGAAGGAAAGACATTTTGGGGAAGGGAGGGATTAAGTATGCCCAGACCACCCAGTGGACTCCGGAAAGGGGATTTACTGAGGTGACCTCGCATGCCCCAGCAGGAGGGAATTCCCTCTGCTGAATGCCATCTGCACTGCCTGCTAGGAGAGCTCCTAACCAGGTCGGCATCAGGAGAGCACACAGAGCACATCAGGTGGGAACAGAACAAAACTTTTAATAGCTAGTCTCGGTATAAGTGGATTAAGCACAGCTTTCTGCCCAGTTTGTTCATCTGTGTCATTCATAACCATTTATTCCTGCCTTGTCTATTTTCAATGTTGCTAACACTTTGCACTGCATTTGACTGTAATTTGGATTAAGTGTTTTCAAGTACATTTAACAATAAAACATTCTTCGCTTCGACCTTCCTGGTACTGTTATCCCACCTTGCTCCCCTGAACTTTCTGCATGACAACCAAACAGTAACATGATGTGTTTGCACAGAAACATCCTGATCTAGCTGGTAGCGCAAGAATCCCAGGAAGAAAATGTCTTCTAGTGACAATTAGGAGCACCAGGCACCTCTCATACAATCCAAGTGCCATTTATAAAATGTTCAAGGAACACAAGAAAGGCAAAGAAAATGTGATTATTATGTGGACAAAATGATAAACTGAAGCTATTTTCAGCCAAACTTTCTGATTTAGTCCACAGATGTTTTATTACACGATTTTCAGAGTAAAACCATCGAAAACAAAATTCTCAGCAGAACTGGTTTATGAGGAAGATACAGTGGAGTTTCAGCAGCCCAGCTCTCTTAAATCGAAGCAATACATAGGCAGCTGGGTCAAGCACGTTCCAAAACTATTCCAAAACCAAAACTGTTTCATATGAAATAGTTATTCTCATTCACATAAGAAGAATCTGACCACCACCTGACTCTTCCCAGTTGAGTTTAAGAAAGTACCTTGCCAAGCCCCCATCTCAGACCTCAGCCTCAACTGTAAACACTACCTGTGGACAGGTACCTTGGTTTGACATGCTTCCTTCTAACAAGGTGGGGTTTATGCTGGTGTGTCACTGTTCGTTAAACCCAAACAGAAAAAAGATCCTACATTTAAATCCCAGTCTCAAAGTTGTCTTCTATGCTTTATTTGAAACCTCTTTAAAAGTCACTTCTCTGAACAATAAATTGAGCTGTGTTGCTTACAGGAATAATTGTTGCAATTTTTCTGTCTAAATGAAAATTAGGGAACTGCCTTGCCCTTATTCTGCCTCAACCTTTTGCAGGAAAGGAAAAGTTATCACATCCCTCAGATATTTAGCATGAGTTCTCAAATCTCCCCTAAGCAGAATTAAAGACTGCAGTGCTCCAAAATTTCCTGGAAGTAAGACAGACGGGGAATAAAAATATCAAAACACTTCATTGTGCACACCTAGCTATTGCAAAGATATATCAAAGAAGGCATCACATGTCTTCTGTCTGCCAAAATGCATTTTAAGGTGAGAGATTTGTCTGGAGGAAGAGGAAAAAATGCTCTGCCACCTGCAACCCCCTTTTCATTCACTTAGAAAACAATTACATACTAGACATGATAGCTTCAGTGGATGTCTTGTTCAGTCACACAGTACTTGCGTTTATTTTTTCAATAGTAGCAACACAAAAAAGATCAGGGCTTGCTGTGCGTCACATTCACTCCCCCCCCCCGCCCCAGTTAATCCTTCTCTAATTCAACTGGCTGCTGGCACAGCCAAGCACGGCACATTAGCACGGGCTGCTGGAGTTCAGGATTCACAAAAAAATGTACTGGCTGTGAATGGTTCTTTATTCTGATCCAGCAATCTGGACGCGGCTGCAGGTTTTCTGTTCACCACTATGTTTGCCTATTAGTAATCGGTATTTTTAGGGAGAACAGAAACCTGCTGGACCCCATGTTGCAATGATTTGCTGCAGGCTGTGGGGGTGCCTCATAATCCTTCATCGTGTCTCTCTCCTGAAAACACATCTTATGAACAGGTTAAGAAAATAGTAGAAAGATGCTGGTTTGTGCACTCTATGCACCATTCACACATCTCCCATGTCACTTATTAGCAAGAATAAGAGCGGCAAGCTGCAAAACAAAACCGCAGCCAATTCAGCAAGGAGGTAGGTATTCAGCAGCAGCTG
The DNA here is from genome assembly GCF_026419915.1 of Harpia harpyja. Lineage (NCBI taxonomy): Eukaryota > Metazoa > Chordata > Aves > Accipitriformes > Accipitridae > Harpia > Harpia harpyja. The sequence continues at coordinate 5,736,288 of NC_068947.1, forward strand.
GAAGGAATGCTCTAACATGGTCGGTCGGTTGCTCATTCTGCCTACAACTGGGATCATGAGAGACTGGTCTAGGAATGTCTGCGATGGAGAAGTCTGTTCAGACCTGCCCAGGCAGCGACAGCACTTCCCTCTGAATTGTGCAGCAGTTCAGGCAAATCGCCCTTTCCAAGTAACTTCAGCCCCTGAGGGACTATGCTGAAAAGCAGCAGCCAATGCATACTGACAAAAAGCTAGCAAGTGCACATTAGTTGCCCTTGCAGAAATTCAGATTAAATACTGCCACTTAAATGCTACAGTAAAAGTTGATAGGTAATGTAAATAAAAATCCATAAATTAAACCTAACAAAAATACTGGTTTTGCTTTACTATAATATTTTAGGGGAATAAATTTTTCTCTCTCCTTCCTAAGTTTCTAAGAAAAGCTGAGAGTCTTTACTTCATTTTGGCCATGCCTTTTTGTTTGGATGAAGATGTAAAGACCGTTCATATAATTTTATGAGACTAGTCCATGTATAATTTTGAAGCTTTATTTTCACCATTTGTATTTGACCAGCAGATGAAAGTATAAGACTAGGGAACACCCCATCACACCAGGAAATGACAACCAGAGAGTGGACTGCTCCAAGACCACCACAAACAATAGCAAAGGCAGCTGAAAGCTCCGTTGTGCTGCATCATGGACAGACAACTTGAGAGATCCTCTAATTTATGCTCCTCTGCGCTGGTCATGAGGGGCCGAAAAGAAAAAGGAGCACACTGAGTGAGTAATATGGATTTCCTTTGCCAGCTGCCTGGTATGAAAGAAATGTTTACGCAAAAGTGATCCTTTTGAGAGCTGTGAAACAAGGGTGAAGACCCTCACCGCATCATCAATGCAGCACATCTGCATTGTGCTGCACTGAACACCCCAGCTTCCAGTCTTCAGAAATGAGATCTAACTTGCTACTCTTGAGAACTTCCCTGGTATTTTATATCATCAAGTGATCGTACAATATAAATAGTAAAGAACTTAAAAATGCAATCATAGTGTTGCAGGGAAAACAAGCAAAGCGGCAACTTACTGAGGAAAGGAAGAAAAATCTCATACTGATATGGAGAAAACATTGCAACCTAAGATACAAATGAGTATTTGCACAAATCACAGGCTTCCTGCTGGATCCATAAAGTGAACTACGGCACTGAACATGGAACAAGTCATTAGCACACAATAATACATTACAACACAGCACTGTACAAACAATGAACTTCAATTTACTTCAAACCATTGGAGTATCCTTTACTAAGCATCAGAAATTGCTGGCACGTTTAGTATATAAAAGACGATTTAATTAGGGGCGGGGGGGGGGCAGCGAGAAAAGCCACCCAAATGCTCCATTACCTTGCACATAGGAAATGAAGTTTTTCCTTTCTACATAAGAAGGGACAGTAAGGGTCAGTAAAACAGCTACTTACTGGTGTGCAGTATTCCACCATGGGATAGTGCATTTTATGACCTTTTGCAACACGGCCAGAGAAGAAGCAACTTTGGCAGATGTCATAATTAAAGTGCTTTAAACTTCTGTACCTGAAAGAGGAGGAAAAAAACCCACGGCTTCAGAGCGTTGTATGTGAATGCTTCATATCAGCTTGTCAAATCTTCTGCATTAGTAAGTTCTCTTCCCTGAGATGTCACACAGTGTGCAATGCTGGGCAATGCTCCTCCGCCACCGAGGGACAGGTATTGCTGCCTCAGATGTTTATCAAAGATCTGAATCTTCAAAAAAATTTTAACATTGGGCAACAGCAGAGATTTCTACACAATCACTCTCTCTTAACATGCAAAAGACAACACCACGCTTTTTGCTTCCATAATGCTGATTTCAGTTCTTTTGCTCTTCATCATGATTCCTAACACAGAATGTCCTGAGGAAGTAAAATTCAAGTAAGTAATGTCCTCCTCAAGAAGTCACTCCAGCAAACTCCTAAGTGCTGCATACAAGGCAGGAATTTGTTTGTGTCCTTCCTAGCACCTCTATCAAAACAATTTTCCTGTATGGTATTCCATCCATGCAAAACTCTGAATGCACTTTCGGGCCATTATTTAATCTCGTCAGCTCTATGAGGCAGCTAACTGTTGTATCTGCTATGCTGAAGTGCCCGAAAGAGCCAGAGGCATAAGGGTTGTCTTGTTCCAAATACGCGAAGCAGTTCAGTCACAATGACCTCAAAAGAACATTGTTTTACACGTACTGAGGCGCACAGTATTAGCTTTCTAAAAGCCTTCCAATACAGTATCTTTTTGTCAAGTGTGTACACAGGGTTTCAATGACTTGCAAAGCCAGAGAAAAAATCTGCGACAGACAGATTCTACTATCATGATAATAGATTTGTTATATAAATTTAAGAGACAGATGAGATCAGTCAAGTAAAATTAGATGCAAACACAGAGCTCCAGTGTCCACTTCCCGAGTTCTCAATGCTCACTACAGACTATCCATTCACTTGCCATCCTTTGATTTTCCAAGTGCTGCATTTTTCAATTCCACCTACTTGTCTTTGGCTGTTTATGCAAAACCGTGTAAGTAATTCAGTAGTTCATAAACTGTATCTGGGAACAGGAAAATTAGACTTCGTGGATGTGCTGAACTACTCACATCCCTACTCTTCCTCAGTAACATTTATCATTTCCCTGTTAAGATATTCAAGGGGAATAAAAGCAGAAGGAGAACAATTTGGATGATTAGAGGAACAGCCTCACTGAAGAAAAACTCAGATTCAAAACAAAGCAACAGCTTCATTATTTCTGCCGTTTCCCACTGCCTGTGAAATTGCATAGCAGCAAAGCACTGCCCCACCACATGCATAAAAGCAATGTTCATGCTCTCCCAGGTTAGAGCAAAATGATGGCTTTTCTATGTGGTACTGCTTGCTGCTGTTGTCTATCTGGGTTTTAGAAACAAAATTACAGAAAGCTCTTTGTAAACAACACAACACCATAGAAGGAGAAATGCCAATGGTAAAAGAAGACTGTGCATAAAAAGGACAGAAACCATACAAAGCAGCTATTGCGAAGCGAAGTGACAAAACAAGTCTAGGCATAATTGAAAGTGAGTATTTATTTAGCAGTTAAGTGGATTCTCAACAGGCATACCAACACACAGCCATTTTACAACACAGTGACTTATTCATTGCCATAGTAACCATGGTGTCGACCCAGATGTTTAAATAGACCAGCAACATTTCCCCCACTCCAGGTTAATGTTCCACCAGCAACATTCTTTCTCTGAGAAACGAACATGCAGCTTTACACGTCTGTGAATTTTCAAGGCACTTCCTTGCTTTATACCATGACAGAAAGCAATTCATTAGGAGCCAATTCAGAAAATGTAACTGCATGTATAGGACACACTGAATGTAAAGCAAATCGTCTTAGTTGTGCAATCCACCAATACTTTGGGTGAGGCATGGAAAGACTTGGACACAGAGGAAGGGCCATATCTTAACTGATAGATGATTTTTGTTCTCTTCAACTCTCCCATCACTGTACCCAGTCTAGGTGTAACTCTCCCTTGTGTCCCATCACAATTATTTTTCCCCTGAACAACATGCACAAAATCAAGCGCATGATTTGCCTGGAAACAAGCAGAGCTCTTGATCCACCAAGCAGTAGTACACATGGCAGAAAGGGAGCGAATTTGTACCTGAATCCAATAATCGGGCACTCCTTGCAGATGTTACACTTTGCTTGGTGTTTGGCGGTCTCAGCAGCAGCCACCCTGTGCAAGACAGGCAGCCACACCATGGACTGCGGTTCCAGCCTCATCCAGTCCAGGAAGAGGGCTGCTTCGATCTCCGGTTTGTTGTTGGCCTGTAACACAGGGGGAAGAAAGACAGGGGCTGAGCACAAGTGATGTGTCTACTACCAGCTAATTAACAGCTCAAGCCATTTGCTTCCTGCCTACTCCGTATCTTTTCCCTGAATATACTCCAGCTTTTCTCCCAGTCCAGCCATTCATAAAAAAAAAATTAAAAAAATCAGAAAAATCTCCAGGATCCTGCCTTCAAGCCAGGAACTGAAAACTATTATTAACATTTCAAATCTCTCTTTCTCTTATTCCCTATTACAATAGACAGCGCTACCATGTACTCTGTCACAAGAGAAAATCACCCACTTACAGGATCACTTTTGATGCCTGATCTCATGTTTCACGTCTCTCTTATCTGAGCCTGCATAGCACTGCTTCTCACCTATTTTAAAAACAGTTTGTTATCCAAGCCCTAAAAATTGCACATCTTTTGATCAAAATTTCTTCCTCCTTAACATCCTTCATTATCACACTGACCTTTAAAACGCAAGTGTGAGGAAATCATTCAAATCCCTTCTCAAGCCTGCTGTTCGACATGTAAACTCTGCCTCCTTAAATGCCTCAGAATCCCTCTTCCCATCATATCATCTCTAAATTTCTCGTCATTGCCTGCAAACACAATGCAGTTTTGTCCCACAGAATACGATCAATTTAGCCTCGTATTCTATTACTTCCCACTTTCGCCTCTTTGCCAACAGCAGAAGAGCCTAGGAACACTTCCCGGCAGCCCCGTTCCTCTGCTGCCTTCCCATCACATCCTAACCAGTGTGATTATTTCAGGCATCTCTTCCACACTAAGCTCAAGGCAGCGCAGTCACAGAGCTGAATTCCATTGGGGCAGGCACCGTGCACACACCAAAAAATGATATATCACCCCTACCTGGCAGCACCTACAGTATCGAAAAAGAAAGAGCAAAGAGACGAGAAACACAAGGCAATGGGGGACAACGGCGAACGATCTACATGGGTAGAGGTTACACCGTACTGGCAGGCTAGCCACTGCAAAGAACAGTGCAGAATAAAGGCAAAGAGCATCAAAAGGGATTTTAAGGAAAACAGTGAAGTGACGGAGTCAATGTTTACAGGGAACGTCTCTCCGGCGTGCAGGATGGCGCGAAGCCAGCACAAAACTGGTTATCTGAGAACCTGGGAGCTGGTTTCAGCGCTGAAAGCAAGGTGATGGATCAGGTGGAAACAGTGAAGGGCTCTGGCAGGGAGGACGGGAGGGAGGAGGACAGGTCCGCACAGGGAACAGCCCAAGTGATGAAGTGGGATACCATCCCGCTCCATTTCTCTAAACCATCACTATGTGCTAATTCAAATTCCTTGAGACATTTCCTTCCATGCTACCCAGCAGAAACAGCATATTTATAGGCTGAATATATTTAAATCCTCTGTTTTCCTTTTTCTCTGGGCCCTCAGATACAGCCCTCTGTGGGCCAGTCTTTTCTATTTCAAACTTCACAAGGCAGACAGTCTTCCTTTGTGGTTCCAAACTTATTTGAAGCATTTAAATAAATAATAAGCATTAATGTATCGTGTACATGGACCAAGATGAATAGGGGATTGAGTGCTGGGGGTTTTTTTTATGCTTGCTCTCAGTTACTTTTCCAGTTTCTCATGAAACCTGAGTTTAGTATGACCTAGCTAAAACCCTATTCAACTGAAAATGCTAGCAACGAATCTGGAGAAAAAATATCAAAACTGATCTAAAGGAGAGAGAGCTATAGGGAAAACCAATTCATTGCATGGGTTTGGTGTTTTTTTTTTTTTAAGCTAACACTGTTTATAATCTTGACAAACAAATTAACTGATCAATACTTGAAGACTGAGAAAAATGCCAAGTCTCCTAGCCAGAATCCCTGGCCACCAGAAAGATGTGGAAGAAAAATCCCAGAATATCTCCTGAATAATGCGTTGCATTAAAATTGACTTAAAATGCTGCTGCAATGCTTTGGTTAATTAGAAACAAAGAGATTTTTTGATCATGGCTTTCTTCTTGAGATGCTAATTTGGGAAACCATCTAAAGACTCCTGTGACTGCATTTAAGATCCATGTATATGGATTTCTAGTACAGTCATACACATCTTTTTTGGATGTTTGGGGTAAAACCATCAAACCACAACATATCTACAGTTATTCAGATAAAGTCCCTCACAATTTAATATTCACTACAAGTCTTACATGAAATGGAATGACCATTTTTTTTTTTCACCCACTGAAATACTTCTGTATTAAATCCTACTCCTCTGTTTTTTCATGTAGCTATAGAGTTTAGGAACCCCTCCCAAAGGAAAAAGAGAAAAAATCAAAAGTACAATAAAGTCCAGCCACCACTGGCAACAGCATCTGCTCCCAACAGCGGATACTGTCTTCTGCTGCAGGATATCAGTGAATTCAATGGAATTAAATTAATTCTAGAACTCTCCTAAGAGAAAGGCATATTTATAAAATGTTATCATCTGTATGTCTATTTTTCAGCTAGCAGCCAGGGCAGTAAAGGGCCTGGGGAGAGACTTTCTGTGGATCACTTGGTGAGCCAGCGCCAGCCAGGAACTACACTGGCAAACCATTACCCTGCCTAGCAGACTACACTTCCTACACAGAGGTCCTCTAAGCCTCCAAAAAAATTTAAGAGGATCTCTTTAATATGCCACTTAGAAAAACATGAAGTGTACAGAAATGCTGCAGTGCAAGCTGCAGTCAGAATAAGAATGAGCCGCTCAAAGCGCTGTTCTCCACTTGTAGCTGCTTTGAATTTCCAGGGAAAATGTGGTGGCAATGAAAGACTTTCTGTAACACCCAAAGATCTATTTTAATTTTGCAGTCACTGTCAATTGTCGGCAGTCCCAATAGCTGCCTACCCAGAGCTCCGGACGCTGACTGTACAAAACCTGTGCTCAGAGAGATTAGGTGCATTAAAATGTATCAGAACTGGTTCCGAATTATATTACATGAAGATTTAAAGCCACATGGAGAAAAGCTGGTCAGGGTCAGACCGTATAGGACAGACAGTTCTCAACTGTCCCCTGAGCTGCTATTACAATTTTTTTAATAATCTCTAAATCCGGTAAAGGCAGCAGCTGAAGATTTTACATAAGGGAAAAAGTCTGAATTCATACAGTTCGTATCTGAACCAACAAGATCAAGCTGTAAAGAATATTAATGGTTCTTCTCTTGAACACATTTCTGTGCAACTCCCAATTTTTATGGTAATAACAGAGTGAATCATAAAGTGAAATTCATAAAGCTCTTTCCAGCTTACAAGTAACAATTTGTTATGGGGGACATTCAAATCCATTATGTTCCAGACATCTGTTTTTCAGTATTTCTTTTGCAGAAACAATGGGAGAATAGGAAGTTGGTTTGTGCTAGCATCTTTACGCAATACTTAGGAGCTGAATTTTTCTTTTTTTCCCCACCTCTTGTTCCAGCTAGTAGTTTAAAAAATATTCTATGCTATATTGACTTTATCTATCCATAATATGAAATATACTCCAAAATCCAGTCGTGATTTTACATGAACAATGTGATATGTTTTTGGACAGTCAGACAATATAGCACAAATTTCTGATAACATTTTTGATGAGCTATATTCTGTTTATGTGCAGTGTAGGAAATCAATTGGAGATAAATTAACATTGTTAATTTAATGGTGTTTTTCATCTGGGATGAAAACATTTCCGTTAGTCGAGGTATATATTATTTTGGACAAACCAAACTGAGGAATGGGATTCTTATGACTTGTTAAAGTTTAAAAATGCAGAGCAAGCCATGAACAGCAGCCCTGTCTCCCCAGAGTCAGACCAAACCCTGTTCAACCTTGTCTTCTGCTCTTGAGTGACTTCCTCATTACGTTCATGTTCTCCCCATTGCTGGCTGGTAAGAAAACAAAAGTCAAGAATTTATTGTTTCTGAGACAAGTGCTGTTTCAAGGTCAGGAAAGAGAGGATTATTATGAAGGTAACTTTGGGTGGCACAAACTGCTTAAATCTGCCTCGACCCTTGGAGCAAATGCTTAAGATCATTACTTTGACCCCTTGCATTACACTTGATTGTATTGACTACTCCAGTCAATGTGTTAAGTGTTGTGGCAAAGAGTAGTAAAATAAAAAAACATGAACCCAGAAGTGAATTAGTATACAGTTTTATATCATCCACACTTGAAAAAAAAAATACCTTCCTGCTCCCCATCCCCTGAACCATTTGAAAATAGCTCTTTAAAGCAGTTCACTTGTAGGACTCTTGAACAGTGCCTCCCAAAGTCAGGCACAGGTTCACAAAATCCTGCTGAAATAAAACCAGAATTGCTGTTTTATGACATTTACAGCAGCTTGAGGAAGGATTTGCTAGTTCCCTTAGGCCAGCTCCCCCCTGTCAGAGCCAAAAGCAGAAGAAATATCCTATGAATAGAAACAAGGGCTGCCTCGATCTTTCAAAAGAGATTGAGTGCCTTAACGGTAACGCTGCATTTGTACATTATTTTCATACAGACCTCTATATAACTATATGTAGTTATTTGTACACAGTATTGGTATTTCCTGTGAAAAAAACCCAAACCCAACCAACCCCTCACAAAACAACTGCCCAACCAACTCAAATCACAGCATTCATGGCCCAGGTCACTATCAGGGTCCTGGCCCAGGATTTGGAATACCCAAACCCCACCTAAAAGGACTAACAGGCCCCTATTTTGGCTTTTATTTGTCTGAGTAAATACACCGGATTTGGACACATAGAAGTGGTTGTAAAAACCAGGCTGATCTTGCCTTATCATTGGTCAAGTACAAACCTAGAAACCAAGACTATACAACATAGAATATTAAAATACTTTCCTCTGTCAAAGTGAAATGAAACAAGAAGGTTTAAAATACAGATATGAATTAACTGCATATATTTTACTACTCCTTAGCTTCATCGGTACTAGTTTTCCACATCAAGTACTCCAAGTACACCCATATATAAAAGCAATTTATAACCAAGAACCAAATATTGAAAATTTTATTGAGAAACAGCAAGAGACATTTTTATCCGAGCTGCACTCTGTTTTCACATCACATCTCTTAAATGTCCCAATGCCACAGTAACTCATCCAAGGCAGTGATACGAATTCCTAGGTCCTATTTACACTATACACGGAAAGCATATTAATAATTTTCCACTGTGATTAAAACACAGCACATGTATCCTTCAATCCTTATCAATTCCCTATCCTGTTTACTCAAAATAACGTACCCATCATAGAACTAAAAGGAAAGTGCTTTCACACTGCAGTAATACTGAATTCACTCGCTTTTTCATGGATCTATAGATTGCTTTGATGCAGTCTGAGCCCAGGCAGAACTATATAGTCTTCAAATGGTCATTAGATCAAGCTCCTTGCTCTCACTTAAAAATATGTTTTCTTTAAAATCTCAAAGCAGAAGTTACATCCCCTTGCCCCGCGTAGGAAAGATGAGTCCCGTAATATCCTTTTTTTCCCAAGAATTACTATCAGCACCTTCCCATACATGAAGAAAACTACGGAAAGCAAGAGTCGGTGCTGGGGGGATGAAAAGTCACCGGGCAGCAGCAGCCTGTGGTAAGGGGACCTGCTCCTGGGGAGCAGGCAGTGCCGGCAGGAGTGGGCAGCGGGCAGGCTGCTGCCAGCAGCCAGGCTGGGAAGCCTCCCCTCCCTCCCCAACCCTCATTCCCAAGGACTCCCACTTCAAACCGAAAAGCAGGAGAGATTTCCCCTGTTATCGCCGGGAACAGTAAACATCCCCTTTTTTTCTGCTGTTGTGCAGACAGACAAGGCCGTTGCCAGGGCACCTAACCTAAGGGGGCTGGGAGAGCCATTTCTGAAGCACACATTTGTTGCAGATTCTGACATGACTGCAATTTATTGCTGGCTTATCATCACCAGAAAGAAAAAAGAAAAGGGAAAGAAAAAAAAAAAAAACCTGAAGAAAAAGCATTCCTCACCGTGGGTGTACAAAGACTTAATTTAGTTTCCACACGGTAATGTAAACTGTGAATCCCCACAATATTTTTAAAAATTGAATTATCTCACTTCAGTAAAAGGAGGCTGCCGGGAGCCCTGTGCAATCCTCCTCGGCTGTCTACCTCCTCCAGCCTCTCCCTTTCCCGGGCTGCTCCCTGCTCCCCTCCCCACACGCCCAGCACCTCTGCGATGCCCCCCCAGCACCACCGTCCTACACCAAAAGGATGTCTCTGTGCTCCCCTCCTCCCTTTCTCCTGGAAAGGTCTTATTTCTTCCCCCATCTCCATTCCTGGCTGCTCCCTTCTTTCATGCCTCATCCTACCCACCCTTCTGTTTCCTTCATCGCTACTATTCCCACTACTGTTCCTACCATCGTTCCCTAACGGTGGCCCTTATTTTTCCACTCCTTAGTTCCTTCTCCCTCCTCTCCATCAGGGCTCTCCCTACACTTGGATTTCTGCTCCTCTTCCCTAGGACTCCATCCTGCCTATTTTTCTATTTCCCCTCCTCGGTTGAGCCTCCCTCCCCCTTTCTGGTCCTCCTAGAAGGTCATCTGTTCTGCTGCAACCCAGGTCAGAAACCACCCTCCCACTCTGCAAATTAAAATGAAGCTTCGCCCAAAGGAAAAAGAGAGGATGAAATTCCTCTTAGTGCAGGTAAGAGAAGGAAACCTCAGGTTTTCCGATGTTCTGATCTATGAACACGGCAAAGGTTGTGCCCAGCTGTGCTCGGGCTGTTTAAAGAAATGACGGCAGCTGGATGCGGTACAGCATTCAGCCCACTGGCATGTCTTCATCTGTAATGACAATGTTGCTAACTCATTTTATTCAAATAAACATTTATTCCAAGGTCTTCCTCCTACTTTATAGAAACTGGTTTCGTGTGTTCCATCACTATGAATTTTATTGCTTTTTTTCCTAGTATAAACACACAGAATGGCAGCCCCCTTTCCAAAAAACCATGTTTTTGTCAGATTTCGAGGTCACTTTCCTTATCAGTTTTTCAACAGTGTTCTAAGCGCTGTTGCCATTCACTTGGGAAAACAATAGGATCCAGCAAGTCCTAATTTCTGAGGAAGGTCATTTGCAGAAACAAGCTTTTGACCATGGATTTGCTGTGGCATCATTTTGTGCTGGTCTCACTTGAAAGCCCAACGTGGAACTTGATGCTCTAAAGACACAGCAGGGTCTAACCCCGCTATCAACATTACTACGCATAGTCTATCAGCACGGGTTATCCCCAGGATATGGCCCTATAAAACATTAATTTGCAAATGGCATCAAATACAGATTAGAATTATAAAAGGTCAAGACACTAATGATGGAAATGGGAAAATGTGAACCCTGTAGAATTAATCTATTAAAAGAAGTTTTAAAAATACAGAAAGCAAACGTCCCATCACAACTGAAGTTTGTGGTGATTTTAGAATTAGATTCTTTTCATAACCACTTCCAAGCATTAATATTCATTGAAAAAAAACTTTCTGCGTTTTGCTTACTACAGAACTGAAACTACTACATAATGAAACTTGAGCAGCAGGCAAAAACAGCAAACAACTCCCCCGCCCCCAAACAAACAAAAAATCCCCCAGGGACATCAGGGGATGGGAAAAGAGCATTTCTTCCATTGTAATGTAGAAGATGCATTGAGAGTTAATCACAGACCATACATTACCTCCCCTCCTCTACCTTTTCATTAAGCAGCTGTCTTCATCTTGTGCATTCTGCTGGTGGTTAGGAGAAGGATGAATAATTCCCTTAACTCTCTTCCTGCCCAGATTAAATAATTTACAAGTTTGAAAAAGAGCCTCCAGTTTGCCATGTATTCCTCAACAGACAGGAGGGGAATTCTTTCAGTACTCTTTAAAGAAAACTGGCATTATCCATTCAAGCAGTGGAAGGAGCTCATTGAGCACTCCTCGCCCCTAGCACTGCAGGCAGTTGCTCCTTTCCTATTGCTCCCCTGGGCACCTGGCTGTCACTGGTATGTATATGCCCAAAATTTAGATTAACCATTTCTGTTCACCCACATGGCAGCAATAAATGCTGATCTACTGCTGGCAATACAAAATTGTAAAACCAGGAGCTGCCGTAACAAAGACTTAAACTGTTTGCAGGGTTCAGTTACAATATAAGCCTTGATGACAATTATTTGCTCTCTGGATAACAGTATAATCTGGGCTTCTTCCACCATGGCCAGAGAAACAGGCTAATTCAAATACATCTCATCAAAGGAATGGTTTAATACACCAATGAACACCACCATTAAACAACTCTTGGTACCCTAATCCTCCTTCCAGATTTTCAATCCTCTTCAGAACGGACAGGCTACCTTGACACAAAATACAAATCAGAAAATTAACAGCGAGCAAACACGAACTTACAAACTGGAAGCAGCTTCTGACGCTCGGCTCGATATTGCTGCCCCCAAAGGAGGCCACTTCGCCCAGCTGCCGAGGGATCTGGATGGAGTCGTGCAGCAGGAGCCCCAGCCGGCGCTGGTCACAGAAGCCAGTGGAGCTTGCCACTTGCTTGAACAGGTCTGGAGGAAGGAAAAGGACACCAGAGCTAAAGCATCGCTACAGGGATGCAGCAAATAGTGGGGAAGTTTGCATAGTTTCAAAGGCTCACAAGTGCGGTCAACAGCCTTGGTGGGCATGAACACAAAAATGTGTCTTCAGTTTGGGTGCTTCTCTTCCCATAAACACTGTTTTTTCTCTGTTAAATATGCAGTCGAGTGAAAATTTTTAATAGCATTATTGGCTTGTACCTGGGAGGAAAGCCCATTCTAACACAGCACCTGTGGCATTACTGACAATAGCAGCGTTGATTCTGCAACACAGCTAACTGAACAGCAGGATCTTAGAGCCACAACAACATAAATGTTTCAAAAATACTGTTTCACAGTAAAATAATCTCATACAACATACAGCACATTTTCAAGTCTTAGCAATCAGTGTACAACTTGGAGAATCCATTTCTCTTTCAGATGAGTTGATCTGAAAAACAAGAGCTCCCTAACTTCGATATATCATAATCTTTTAACCCAAGAGTATTTCTAAAATGAAAGAAAAACATTACAGCACGACAGAACCTGCCATCCACGGGGAATGTTAATATCATACTAAGTTTTCACTTCTGAAGAGAAATGTCAACTTGAAGCCATGTTCTGTTACTGCATCACTCTAGAAAAGAATCCTTACAGGACAGAATTATTATCCCTTTGTAAGCTCAATTTAATTTGGTGGGAATTAGTTATACTACGTATACATTGAGAAGGTTTTAGAGTTCATAGTAAGAAGAAAAATCAGGTTAGCATTAACTGAAATATTTATTTGGTAATATCCCTGTTGACAGTACATGACCTGAATAAATTCTCCTTTATTTTCAAAGAGTTAAAAAAAAAGAGACCGAGAGACAGCTAGAATAAAATAACACCCTTTTTTTGGAGCCACCTTAATATTTCACCCGACACCAGGGATACAATTATAAAGGTGCTTCAGCACTGCTCGAGATAACATTCCTAGCACTGCTTTGACACCTGTTTTCTTCCGACGGAATAAAGGAATGGATAGAGAAAGGATTATTTTTTAATTACATGAATTTCACTCTTGCCGAGTCTAGTTTTGTAATAAATAATTTTTGGATAAAACGTTCGTTAACCTCTGCAAGCCTGAAGACTTGTGCTCTAGCACAACCAACTCTGCTCTGCTGCACAAATGAGAGAAAAAAAATTAAGGGGTGCAACTCATAGCATACCTGCAGCAATACGAAGAGCAATTGCACTACGACTTCGGCATGGATGGTAAAGCCAGACCACAGCCTGGCAGAGACAATTCCTTCCTCTCCCACAAACGATTCAGCTTTCAATTTCCCCATCATTAAAACATTAAGTGTTCTACAACCTTAAAAAGGGGGGGGTTACGCATTACCGGGCACACACACTGCAGGAGACTATAAAATATGAATAAATGTTTTCCTTTATAACTTTGATAATCCTCAAGGAAATATCATTTTGAAAAATATCCATACTGAGTAATTTTCTTAAAAGATTTTCTGAATACTTTTTCACAACACCCACATGAAACATCTAGAGATCGTGACATTCATAGTGATTGCCCTAAAATCTGATCCAATTATACATAGTCATGCACTGACTCTGTTGTTGGAACTGTTTTCTCTTCAGTGTTCTTCAACTTTCATTAGCAGAAGAATAAAATAATAGCAATTGATGAAGAACTGCTATGGTATTGGGTCAAATCCTAAGGGTTGGTTTTTTAGTGTTTTTTTTAAATGCATGAATGAGTGATACCAGTTAATTTAACGAGAAAGTTAGTCTTGAGAACTACTCTTATCAGTAGTTGTTTTCGGGATCTAGCCTCACTAATGAACTGATTTATTAGTCAGATAAAACTAAAACTTCAATTGGAATTTTTTCAAGTATTTCAGGATTTGGTGTACTAAGATATGCAAAATTTGCATGTTTATTTAAAGGTAGCAACTATATTTAAAGACAATGTAAATAACAAGACCCTGACCACATTGTGGAAAACATCTTAAAAAGTTATTATATTTCAAAATGTTGTAATGCAAGATGTCCTGTAGACATGCATTTTTGTGTATGAAGGTGTGCTAAACCAGTGGTCTCCAAACAGGGGTTCTTGTACCCTGGGGAGCGTGCAAGACAATCCATTAGGGTGCAGTAAGGAAATATTTTTTGTACTGTTAATAGATTAAATTTAAAAATTTAAAAATAGTGTTTCCTTCAACTTTCTTGTAACTTTTTTAATTTCTATTTTTGGTATGTTTTATAATGTACATAATTATTAGTACAGTGGTACATATATATAATTTATAAATAAATATACACCTATTGGGGGTGCATGCTCAAAAATTTTTTACTGGTAGGGGTGCAATCAAAAAAGTTTGGGGACTGCTGTGCTCAACTACCTAAAACCGTACTGAACAATAACTTAAAAGTAGAAGGTGGAGCAAATTAACACACTTTGCATTGGGACTATCTAAAAGAATGTCTCTGTATACTATCTAAATGTTTATGCAATAAATTGGAGGAATAAAAACAGAATATAAACATAAACTAAAACCAAAAGAATTACATTGACTTACATCTATATTTATCTTCCAGGTGTGCTTTACAAAGGGATACAACACCAGTTTTGAAAGATAAGACACGAATCCTTCCTGTGCGCCCCCTAATGAAAAAGAAACATTGGCTGATAATATGATCCATTCATGTCATAATTTGTTTACCATAATGAAGTTCACTGCAGTACCGTAGTCGTCATAAATGAAGTCCCACACAGAACCATGTTGCACAGCACACGTGGCTGGTTATTAGGTAAGCTAGAAGTGAAATATAAAACACGGTTGTGGCTTCACAGGCATAGCTGAATTGGATTGTGCTGTTGTATCAATTCAACCAGAAATGGTCTCATTTGGAAATAATTACTCACCTCCTTTTTTATGACAAAAGTGAGAGTAAAGAGTCTTTACCTTACACTTATTTGAACAGGCTTCTCTATGAACTGCTGCTGAGCTATTCTCAGAGAAGATGAGGTCCCTGACAGAACAGCAAACCATCTCTTTTGGCGAAGACAATATAGCTTCACTTTCATTAGAAGTGCGATGTAGCAGTCGTTTTTAGAAAGTCTGCTTACTGTCTGTCAGCCCTGCCCTAACTTGTTTGAGAAGGCAACAGGGAGCTAAGCACAAAAAAGCAGCCTCTGCCAGCAGTGAGCTGCGACGGAGGCACTTGTAAGACGTTCGGGTGACTGATGAAGCTTGCCTAGTGATCACGAGAAGGCAGGCAGGCTGTACAGTCATGCCATTAACAACACAGCGTGGTTTCTGAGCTCCTCCTCGCAGCAGTCAAACCTGTCCTGCCCAGTGCCAAGGGGCTGGTACGCTCCACCTCAGTCCCCGTGCTGCCTCTGGTCAGCCTTCCCCTCACAGTCACTCCTGCCTTGTAATGTGCCCACGCTGTTACTTTTGCTTTTTACCGTGACTGTGAGAAAAACATCCTCCTCTGCGCTGCAGGCGACACAATGACAAACCTTCACATCTTCTCTCAGTCATCTGGTTTAGCTCAATTTACTTCCAGTTGCTGGCTTCCCCCAAGACTTTTATTTCTGATAGCATTTCAAATATATAACATCTATTGCAAACGAAGACATATACAACGTAGGAAGCTAATGCCTAAAAATGACATTTTTGAAGCAGAGCCTTATCAACAGTTTTGAAGCATTGCCAGTAAGAACACCACTGGAAATAAGATAAATCATGTACCGGCGTGCCACAGTCATGCATCAGGCTCCACTGTTTGGCACAGATGCGTGTTGTCTTTTTAATCCTATGAAAGCGTTGTAGAGGCCAGCAGCGCTCATTTACCCACGTATCTCCCCTGCAAACCCTATAAAAGGTGCAGACGGAAACCAGTGGGCAAAGCCGAATTTAGAATTTGCAACCTTTTAGTACAGAATCTTGCGTTTTTCATCATGAATAAAAATTTGTTGTTTACCTATGCTTTCCACACGCCACTCCTCTTACTCCTCTCCCCCAAATCTTTTCCAAATTAATTATCATCTGTGCCCTGAGAAACTCCTGCTGATGAATACCAGGCTCATGCAAATTATACAGGAGAAGACTGTAGAATGATGATTTCCCTGCAAGGCATATTAAATTGAAACTTGCACGAATCGTGAGTTGTTCAGTTCACTCTCCTCTCCTCCCAAGTCAAACCAATAATTTAGCATGCTACTGCAAATGAGCATGAGTGACTGATCAATTAAAACAGATCTGAAACGTGTTGGATTTGCAGAGCTGTGCCCATAATTAGATCAGTCATTGACTGTGAATTTGATTAATATCTTTACAAATGACAGTTTTCAATTATAAGAAAAGTAAAGATTCAGTATATTTAATTAAATGTCTCCAGTACTGCTATGCTCTTCGGTTGATCTCTGCCTATTAAGTTTACAATGAAAACTAAACACATGTAACCCCAAGGTCACCTCTCTTACCAGCGTAATTCAAACCTGAATTTCAGCAAAATAGCTACGAGCTTTCCTCACACATAAAACATTGTGTCCTGCAATATACAGTTCCCTAGCGTACCAAGGGAATTGCCTGGAGGCAGCCAATTGTAATTTCTAATGTTGTACTTTCAGCACAGTGCAACATAAAGAGAATTTGACTGGACACAGGAAATCTAAACTGGACTGTCCAGCTTAGGAGCAGCCTGTGGAGCGACCTTTATTTCCCTCTCTGCCTCTAAAGTGGCTGATCTGGATTAACATCCCTAGCACATCTTTTTTTGTTTTTCGCTAACCGAGTATCTTTGTTTATATGTTATTTATAGTTGATGATAATTCAGAAGTGGATCAGAGTTCTGTGGAAGCCAAAGTAGAGTAAAGAAATAAAAACTGGCTCTTAAATGAATATAGCCCCATTCTCTACTACCGGTACACTACACAAGAACATAATGTAATCTGGTAATCCACTTCACAGGATATTGCAGCTGCTGCAGAGGATGTTATAAGCAACTGGCTTATTGGAGGTGATCCTGCAGGAAGAGACTCTGTACAAATCTCTACTTTGTTTTGGTAGGTGATCATTGAAGTTTCAGTGCTGTGATAAAGGGTGCATCCAAGAACAATGTTATGGCGCTTCACTTCGATACGGTTCAAAATGGAACCGTTTCAATGGAAATATGTGTCTGGCTGAAGGTGGCTGATACGAACATTAGAAACAAAAATAAAGACTTCCACTGACATTTTTTCACTAAATTCACCAAATACAAAAATAATGGCTTATTCTAAAATTAGCTTACAAATGTGTGTCGGAATTTGTCTATGCGTTATGAGCAACATCATTAACCCACCGAATAGGAATACTCATAAATTTTCTTAGGTAAATTTACTCTGTTGTATTTATACTTATAGGTACACTTTTAAAAATTAAATTTTACATTAAGTATTCCTCAAATCTCCTGACTGCCAAGGGTTGTAAGCACATTAGATTAGAGATGAACCTCTTCCATCTTTGAACAAAAATTATAGATTGAAAGCTACAGAAAATGGACAGCTCTGAAAAGGTTTAACATGCAGAAGTACAGACACATGCAAGAGTCTATATGATGGTGTTCATACTGTTGCTTCTGGGTAATTCTCTTGAATTTCTTTACCTAAATAAATTTAAAAAGCCATGCAAAGCCATGACCTACTGAGGACATGTAGTCCCAGAATTGCTCTGAACACAGAAATCTGTTTAAAAAGTTGTTTTCCAGCTCTCTCGTTGCTTAGCTTAATAAAGCTAGGATTGTAAGCCTAATCAAGGGCTGTATTGATTCAGCTAAATGCAGCCATTAAACCATTGGGTTTATTAAACTTTCACTTCAACTACTGTTTTTTTCAGTTTCAAGCCATTCATTTTATAATGAGGTGGACGGCTCGTTACCCCTTCCCCTTGTGCTGTTGGGAAAGCTCCTGAGCAGCCCACGTTCAGAGCACCCGTACATACGTGTCGTAGACATTCAGCAGCCAGTTGAGGCACATGTCCACGCAGAGAGGAACGTTGACCAGGTTATTGTGCTCTTGTTCCAGTCGATCGTAAATGGTGGTCAAGCAGTTAATGATCTGCAGAATATCCATCGGCTGGTCATTTTGTTTGAGGTTGTGCTGGTCCAAGGCATCACATGCAGCAGACAGACTCAGGAGATCCACTGTTAAAATAAAAAACCCACACACAATAAAGATTGAAGAGGAACAGTGGTTGTATTACCCATACCCAAAAAGTAAATAGAACAATTTACTTGGCTTACATGCCTGGTTAGAGGACATTTTATGTCCTCTGAAAGTCACGTGCCAGACTGGTTTCAAGACTCCTACAGGTGCACTGTTTATTCAGCTGTGGTCTTGGAGGGCAGTGTTTATAAAAGTGAAATTTGGTTCATTTTTAGCTGTAAAGTACCTATTATGCCATTGGATCCTATGGAAATATTACACAAATTACTATGTAAGTAAAAATTACATATTTCATGTTTTATGTTCCTACAGATAGGCTAATATTTGACTACTGCATTCACCAAATGTGCTCGAAACATAGTATGTGTCATCAGCTTTCCTGAGACGTGCCCTCCATTTCTTATGAAAGTCGAGCAATCTTAACTGAACCAAACTCCACAAGGAATACACAAACAAATCACAACTGAACTGGGATTAACCTCTCTGTTACTTTTCCTCTCGTGAGAACGGGGAAAAGAAGGTTCCAGGAACATTACATGACCTCTTTTAATATTTATTAATGAAATTTATCCATTTTTAATTTTGCAGAGCATTTACATTTATAATACCTCTAGGACATTACGGAGTAAGACACATTTAAACTTATCAGTCAACATACAACAGAGTTTTTTGTCATGGACATTTAAAAACTTGATTTTCATTCCAATTTAAGTCAGTTGCCTTTTGAAATTCGGATGTCCAAGGCAAAACAGAACTTCCCTTTCTCAGCTCTTATTCTCTGCATACTAACATCAACAGCAGCATCACATTTTGGGGGACACCAAATCAGAGAGTTATGGGATGTTGGTTTACAAAGTAAAACAGGAACAAGAACAAATCAGAAAAACGAGACTATTAACGCAGATATTCCTGCTACCACAAGAAAACCCTTTGTAATTCCTTGCAGTGAATTTCCAGGGTGTGAGAAATAGGGATATTAAAGACCAGATGCTGTTAGTCCTGCTCATACCATGAGCAGTCACAAAGTGCAGCACGATTCAACATGACTCGAGGGAGTAGCATCTGGCTCAGAATGAAATGCCCAAAATCATCCAGGAAATTCTTCACAAAACTGGGAAATGAACTGACCCAACTGCAAAAGCAGTTTTTCTCTCATTGGAATAAAAATGTGCTTCATGGAGTCCTGGTAAGCAACATCTCTTGGTAATGGCCAAAAAAAAGAAAAAAAAAAAAATGTGCAGAGGCTAAATGCAGAACCCCATACAGGAATTTTTTTAGAACTTGATCCAGCTTAAGGGCGCATTTGCCAAATTCACACTTGAGTATCCTATTTTACCAAGGATAAACTGACCCTTTGATGTCCTAGTGGAGATGAAAAATACTTCAGCTGCACGCAGGGCTGCTTGGTAATGCTGCATGGACAGTATGTTGGGACTTCATAATTGCCAAAAGAATTTCAGGAGTATAAATTACATTGGAAATCAATAGGGACTTCTGCTACTAAATCCCTTAAGCACCTCTGAAAATTTCACACTGTGGGCCTGACATACCCAGTGCTAGAGTGAGTAAGGAAGGCTTGGAATGTTATCCCTATTATTATACCAAGAAATTTAACTTTGAATCTGTGGTTTTATACAGAGCTTTATTGGAATTTTACTGTTTTCACATTAGCATATAGATACTTATTAAAAGAAAATCTTTTGGAATATTATGTTTAAGCTACTAGCATATAAAATATAGCTATTCTAAGGTCAGTGTTATATCCCACAAAAGCATATTTATCAGACCCATTCCTAAAAGTCTCAGAAAGACTCTTCTAATAATTTATTAGTCAAATTGGAAATAGAGCACTGCCTTCACGACACCTTGAACTCTGAGCTTGAGGCTGAACTCTCAGTTCCTTTGAGACTATGAATCAATGGTAATTAAATGAACCCCTCAGGCATCTGAGTGGCAGCTTAATTATATATGCAGCTACTGCTAAACATGGGTCATTCCACTTTGTGAAAGCTTTTCCCACTAATAAGCAGCAACTTCTGAAAAGCCTTTCACCCCGTTCTTCATCAACCTCCTGTCCTATCTTGAAGCTAATAACACATGTTCATCTTATAACAAGCAAAAAGTGCTTGCCACCACGCTCTGCTTTAGGGAACTTCTTTTTATGGGGAGAAGAGTGGCTCTGGCCCTCACCACATTAAGCTCCTCCTGCACCTTTCCCACCAAGATTAAAGAAATGTGGAGGGTCCTCTCCCAGAGCCAGGAATTGTGTATTTCTTTCCTGAAAGCAAATATGGAGGTCCCATGAATGACAGACTTTCAAAAGACAAGCCCCGACAGCCAGATATGTATTGAAGAGTTGTATATTCATTGCCATTCTGTGATTTGCAAAGCTTTAATTGAAATAAACCATACCACTTTATGCTTTGTACTTTTTGTGAGTTCTCTGCCACTCTTTTGTTCTTTTCTATTTAAAATTCAAAAACTGACTCCAAAATTTGTGTGACCAGTAGCTTCTAGCTTATTTTGAAATCTAATTCATCTATATAAATATATCTTTGGCCTCTAAGGCAACAGAAGAAACGTTAGGATGTTTGTAACTAGACACCAACCTGTGGCCAGATTGGAGGAAAAGTGTAAAAGACGAGCTGGAATAACTAACCAACTGAAGGACAGAAGTGACAATTAACAGGCAGGAGAAAGTATGCTGTGGAGGTCACATACTGAACTTAGGGAAAACTCAACATATGGCTGGTGATAAAAAGTATTAATGCTGTTGCCAGAATGCAAGATCATCTCCTCTGTAAGCTGCTGCTATTGGCTGATATGTTAAAAAATATATATTTAATCTAGCCTGCATAAAATTAAAGGAAAAAAACACCCTAACAGAAGTTCTTGAGTATTTTCTTTTGCTGCATCTCCAAGAAAAGTTTGTGAATATATCTCATTTTATTGACATCACAATGTTCAGATGTGGTTTGCACTTGAAGATCAGATCTTTTAAAAGTAGCAAAACAAGAAAGTCAACATGCTTTGATGTGAATATCAAAGGAAACCATATATTTAAAAAAAAAGGTGCAACAGTTACACCTGGCATGCCCACAATAATTTCGAAGGCTGGTATGATAGAGCCACACACTAGATTTCTCTAAGGTAACACAATACACAAGCATTTATTTGTTAAGGATTACCATTTTCCATATTCTTCTTTAGGTTTAATATCCTAGTGTCTTAATGTTCATTGGGCTGATTTACAAACTGAAAAGAATGAAAGTCTAAGTATAGTTCATTTTTAAAAGTGTTTCTATTCTTGCCACTGAGAAACAGGCTGTACCTTCACTTCTGCAGGCCTTCTATTGTGTACACATCTTTAGAGGGCTCCTCAGCAGACAAAACTGCTCTGCTTTTTATGAATTTTGCAGAAAAGAATAATATACATATATATATATATTTAAACTCCTGCCATTTTAAAACTGAAATAAAAAGTAAGAGCTGAAAGCAGCACCTACTGCAAGCGGAATGCAGGGATTTGGGGCTATGCGTAGGAGCCCTGAAACCCAGCACTGCTCTATTTCTACTACTGCAGTGCCAAACTGCAGAAAAAAAATTTTGTAATGAGTTGGGTTTTATTAAAAAAAATCTAATTAAACTGAGTTCACAAGCGACACTGAAATCATAGAATACACAAATACAACGATGGTGTCTCCAAGCAAAAATATTTGTAAGAACAAAGACTGCTAACCAAATTCCTTAAATACTTCTCCTTAGATACAAGTATGAAGAATGTGCTAAAGTAATCAGTGTAAGCGCCACTGCATGTCTCTGAAAACATTCATTCTCAGAAAATCTACCTAAGTGTAACCTTGAGAGATAAACTGACTTCGGTGCATAATTACCATTCCACACTGTAAAGTCCAAGACGAGTCTAGAATTATTCAGTGGTAGGAATCGGCGTAATACAGATAAAACAGGATGCAAAGTTTTGCACTTTCAGCCATAAAAACCTGTTACAAGTCACTCCTGTGCACTGCCAGCTACAGAAACCTGTAATTCCAAAAATTTTAGTCCCTTACTTCAGTGCTGCACTGATTATGAATACTTTTCACTGCATATGGCTCCGGTTTCTTTACAATACCTTTCCACAATGAGTGTGGCAGGAGAGCTGTGCCATGTTGGTATTTCTGATCATCATAACTCATTCTTTGTCACTTCATTCATGTTGAAATCTTTCATAATGTTACTAGACTTTTCACTTATTGTTTATTTTTTTTCCTTTTTTTCTTTTTCTTTTTATAAATTCAGAAATTAAGTCTGTTCACTAGTGGAATTCACCCATGCTTATAAGCCTAAAAGTAAACATGCTCAAAAATACTGAGGTTTGACACAGTTCCAGAAACATGTGAGCACAAATCCAAACTTGAGATAAATCAACAGTTGAGACATTTGCAACTGTGTCAGAAATTTAACCCTGTAATTAAATGCCAAATAGTGAATGTTAAAATATTTTAATAACCCTCCAAATTGTACCACCTAATAAACTGCTTGCTTTGGCAACTGATCAGCCTACCAAGAAAACTATGAGCAAATTATTTAGCTATCAGGTTACAATAAGCTGAAGAGGAAACATAACTCCAGTGACAGGTAGAATACCATACACCAATTGAGAGAATTAAAATGTTAGAACATGCACATCACTGATGTATGGCTGATGAGAGACTTCTGAACATAACCAAAAGCTGGGGAAAAATGAAGCTAAATGTTTATTGTGATGATCTCATTGAAAGGCAACAGCCCCTCAGGGTTCAAGATACAACTTAACAAACCATTAGCAACTCCAGCTCTGGAGCAATTATTTCACCCAAACTCTCACTGTTCCCAGTACACTACAATCCTGTTCCTTTGGTCTTGAGCCGTAAAGCTGCGGCTGACACGGGACGTGGCTCCAGTAATGAACACAGTGAAAATACCGGCTAACGAGTATAAAGATAAGAAATATGTAGGGGATGTTAATTTTGTTTCTGATCCGCTGCTCTGTCTTACAAGGGACAGATCTGCAGACCACCCAGCAGTTTGGTTTTGTGAGGAATGTGCAAACCGGTGGCAGCGGAAGACCTTTCAGTTAAGAGGTTTCCATGCAGCAGTTAGAGCTGGGGATATGTGTGGGGGTGTTTTTCTGCTTCTGAAAGTTGCAAGTAAACTTGTGTGTTGGTCATAAAGTCTTCCTGGCAGTGGGTGAGCCACAGGCACATACTTACGGCAGAGGGCTTTCTGCAGCCTGCGGAGTTTCATGGCAGTCCTGTACGCCGAGAACCTGACGTTGTTCAGGTCAGCTGTAGGGAGGAAATATTAAAATAAAAGATCAGCTTTACACCTTAGAAATAACCAGACTCACAAAGACGTTGTTAAGTTGAACTAGAAGATTATACTCATTGGTGAAAAGAACAGAGGAAAAAAAAAAAGTACGTTAGAAATTCTACTTCACTGCGCAAAAGCCCTCAAAACTTGACAATCAATCATCCAAAAGAAAAACACGAAGTCCTAAAGTGTTACTTCCTTTCGTTCAAAGGCACTGAACTCAAGAGCACTTGAAAGGACAACATCAGTGGCTGCAGCAGTGTTGTCTGAAAAGACCGCAGCCTTTCACACCGCAGGCACTGTGAGAGAGATAAGAACCTGAAATTCCTCCTTGTCTGCCCAGTGCACCAGCTGGGCTGCGTGCAGGCAGCCCCAAGAGAAGAGCTCTGCCCAGGAAAAAACAGGCGACTCTCAGCTACTGCTAAAAAAAAAACTTTGAAAAAAAAACCCAATGAAACTTTTGTGCTTTCCACCTAAGCAGATCCCAGCCATGCCCTGAGATGTAGAGCCTTCCTGGCGAGAAGCTAGCTCACCCAGCCAAGTGTGTTCCCACCTCCGAAACAGCAGGGAACGGCACCCGGGTAGGAACACACGGTGTGGTGTGATTTTTGCTAAAGCCCTCCTTCTCACGTGGCTAACAAAACGAGGACATCAGCACAAGTCCCCGCTGAATAGTTTAACCATGGCTTGCAAAACCTCCCTGGACAGTGCAGGGACAAGGCAGGCCACACACCAAACCAGTCACACCACACCAGACCAGAGAGGCCTCTCCTTGCACGGCAGGCTCGGTACCGGCTACCTGGGCGTTATTCAGCACTGAACTGTGGTCATCTCCACAGCCAGGCACAGCAACTGGTCTGTAGCCTAAGAAGTGAACATTAGACAAAACTGAAAAGAAAGGAGGGGCTGGCTTGGACCAAATCTGGCCAGGGAACTACATTTTCCTCTCTCTCTTCTGTGAAACCAGACTGAGGAAGATGCGCTTATTCTAATCTCGTCCCTTGCTGAGGGTGGCCCTTGGGCAAACCCCATTTACAACAAGAATGAAGATAAAATTCACTGAAAGTGAGATTGAAACTACTCTGGCTGAATTCCTGCCATCAGTAGCAGGACATTGGCTAACTCGCAATTTACAACTAGATTTGGCATACCAAGACTACAGTGCAGATACACCACCGCTCGCGTTATTCAGAATCAAACTAGGGATGCAGAAGTGAGTGCGCAAACCTGGCAAAGAGCTTTTGTTTATGTGAGTAATCAACAGATACCTAAGCTAACTGTGCGCTACTTCAATCCGGTACCTTCATCAAAGAGAACCCTGGTAAGTCATCAAGGTTGCCGGTTTGGGGGCGAGTCCCTGAACCGATGCTGTTTCCCAAGTGGCATTGCCAGCACCTCCCAGGGATTCTACGGAGCGGCTGCACCGGGAACCGCAGAGTGGCGAGGGGCACTCTCGTGTGCTCAGGGCGGTCACCCCCACCGCTGAAAAACCAGACTGCTGCTGGCACGATTTTGGCCCTGTCACCTACCCACCCAATTCCTGGGCACAGGCGCTCCTGGGCATTTAAGTGGTCTAGGGACCGTTCCCAACAGATCGGTTGGCATCTTGTAATTTGAGGGTTTTCTAGCACCGAAATGGACTGTTTGTGCCAGCCAGTTTCAGCACCCAGCAGCACTGCTGAATGCATTTAATTAACTGATGAAACCCGTGGGGCCTAAGGAGTTAACGATGGGAAAGTGTTTGGAAAATGTAAACTACTATGTAAATACAAAAAGAACATTAATAAAAAATATACTGGCTCAGAATAAAGGTCCATTTAGCCCCATAAGCTGCCTCTAAGCCTGGCAGACTCTTAGAGAAAGAATATGATGAAAAACAGGGCAAATAATACAAAACAGTTCCTTGCTGGCATATGCGCTGGGGTGCTATAAAGCTGTTTGCAATGTGGTAGCTTGGGTGTAACTATCCCAACATCATTTACAATGCTGTACAAGTACACGTAGCAGAGGGAATATAGTCTCGATTACATTAATTTTAATTAAGCTGTTCTGAATGAGTAATTTGAGGTTTGATAATTCAGTAGTTTTGTATACCTTAATAAAAGCTGTGGAACGTTTCTAAAACATGTCTTACAGCAGAAGGGAAAGTTTCAGCTTTGTGTATCATTTCTTTTTCTTTTTACAGTTCCATATACCTTTTTAATGGGCAGTTCCCCTGTGTATTGTTCCTGCCAGCTCCCTCTCTCACAATCATCCTGACAGGTCCAGAAGCCTTAATGTGGTGTGGAATAGAGTGAGCAATTTAAACTAAGCGGCTTAATTTGTCTTGGAGGGAAATTAATAAAGCAGTCTCTCGCAAACACACAGTGACTTCAGTTACATTTTGTACCCTTGTTGTAAATCTGCACTTGTATTCTGGAAAAAATTAGATTATGGCTAGCATTTGATAAAATAAAGAAGGCTTCCCTAAATTTTCCCTGAGTATTCTGAAAAAAGCTTCTCTACTTATTATTTACATTTTAAGAAATATTAGGAAATATATATGCACATTTCAGGCCTTGATCAGGGCAGAAAGTACAATCTATGAAGACACTTAATCCTGAAAGTGCTGTAGTTTACACCTATTTTCCTGTGTATGTAACACACACTGAATTTATTATCAACCTTAACGACATTGCTGCCAAGAAGCATCTGCTGTAAATGATCAACAAGCAATGTCAGGAGTTAGTTTCAAAGCCCTCAACTCAGGTTTTGAGAAAGTAGCAGCAATGTCATCTTTGGACTGTACATGCTGCGGCCAAGCGTAGCCGTCGCGTGCCTCCACTCCCACCCTTCGTTGCTGTTACCAGTATCAGCCCATGCCCAGTTGCTGTCCCCGTGTCAACCGCTCACCTCCCGTCTTTGCTATGCCACCACCTCCATGCTCCTGATGGACAGCTCTCTTACCAGGTGGTGACAGTCATTTAAGGTCACTGGATCTTAATGATTTAGCTTTTCCTCTCCCTACTCCTATGAAACTGCTGGTGGTGTCTTACCTCCCCCGGAGCTACTTCTGGAACAAACAAACGTGTTGCTCTCTGGAGCAGGGAGGGGAGCCCAGGCCTCTCCTAATTGCATTCAAAATATCTCCCTTGCTGGTATATGACCCCATTTAAATGAACCATAGAACGTAAGACTGTCAGGGAATGAGAGCTCATCACTGGGCTCGGGACCGCTGGAGGTAACACCACCACTAACAGCGATGGAGGAGACTCCGAGCGAGGCAGCGCAAGGCACTGCCTGGCCACAAGCCGGCCGCAGCTGCCGGGAACGTGCCGAGGAGGGAGGAAGGAGGCTCAAGCAGCAGCAACCTCACGAGGGCCTATGGAAGCTCCTTCTCTGCGGGTTTGTTTTTTTTTTTTCCCTTCCTGGGTCCCAAGGGAAAAAAATGCAATGCTTTCTCCACTCCCGAACAACCCACTAAAAGAGTCAGGACCCACTAAGCCTTAACTCCAAAGCTTTTATCATCTCTGAGCAGGTTGGAGAGCTCGGTATATCAAGCAAGCTTTCCTGCAGCCCTTTCCTCTCACTCCTAGAAAGTATGCATCATCTCATCAACTGAATGAGGTGGTCAGAGGGCTGAAAAGCCCTTGGAGTATTTGAAACTTTTGTAAGTTGTTTAATGATACTCCCAGTCCTTGTTGTGCAGGAGGTAACATTCAAGCTTTGAACAAAAAAATGTAAACGCTCAAGAGCATAATCTGTTTATCGTCTGAAACAACTATGTAGTGGAAGAGGTCACCTGGCCCCTGGAAAGGAACAGACTGAGGAAAGGATCACACAGGAGTATTTGGTGACACTCACAGAATCATAGCATGGTTTGGGTTGGAAGGGACCTTAAAGATCACCTAGTTCCAAGGTCCCTGCCATGGGCAGGGACACCTTCCACTAGACCAGGTTGCTCAAAGCCCCATCCAACCTGGCCTTGAACGCTTCCAGGGACGGGGCATCCACAACTTCTCTGGGCAACCTGTTCCAGTGCCTCACCACCCTCACAGTGAGGAACTTCTTCCTTACATCTAATCTAAATTCATCCTCTTTCAGTTTAAAGCCATTACCCCTCGTCCTATTACTACACGCCCTTGTAAAAACATCCCTCTCCAGCTTTCTCATAAGCCCCCTTTAGGTTCTGGAAGGCTACTATAAGGTCTCCCCAGAGCCTTCTCTTCTCCAGGCTGAACAACCTCAACTCTCTCGGCATGTCTTCACAGGAGAGGTGCTCCAGCCCCCTGATCATCTTCATGGCCCTCCTCTGGACTCGCTCCAACAGGTCCATGTCCTTCTGATGTTGGGGTCCCCAGAGCTGAATACAGTACTGCAGTGGGGTCTCACCAGAACGGAGTAGAGAGGGGGAGAATCACCTCCCTCGACCTGCTGGTCACGCTTCTTTTGATGCAGCCCAGGATACGGTTGGCTTTCTGGGCTGCAAACACGCATTGCGGGGTCACGTTGAGCTTCTCGTCAACCAGACGAGAAAAAAATCGCAGAGCAAAGAGAAGTCATGGCTCTCCCGTCACTCAGCCATGAACAACCTCTCTGTTCAAGGGAATATAAGACTTTCTAGGGGAGAAGATTTAAGATCGCATTACAGAAGACCCATAAGACAGTGCAGGTGCTTACAGCTGATGCCTTCGCAACAATGAACAATTCCCACCAACACAGCAGTTAAGATCTCTCCATGATCTTCCTAAGCTTACGCCGCAGCCCTCCCACTGTCATGGCGAAAGGAGTTCAAAGAGCTGAAGCATCAGTGAGTCTCAGAAATTAGGAAATCTCCTTTCACTGCTTTCCTCTTTTCATTATAGACATGACAAGCACCTCCCTTTGCTTCACTGCAACTAATGCAGTAGGGAGAAGGTTATCTACATAAGTGATTTTCTCCATGTCCATCACGTGCCTACAACATATGAACATGTTCATGTTCATATTCTTATGTTCATTCATATTAATATGAATAACATTGAACAAGAACTAGTACTCTTATTATGCATGCAGCTTTAATGAAGAAGACTTCAGACTTCTGATAGGAATAACTCAAATCAGAAATATTATGGAAAGATGATCAGATAATTAAATCCTAGCCTTTTCTGCCTAATTCTGCATGTTGAGAGAAATCTCAAAAGGTAAGGGCTATGTTCTTCCACAAAAGAGCTAAGACAGCCTAATCAACACGCTTTCCAATGTTGTATTTCTACACACTGTTGTAGAAACAGCTGTAATTACACATTGCAGATCCTTTCGCCAGTGGATCATCAAGTAAAAAAAAACCCCACTCATTTGAGAAGCGGTCACTGGTATGTGTCAAAAATGTGAACCACCTGCTGGAATGTCCCACTGACTACTGACACAATATCAACAAATAAGATGTTGTAGATTTATTTTACTTTTTTTTAAATCCTCCCATGCTAAATTCCAGATTTTACACTGGGATATGAATATTAAGAGGAAAAACAGATCCTCATATTCTTGAGTCTTACTGCACAAAATAAGTTGGTAAGCAACTAAAAGCAATAAACAAATTAAAGAAGAACAATAAGTTTTTTAAAAAAACTTCTTTAACAAGAGGTTTAGCATCCAGCATGGAGGGATATTTGTTTTTATTCTTAAGTAGTCACACCTATAACCCAGACAAAGGATTTTAAGTAAGGTGTTATAACTGAACTGCTTTCCGTGGTGGTTCTTAAACACACTAACCCCCCTACAGTTGTTCCAGCTGCTAAGAGTGCTGAATGACTGGGATGTTTCATTTGATAATGTACTGTCCTCTACGACAGACTAATCTCACTGAGTGTTAAAAGCTCTGGGATGGGCCAGACTACCTCCTGTCAAAGGTTGTTCATGTTATTTGTCTCTCTCACACACAATATCATCTGAAGGCATCTCAGAAGTCCTTTCTACCTGGAAACCACCTTTCTTTTTTTACTTTAAAGAGGGTTACTTGTATATATTACTGTGAATATTACTATAATTGCTTTTTAATTAATGAGGACAAAACACAGCCATTTCACTTCATTTTATGGACAGCAACTTTCTGGACACCATCAAACTGAAAAGAGCAGCTTACATGCTTCAGGTGATAACTACCTCAAGAGTAAAATTTGGCAAGTTAACTAAATTCTTTGAAAGAAATTAGATGTCATCAGGTCAAATCCTTATCTTCATTTGATAAGATGTACAGAGTTTTGAGGGTTTTTTTACTCTCACTTATTTGCAAGGAAAAAAATGTGAACGTACAGCGATATACTTCAAAACCTGAAAGTCTTACTCAACCACAGCTTGTGACATGCTCATATAGCTGTTCATAAATACAATGCCTGCAGTGGATAAACTATTTTGGGAATTACATGTCACTGTTGTCTCTGACAATGCCTACCTAACAGAGGTTAAAAACGGTTTACTGTACAGTCCTGAACAGACCATAATTCCACTTCCAGCCACTAAGCTTTCATGTTTCATCAGACATTAATGGCACTCTGACTTTTCAAGAAGCTTCATCTCGCATCGATTCAATGCAGCTGTGATTCCCTGACCAGCTGATAAGAATGCTGGGTTTCTTCCTGCTGCCCCAAACCTGTATATAAATCTTTTAATGATGCCCTACAGTGACATATATTGCCTCTCTAAGAATTGTAATTTAAAAATGCAAATGAGACAAATGCACAAAGGAAAGAAATTAATCAAGTAACACTGCTTAATATCAGTTGGGTCTCAGCCATTGACTCTTTTATTATAACAATAATTAATGCTATCATCTACATTGCTTTGAGAATAAGTAATGGTAAACAGTGTTATTACACATACAGCTTAACCACTTTCCATGAAACAATACAGCACGCTGTACTAGACCTGTCCCGCTGAGTAAAAAAGCTGATAGTGTCTCTGCAAATTAGTAAGTGGGAGGTACCCAGGGCACCAAAACGCTACTGATTGCATCTAGACCAAGTGGATGAACACCACAGCATGTGCCAGTATCCCGATAACCAGACCAATTGATGTGACCTTTGGGAATTTAGTTTTAGCATGTAATGGCTTTTCGTCAGCCTACAAACCCAAAGGTGTAAGAAAGGATATGATGTACACCTGGGTTATAGCCCATTATGGTGTTGGCATGTGAGTAGAGTTTGCACTCAGAAAGGTCAGAAACCCTTCATGTACACTAGATGAGAACTAACCATAATGGAAAATCCTAAAATAAATAAATAGAAAACAAACAACTTAAAAAATATTAATGAAACATGTCCTTTTGCAAACCAAGACTGCAATACTCTTGAGCAAATGTTCCCATACTGGTCATCTATTCTATAACAGAATGTTACTTTGCTCCCTCTATAATACCCTCCTTCACTGCTAATACACCGATGGTTTTATTTTCAAAGGATGCAACATTAACTTCTACCACCTACCTTCTACTTCTCTGCCTTAGTTACTTTTATTGCCTGTTAGGTGTATGCCTACACCGGATGCGATTACACAGTTAGAAAGATGACCTGCTCTAGGTCTGACTAGTATCCAAGGTTGACAGAACCCAAACAATCCTATTTTCTGAAACAAGAAGTTTTATTATTCAGATTGCAGTTAGCTTGAAAAGGACATCAGTGAATAAGCAACCTTTAAAGAAAGACCATATGTATTGTCTCACCAGATTTCCGTAGAAATCAAACGACTGGTGTGTGCAATAGGCACATGTCTTACTAGTACAAACATGGAAAACTATTAGTTGAATATGAATAAAATCTTGTATTAAATACATGGTTTAGTAGTTTGTAATAAAAACTATTATGGCAGAGGGGCAGTTTAGCCTCTTCAGGAAGCATTTCAGAAGGACAAATCAAAAAACACATACCAAAAAGGATAAAGTTTATCCAACTCGGTCATTTGGAGCTGGAAGCTCACATTGCTGCACAAGAGCAGCCAGCCACAAGATCAACACTGCAGCTGCTGCCGAAAGCCTGGTGGAGGCTCAGAGGTACCTTCTCGCATTCTCCCACCTTGTGTTAAGCAACTGCGACATTTCTTCCATGTACTCCGCATAGAACTGCCCCCCCCCATCCCACCAAATTAAATGGAAAGCTGTCACCAGTGCACTGCAGTCTGCAAGTGTGGGGGTGTTTTTCACTCTCTTGTCTTGCCCCCGTGTATTAGGAGAGATAAACAGATGCACACGGCAACATTTCTGCCTGCTACTGCAATTACTGTTCACAGTGACACTAATGCACCTTGAGACTCGTACTGACATCACACGGGAAGGCTGGAGGAGAGGGACGCTAACAGTATGGCACGACAGGCCAAGTTCTCCTGGGCCATCACTGCAAAGGTTAGAGTCATTTTCAGCTTAAAGGCAAAATACTATCGTTCTGAGCAAAGCTGCCTGCCATTAAATGTTCACTCTCAGAAGATAATCTGAAAAAAATTAAGCAACCCCAAACTACTTTGATTCCTGCTCTTCCCATCTCTCCTCTCACTCAAAGGTCCTTGAACTCTCCAGGACAATGAAATAACACGAATTCTCATTTTATTGATGCCCTGGAGCCATCATGAAGGATGAGAAAATTTGTAAGGGAGCTGTAAAAAGAACAGTGTAAGAAAGCAGATATGCTGCAGGGGAACTGCTTTTGGGAAGAAAAGCAGCTGGAGAGGTTCTTGGTAATTTGAAGAGTTTCAGAGGGAAGTTAGAAGAAAATGGAAGTGGGTCATAATGGTGTAAATACAAATCAGGGGATGTCTGTCATCCTCTGAACCTCTGAGACTTGCATATCACCAATTTTTACTACCTTTCCTATTTCAGCATTTATTTTTTCTCTGTGTTCTTAATTTACAAAATTTCTTCTTAATTAATCTATACCAACATCTACTAGATACAGTAAATGATACAGCTAAGGTCATTGGTGCAACTACCTGTTGCCACTTTGACTTGACCATTAAACAACAATTAAGTCATGTAATATTGATGGCTTATTATGTAATTTTAAGTAGCCATAACTTTAAATGAAGAGTGAAAATTGCCCACCTTGAGTCAGGAATAGATGTTTCATTAAAACTGACAAAATTGCTATGGTGTTTAAATAATAAAGAAGAGCAGTCCAGAACAAGCACTTTAGTTTCTTAAAGGAAAAACTTCTGTTAAAAGAACAACCGGTTAGAAATTTCTGATACATATATTAAATTTCAAATTAAATATTTTACAGTTTACTGATATCTTTATAAATGGCCATGCTTCAACAAATGAGCTCAAAGAGTATTTGAGAATACTTCCTTCACGGGCAGGTTATTTTATAATTTCTTCCTGTGGGTTATTTCTGCTTTCTCTGATGCAGTTCCTACTGAAAACAGGATACATGACTTCGTGGACCAACAATCTGATCAGGTACAAAAGTGTACGCAGTATGTTCCTACCTTCTTTTATTAGTACCAAATAATGCTCCCAAGTAATCTAGCTTCATTTTTATAAATACCCAAACCTCTAAAGACAGAAAGCTGAGGCCAACAAGTTTCAAACTTGGAATTCATCTATTTTAGAAAAATGTAATGCAGCAATTTGTAGGTGTGTGAATTGGATATGTGAAGAATAAAACTAATATTACTCCTTTTTTTGGCATTACCTTGTGCCAGGTTGCATCTTCCTCATTCACTTAAAAAAATTAAGCTTTCAGTAATTTGTAAGAATTTAAATTAGACATAAGGATCCCCTAGCAAATTATGATATACTGGCAGCAACTGAAGTGTGGTAAATTTACGCAAAGGTAACGCATCAGTCAGTACCTGGGATGTATAGAGAGCTACATCACATAGCTCAATTATTCCCCACAAGCCAAGTGTAGGAGTTGGAAAATGGAAATGAAAACTCTTGACAGCACTGATGTGCTTGGTCTCACTTTTTTGCCTTTACCCGGATTGCAGAATTCATGTTTTCTACCAGATTTTTAAAACGTATACATACTAAGCTCTTTACTAGCTTCTTCATATGAATGAGAAGTAAACTTTGGATCCTAATGTGGGAAAAATAAAAGGATCTAATGAGTATGCAACACAAAATCGACTTTAATAGCATCTTCTCAGATAAAATATTACTGAAGAGTCTGAAAAGACTTCAAACATCCCATTATTACCGTTTTGACCCGAGGCAAAGCAAAGCACTGAAAATACATCAAGGGTTCTGTTCAAGACTAAACGGGTTATGCTTGTATTATGCAATTTGTATGAGAGTTGGGCAATGACGATTACACTCAACTCAAAAATAAAATAAAATTGGTAGGTTCTTCAGTAGCACTTTTATCAAAGCTTCACCCCATGTGGCAGGGCACAAAGAATCACCTTGTCTAATCTGTTTTGTACACATACATGAACACCTAAGTTTACTAATAAAAATACACATTATACATCCCTTGCTAAAATCAGCATCGCTTCCATATTAATGAGCATTTGGTCTCAACCCCAAAAGAACTAAAACTAGCCAGAAAGAGGACTGCCCTTTTGGACACTCCTTGCTCCTGAAAAGGAAAACAGCAGGATTTTCTAAGAAAAAGAAAAAGAAAATCTGCCTAAACATGTTCCTTCTTTATCCAATAAGAAATAAGGATATCTTAAACTTGACATTTGGGTGATACTGACAGCGATAAAACTCAGTTAAATTAAATGCAAACTGACTTCAGCAGTCACACATCTTTTGAACTGTTGACCTGAACCCATCAAGACGCTTTTCTCCCTCATATATAGTTACCTCTTCACTTCTTGACATTCAAGAGCACTCTAGCTGAAACCAGGAAATAGCAGAAGAAAAGCAGTTGCAACAGGACTTTAGGTCTGACCAACAACAGTATCAGAAATATCATGGAATCTCTGGATCAAAGAAGGTTGTGGAGTCAGAGTGCGGTTCAATTAACAGGCAACTGTTTGAAGATCTACCTGTATTAAAGGGATGTCTGCATCTGCAATTACTATTTGTCCTCAGTCTTTTAAACCACTCACTTTAAGAGTAGAAATATAAAGGAGACAAACAGGGCAATACGTTATAATTAAATGGCAAGTCAATACTTGTCTGCTTTTGCATTTGGTTAGCCTAAACTTACATATCTTATAACCCTTTTTGACATACAGAGCTGTATTCTGGTTAATTTTTAAACAAATTGCTGCCACAGTGCTAATACTGTAAGGAAAAAAATCTTCACACTGTTTCATTTCATTTCATCATATCACTTTTCTAAAATTATTTTTGGTATGCCTTTAACTTCAGAGCACCGCAGAGATACCTGAGTTCACTTGAAATAGATCATGCTGGCATAATGAGACTGTTTTCAGCGGCTAAACTAGAGTTTAGCAGGAGATAATTTAAGCTATTTTTCACCATGGTAAATAAACCTGCACTGGATGCTAGATTTGACTGCCCTACTGCTCAAGCTGGCTCATTTAAAGCTGGTTTATGTACGTGTGCTGTACAGACGTAACCTCCTTTATGAATGCAGCATATTCACTGATATTTCTTTTAGAGAAATAGCTTAATTTTTATTATACCCTCTATTATTTATTAACAGAACCATTAAAAGCAAAGAGTTAGCTATTAAATGGTCTGCCAAGCAGCCTATACTAGAGCATGGATTGACCTATTTTATCTTATAGACGTGCTTCTGTCGATAAAATTCAAAGCTGCTAAAAAATTAAAAAAAAACGCCACCAGAGAGGCACATCTGAAGTCATAATAAGCATGCAATTTGGGTATTCAAAATGACATCATGACAGCTGCCGTGCCTTCCAAGTATTGAAAGTGCTTTAAAAATAAAGCAGTGGTAACGCAGTTTGGCAAATTGCTTCAATTGGCTTCCTACCATCCAAAAGTCAACATTAACAGCAGCTTGGTTTGATTTTTTTCATCTGCCTTTTGTAAAGTAGATTAGACAGTGCAAAGATTCAGGATTTTCTTTTTTTTTTCATTTCTGTCCCAGCCTTTCAGTAAGAGTTTGCAACAATGCACCCAAATTACTTCGTAAACCCAGCACACATTCCAAACGTGCTAACTGAAATATTATTTTTTCCACTGCATGTCTGAAATGTGTTATTATGCTTTACATATTTCCCTTGCAGAAAATTTTAATCTTGATAAAAGCACTGCCTCTCGCTTTCATTTAATTTTGGTTTTTACTACTTCTGGAAACCCTTGCCTTAAAAATTCATTTGATTGGAAAAAACCCCAAACAACTGGTAGAGGTATCTTACCTAAAGACTGGTAAAGCTCAGTCATCTTGGGATGATCCCAGCAGGTCGTTTGCGTCTCATGGCTACAATACAAAACGTGAAAGTTAGTAAAGTAAAATTGCTCTCTCCATCGCACAGTGAGTGATTCAGGTTGCACATCAGAGCACAGTGCCAGACCACTGCCCGCAGCCTGCGCTGCTCCGGCGGGGGGGGTCTCAGCAGCGGTAGCCATGCCTTCTTTCAACATGAGGCATTAACTCAGAGCACTTTATTTAGGCATGGGCTCAAGAAACAAAATTAAAAGTAGCGCTAATATTAAAAAGACAGCAAATATTCAGATATGCCATAATGTTTTGAGGAGTTTGTAAGCACACCGATCTATTCTTAAAAAACTCCTTGTTTTGTACCGATTGTTCTCCGGTTCCTCCAAACTAGAGGAGAGACATTTAAAAGGGCTTAGTTCTTAAAGCATTTATGGAAATTCTGACCAGATACTGAGATCCGTGGTATTTTTGATCTGCTTTCCCCTACGTGCTCTTTCCATGCTTTCCCACATGGTAGGTAAGAGCTACCCAATGCAGCAGCTGCAGTCCTTCCTTTCGGTCCAAACACCTGCACTAAAATCCCCACGCAACAGCCCACTGACCCACCACCAGCTTATACCGCTTTTCAGGCCAATGCGTTGCACCCCCCGTATTTATGGTCTCTTTTAGCAAAGACTATTGCTGCTCCTCTTGCTCCCTGGGACTGCCAGGCCCTTTCCCTTGCCCTAGAGGTTCCTGTGCAGTGTCAGGTGGCAGAGCTGTTGGGAAGCCAGGGAAAAGCTAAAGTGGGGTTATGAAACGCTGCAGTATGACTAGAATGTAAATTGGACAGTCTCTGCATTGAGGCTAGCAGTCTTCAGCTTTGCAACACAACATGTTGCCAAAAGACATGCAGTGTGAGAAAGCCAACAAAATGAAGTGTTAGTGAGTATAGTAGCAACTCAAGTCTCCTAAGGTTACACATTTTATGATTTTTTTTTTAATGACAGCATAGCTAACGTGATCATGTTTCCATTAATGTAAAACACTTGAAAGAAAATTCTCCTTATCTATCCTGTAGCCAATAAAGTCCTGTTCATACAGAATTCTAAAAGACGACCATGAGTATTCATAAAAAAAAAAAAATCTGGAAAGCTTACGTAGCCCACAGTTGCTAGCAATCACATTTGCAATTTCTGTACTTAAAAAGCAGACATCCTGGTTCCAACACACACACATCATTTGGGAGAAAATACGCAGGAGAGCAGGACCTGATCCACAGCACTGTGGAGCTCCTGGAGCACACACCTTCCAGCTCCAGGAGACTAAACCACAACCCAGCCAACGGGTTGAACGCACCTCTACACCCAACCGTGGGCTGGAAGACTGATACGATGAGGTTGTTTTAGAGAACAAATGGTCCTTGAGTTCTCTTCTTGAGGCAGCGATGTTCCCAAGTACACCTTTACTCTTTATAGGCTAAGAAGGGGTAAAATTTTCAATGAATCACTTCAACACCACCCCTACTCAAATAAAAAAGAAAATCGTGACATGTTTCCTTAGTATGATTTAATTTTGGTCTTAAAAGACAGGCTATTTATTTGATCCACGTAAGTACTTTACTGGCCCAGTAACCTCTATATATTCAGTAGCTTACTATATACCATACTTCCAGATTTTGCTCTGTAACTGCAAGAAAGAATAAAAGGGATCACAAGCACTGAGCATGAGGAAAAAATGCTGCCATAGCACTGCCCTAGTTGAGCACAGGCTTTTAAACAAGCCCTGTCTCATCAACCTCAGCATCCCCTCCCCTTCCTAATTCCTGCGGTGGCTGAAGGCAGTGAAAGAGGGAGGAGGACACTAGAAGAGCAAAAGCAGTCTTGTTCTTTCCTCTGGTAAAAAATGAGTCCTGCAAAGGGAGGTGGCTGCAACCACATTCAGAAATCTCAGCCTGGTCTGGTTTTTTTTAAATGCAGAAACTGGGTACCTTCAAGTGAAAACCTATGCATCCGAGCCACCTGCACCTGAGCTCCTGCATTTCCTACCACGGTTGATATGGGCGGGTTCTGCAGAGAGAATGTAGCACCAGCAGCTTTTACCGTACTCGGGTATAAAGTGCATTTTTGAAGAAAAACAGAAACAGTTTCGTTTACACATTCAGTCCCTAAAAACTTGGCTACCTGAATCCTCTGCTTATACGAGAGCAGCCCAAAGGAAAAGAGAAGGAAGCGTATGCATCGCAAAAGAACGTTGTAGCCAGAAATGTCACGATTCAGGTGAATGGACTGCAGAGCCAAATATACATTCAAACCCACAGACCTGGGACCGCAGTTTGTTCGCACCCAGTGTCAGTCCCAGATCAACAGTTCCCCATGCATGAGCCTGGCCACCCTGGTTTGCTTCCCCATGGGCAGGCAGCCCCAGAAGCGGGGAATATTTGAATAGCAACTATACTATGGTTTGTATGCCAAATCATGTAGTAAAAAATGAGAACAAGAACTTATGCACACAGTTACAAGAAACCTCTGAAAATAATCTGCCTGACCTTCCCTATGAAATTAGTTTGGCAGCCCCAGATTATTCTATGGATAAACTAGACTACTTCAGACTCCATAGCTGTTAACCTGGTAGCCTTCAAAGGTACTGATTCCCCATTAACTTAATATTTAAAAGTCATCAGATATCTGGCAAAGGTGTATTTATATAGGATTATGGAAGCCCATGCCTGTGTTGGACAGAAGAACAAAAGGATCATTTAGATGTGGAAAACTATTATGGTTAATCACTAATCAACATTACATGGATGAGTAATTTATTGATTTTTTATTTTCATTTTTTGTGGCAAGGCCTAACCATGTATCGGTGAATTTAGTGTGTATGCTTCAAGCTTATGGCATTTACTAATCTTCCTGAAAATACACAACTGATTTTCCTAAGATCTTGTAAATGAAATTTCCATTGCCAAAGAAACACTGGACTCCAACCGTTTCCAGATATTTTTAATACCAGTAACCCCAAACCACTACTCAGTGTGCTCTTCTTTCATGGTATAAGATTAATTCCCTTGGAGATGTACATTTCGTAAGGAATGGTTTTATTTGCTTCATCCGCAAGTGACAGAGACTGAATTTGCAGGGCAAGTACATTTCCCCTCTTTTCCGCCCTTTGCTTTATTTATAAACTTAGTTGCAACTTAGAGGAAACACCCCTTCCTTTAGGCTATAAAAGTCAAGTCAATAGAGACCCTGAGTCTTGCCCCTGCCACCTTCCCAGCCGTGACTGCCCGTGGGGCAGAGTGCCCTGCACCCGGCTGGTACAGCCACCCTCGGCAATTCAGCAGAGATCACTCAACCTCGTACCCCGTACCAGACCCAGCGACGGACTGGCGAGCCGTCGGTACACCTCTGCGCTCTTGCAAGAAAAAACGAGGGTTTTAAAGAGAACTGAACCTTGGTCGCTGTGATTTCTGTAGAGGTTGAGTGCCCGTACCGAGCCAGGGCAGATTTTGCTGGTACTTTACATGCAGAACACAAGAAGGCTGCAGCTATTTTGCTCCAGCTAAAAGGCGTTTGCCTCTCAACTGAACGTTTTCAGCTCGGAAAGTTATCAACAATTCCGCACACAAGGGCAGCTCCAGGAAAGGTTAGATTCCATCGAGGCTATTCTTCATAAGCCTCTTTGCCATTTTCAAAGGCCATTTAATTGTGAGCTTTGGGGTTGGACCGGTGGGGGAGGATTTGTGTGTATGCCCTTATTGTGAACACCGTCTGAAGTGAAATGCCAGCTCAGCAGTTTCAGGCAGCCTCAACCACACTTGGGAATGCTGTAGCATCCTTAATAGATCTGCAGCAAAGCGCTTGCCAGAGTTTCAAACTCCGGTGAACAAGGCCCTTTACAGCTTGCAAGTCAGAAAGACATGAAAAGTGTAGTGCAAGTCCTCTTGACTAGCAGCAGCTAAAGCAGGGTGAGAATGTGTGCAGAAGTAAGTACTCAAGATGCTTTTCCAACAAACCACCAAGATAAAAAGGCATCAATGCACACAGCCAGTAGTTTTGCAATATTACACATGCTCAAAGGATACATTTTTCAATTTGGCTCTACATTTAGGTCCACTAAATTGATTACTAGCTTTTATGTCATGGACATTCTGCAACAAATAAAAATATAAGTGGGCTCACGTGGCGTATTTTCCTCTTTCACCCCTGACTTAAGCTGCAAAGGTGGAAAGGAAATTAAAACCAGGCCTGAAAAGGAGAAGAGCAGCAATGGATAATGGTGACGCCTCGGCGCTGGCGTGACTGGCACGCTCTATACACTGATAACTCAGTGGGATGAAAGCATAGTCTTCACTTAATACATCCTTTGGGAACTGCAGGACCACTTCATTAAAGGATGATTATATTATATTAGCAAGGATAATTTTTATGTGGGGAATTCTGTCACACTATGCCTGTGTGAACTCCTCTGTTCCTGCCAACAGCAGAGAGATTTGTCTCTCATCGCTGTTGGCAGAGCCAATAACACACATGATTGAAAAGCTGAAATCAAGAGATGATATCCTAACTGACACACTAGCTGAATTACAGTTCCCTGGTTATAACTTGATCAGTTTGGACAAAATACAGTTAGTTTATCTTCCTTCCTCTTACATTACTTTTAAGCAACATCAGCAGCAGGAAGAGTGGAGAGCAACGCTCCCCCGCCCAAATTCCTGCACAAATTCCCCCCCAAACATTCCTGCACCAGCCACACTGCAACATTCGCAAACCTTTTAACTGTTTTTTAATTGCACTCCTTCTCCCTTTTTATTTCAAATATATATCTAGGATTCAGTCTCATGTGTATTCACTGCTCAGCTCCAGAGTCTAGAATTTTAGGTTGCAACTGCAGAGTCCTTTTTAAACTCTTAACGTCCCTTTTCATTGGTGATACCTGAGCCAGTTCTGCTGCGCTTCTCCCCTCACCCTTCATTAGAAAATGCGACATGAACTAGATGTGCATGTGCGTAGATGCGCATAGAATTAGAAATTCTATCAGGCAACAATAAATAAATAGTTACATACACTTACGAAAAAGCCGAAATTTAAGGTAATACTTTACAAAGCACTGAACTGACCCATTTTCAAACAACACAATTTACAAAAGCTCTCACCTTTTGGCTTTCAGGTGAATAAAATGTTATTCCAACCACCTTATGACTGTTGTCAAGAAGCCAAAATAAACATGATAGAGTTGTTTGGATTTTACTAAACTAACCTCAAAGCAATTGAAACTGTTTGTATGAATAGACACTACCACTCATTTAAAAGAAAAATGTTTTCAACAGTAGATGACAGTGATTGCAAGGAAGACTTAGTATTTGTCTTTTTGCAGTGTTTCATTAATTCCTTAGATAAAACAAGTCACTGCTATGGAAAGTATTAGCAATGTAAAAAGGTGGCACTCCTTTGTGCTTTACAAAGGACTACTGTTTCCATCTGTAAATCTGGAGACTACTGATCTGTGCAGAGATTATTTCTGTTTAAGCCAAGGATCAGTGTCTTTTCAGCAGGAATTTGACTTTAGCGTGTTTTATTGGCTTTTGCAAGATTTATCAGACTGCTGAAGGCAGGCACCGATACATATTAAAGTTTCTTGCCGATACTGGAAACGAATAGTAGGAGAAGGGCAAATATCAACTGCCAAGTACTGAATAGTAACTCTTTTTTCTCCCCTGGATGTTAAACATTTATTTTGTACACTCTGTC
Source organism: Harpia harpyja (assembly GCF_026419915.1). Classification (NCBI taxonomy): domain Eukaryota; kingdom Metazoa; phylum Chordata; class Aves; order Accipitriformes; family Accipitridae; genus Harpia; species Harpia harpyja. The sequence continues at coordinate 5,778,228 of NC_068947.1, forward strand.
ACGGGCAAAGATTCCGGCTCAGTGGCTAAGGCTCGGTGAGCCTGCCCCCCCAGCTGTTAGCCTCCACTGATCTATTTGCTTTGCAAAGCCTATCCTCTCCACTTCTGCCAAAGCAATTTCACTGCAGGGTCTTGTCAAATCCAGGCTCAAACAGCGACGGCCTCAAACAATTCCTTAGTGCTAAAAGGTCAAAGATCCTGCGTATAACCACATTTCTTACTTCCTCGGCTCCGTACACGTATGCCTGCAAAAACCACTTCTCAGCCGAACTTCAGTTTAAGGTGAGGACTGGGGACACTGCTGGTGTCCCAGGCTGCAAGACGTTTTACAATAGCTACTAGAAGACAATATAACGTACCACGCAACAACAAGAAATACAGCACTTACAATGCAACAGCCCAGAGGGAATGCCCTCCCAGCTTCTTCTGCCTGTTAACTTGAAAGGTTATTTCTAGGCATGGAATTACTGGGAAAAGTAATACACCTCTAAGCACGCTTTGTTTTCAGGAATTCCGTTAAAGCCCACGCCGGAACCGAGTTATAACACACGCTACGTGCTTCACAGGTAACGTTTTACAGCGCTGCGCTCCCCCTTAAAACCTGAGGGATAACGAACAGAGCCAGTTCCCATCCCTCCGGCACACCCACGGTTTCGCGGCCCGACGTGAGGCTCTCGCCCCGCCCGCCCACACCTGCACAGGTACACCCACCCACCCACCCACCCACGCGTGGGAGCGACCGATCGCCCACCGCCATGCCCTGCCTGTGCCAGCTGGACGCGCCCAGCGCCCAACCGCGGCCTCGTGAGAGGGGAAAGGCGGTGAACGAAACGCCGGTTCAAGTTCCCAGAAGGAATCGGGGCGGCAAGTTGCCCTTTTTCAGTGTTAAGAAATGAAAGGTACGGCCGCTTCCCCCCTAAGGGGCTGTGCAGAGGACGGTCAGCCACGCTACTCCCCGCCTTCACGGAGCGCGGGATCCTCACGGGCGCTGCGCCGAAACACCTGAGACACCCCGAGCCCCCAGCCCGCCCGGCACCTGCCGCCCCGCGCATCCCCCTCACCCCTTGAGCTGCTCCCTCATGGCGGCGACTGCTCGGCGGCGGCGGCGGCAGAACGAGCGCGGCCGCCCAACCCAACCCAACCCAGCCCCGCCGCCGAGCGCCGCTGCGGCCGCCCCGCCGGGAGGGCGGGAAGGGGGCGGGGCTCCCCGGCCCGCCCCGCCCCGCCGGCGGTGCCGGTCTCCGGGCGGAGGGCCGCCAACACCCCCCCCCCCCCCTCCCCTCAGCTCCTTCCCGCCCTTTGGCGGGGCGCGTGAGGGCATCTCGCCGCCTTCGCGCGGGCTGTGGTAGCTCGTCGGGCGGCGGCGGGAGGAAGCCCTCGGGCTTTCCCTGGACTTTTTTAATTTTTTTTTTTTTTGGGGGTGGGGGGGAGGTTGGGTGTCTTTGCGTTCCCCCGGGGCCGCCGGGGAGACGGGTGCGTTCGGGGGCTGGTAAAGGAGTTCGCTTTTCAGCGGACTTGAGAGGAAAACTTGATTAAAATATGCACGGAAGCTGGGACGGATTTGAAGTGGGCCTTAACGTGGGTTTTCGCTTCGCAGCTGTTAATTTCGGCGCTCAAAACGCCGAGGGGTTTATTCGTGAGTGAAACCGGGTGATGTCGTTTCTAAGGGCTTCCCTTGGCCTCACCGGGCAGGACGAGCTTTTCCCCCCGAATTGCCAGAGCCGAAGAAATAGTTCTGCTCGTGCTGAGTAACTGTCGCAATGTTTCTTTGTATTAATTCCTACTTGATATTCAGCACGCAAAGAAAAGCTAACGATCCCCCTTTAGTGTCACAAGCATTTCAAATCAGCGCAGCCAGTCTCCTCCCGGGCAAGTTTTACATCTATGCCCTTTATTCATTAAATTAATGCTGCGTAGGGAACCAAGTCCCTCACGCAGCCCAAGTCGTTTCTCAAGGCTTACAGACTCTGCTTTCTTGGTAAAGCCACCCAAAAAGGGTGCCTTTCAAATGTACAACACCCCCCCGACCCCCGTTTTTACACTGGGAAGACGCAGGCCTAGAAGCACAGAAAATTCATCTCAGCCGTAGTTTCTATACCACAGGAATATCCCACAGATTGCTTTCCTGTTACACAGATGCCGGTAAGCCCTGAACTTGGTGGGTTTTACCCTAAGTACCAGGATATTTAGGGCCCCCCTTAAGGCTCCAGGTAGCTGGGTTATCTGATTTTAGGAAAAGCTCAACAAGCAGTTCAAGGAAAGCCTCAGTGTTTTCTTCTAGAAGCGTTAAAAGTGGGAGATGCTCAAGGTTCAACCCCTCAGGCCCCCAAATGCGAATAAGAAACTTAATGGAATTCAGTGTTAAATTCTCATAGTTTCCAGACAATTCAATTGGTTTAAAAAGGCCTAATTCACAGTTTTCAGTTACCTTGGATCTACAACACTACCCCAACATGGAAAGACAAAGAGGATTAATTTTTGTGTAAACATAAATCGCTACGTTAAAACTCATTAGACTCTGTGAAAATTTTCCATTTACTTCAGTGGACCTGGTACTAGATCAATTGCTATGTCAGATACCGCAGTTCTGAGGTGAATGAACTGGCTGAAGACTGTCAATTCTGTTACATCAACCACCTCACCTTTTCCCATCTTTAGCTAAGTTTTAAGAAGTGAGAGATCTCTCTTTAAGTCTTTAAAATAGGATGTTTAGCGTATTACTTGGGAGATTAGAAGGAGAGAGAGAGCAGCTGCCTGTGTCGTACGGAGGGACTCGGGGTAGCCAGAAGCCTGCCGTTTCACAGCAGAAGTAGTTTGTTTTCCTCCAAGAAGTATCTAGTACTGATACCCCCGATACACATTCCTTCAGTTTTTACTGTTTCTGGAGTTTCCTGGTCCGCCTAAACATAAGCTTGATGCTGCTATTATCACATTGGTCTTCTTTCCCATACAATAGTGCCAAGTAATAAGAATTTAAAAACCAGTCTGAATTTCTCATACTTTGCATAATCTTCTTTCTCCGTGAGTTACAAATAAAGCATTGTATTCAATTAGACTCACAGCAGGTGAAAACCCCAATTAGTGAATTCATTTTCTTGGCTTTTTTCCCCTACCTTACACCCACACACCACTTTTTTTTTTTTTAACAATAAAGGGGAACTCTGAGTCATTCCTCAATTGAAAAGCAAATTAACCCTTTGATCTCCCAAATCAAACTATTACCCACTCAAGAACATCCAGGGGAAAACAAGAATGTTGAAGGATTAAGGGATGAAGGCCTATTGACTTTATAATTTGATTTTATATTAAAAAAATCTATTTAATATAGTTCTGATTGTTGTCTCCAAATTCACAAAAGCTTTTAGCTGTTTTGATTGACCTCAGAATTACATTTTTGCTGTATAATGTACACAAGTAATACCACTCTTATTCCAAATTACTTTTAAACTACCCCTAATTTATTACAAAAATATATTTTGTTTGCAGTGTAAATGGTTACTGTCTTTGGCATTTGTGACTGAAGCCAATCTTTATGCCATACTTAATTTTAAGCCATTTATTTGATAAAAGACAGTCTTCTTCCTGTAGAAAATAAAACAGGATTACGGAGTAAGCAGAATTTTAATTCCCTGTGGTGTTTTTCTTACCCAAGGGCTATTCAGTCAATTTGTGCACCTACACAGAGACCTGAATCAGAAGGAGAGCAGTGTTTATTTCTTTTATACTGTAGGTTTGTCCTGGACTATATCTAATCAAGGTATCTATCTGTCTCTTTAACATTTAACACCAAGTGCTTAAGGGGAAATCACGGCCCCCTAATAAATGAGGGATAATAATTAGAGGCTGTCTTATTACCCCAAAACTCTTTCAGGAAAAAAAAAAAAAAAAAGATGAAAGGGATTTGCAGGCAGTCTGCATTGCTTGCTGTCCAAATAGTTACTGGAACTTGTGCATTTGAGAAACCTGATTTTTCAATTTTAGCATGTTCTTAGAATGTTGTCCCTTTTCTATGGGGAAAGAGCCACAGACATACACACATTAAAAATAATAATAATATGGACATAAAATAACCGATCCCTAAACAATAATGTCTGAGTATAAATCTTCATAAGTTTTATGTATATCAGCACCACTGCTCCATGTTACTGACAGATACAGAAACCTGAATGCAGAAATGGGTAGGGACTTACCTAAAACCACTTAGTAGGGCAGACATTAAATGTACAAGTTTGCTTGTAAGTTTAGCGCTTTATGAGTTAGAAAATTAGAGTCATGTCTTTAGTTTTACTGTCATTGAAAGTGAAGATACAACATTTTCCTATTAACTAAGTCTTGCTTCCATAGTTCTGTGAAGCATGTAGTCCTCCTTGTAAGTAGGGCTTTAGTATTTCTCAGTTAACTGGGTAGTGGATTAGCAAGCGCTTGCCTTGCATGTAAGAAGATGTTGTGGTGCCCTGTGTTGGGCTGGCTAATCCGTTATGCTGTTTGAGTCTATTTTCTTTTTGTTGGTATAAAAAAATACTAAGAATCACTTGGGATGGCACGATGACACTTTCCTGGATCATCTGTCTTAAATATGCTCCAAGGGCTGACATGTCCAGGAGTTTTTTGGTATTTCTTGATAGCACTCTCAGAAGAGCCCAGAAGAGAATACTGTTTTGGATGCTGCTGGTTTGGGGTTTTGGGAGGGGGTTTGGCTCTTGGCACATTACCACTGGAAGCACATTAGAATACTGTAAATGCAATGAAGAACATAGTTTTGAAATTCTGCATTCATTTTCCCCAGCATTGCACTGTAAATTAAAGACCTACGAAAACATTCACAGCTCGGTATACTTATAATCAGTTATTTACACCATGAGAGAGTTGGGGAAGGAGCATACCACTTTCTGTCCAGAGGGAAACCCAATCTGTGTCCTGTATGAAGGGAGATTAGCAGGTGCTGCTTCTTACACAGGGCTCATCCTCCGCACTGTAAGGCAGCCATGTAACTGGCAAGCGGAGCTCACAAGAATTTGCCTGACATGTTTCACTGAGATGTTCTTGGAGTAGACAGAGTAGGAAGAGGAATCCTTATTATTTTCTTTTTTTTTTTTTAAATAAAACTAATTCTGCAGTAAATATTACAGAGCTTGCAGCAATTTAATGCACAGTATGGAAAGTACTGGTACACAGCGTGTGTGACAGGAGTACATCTGTTCCTGCCGAATGCACAATGGCACAACCTCCGCGTTCCTTTGGGCTGTACTTGCTTTTACTACAGTAAAGACACCTGATTAAAACTGAAATCTTAGTCACCCTACGAGACAAGTATCATGGAGCTTCGGGAGCAGCCTGTGCGCGCCTTACGTCGCACTGCATTGCATGCTGTTGATAAAAGATGAATGAGAGGGTGCCTGTCATTGTGGATATATTAGATATACACATGAATTTCATCCTGTTGGAATCTTGGAAAGGCTAATTTGCGGAGGCTACATTTATTTTGTTAAGCTGATGGTGACAATTTAGACACCTTGCAGTATCAGACTGTTTGTTCAGTCTCTGCTGCCAAGTGTATGACCCTGAAAAGAGGAGCAGAGTATTTAAGTAAGATTACATGCATCACCGGATGCAGTGGATAGCACATCCCGGTTCCACCAGCACTATGAGCTCTTCAGGTAAGCACCTGTAAATACCAAAAGCTCTTTTCTCCCTCCCATACCAAATCACAAGAAATAAAGAAAATTAAGAAAGGAATAACCCCTACTCTTCCAGGATGGAGATGAACTGGAGTGTGAATAGTCCCAAGAATGGGAAGATCAAGAAGCAAAATGCTGGCAAAATGCTAGATAACTAAAAGTATTAAAAACCCCTCTGAAGTAAGGCTTTTGGAAAGCTAACAAAAAGAAACCTACAAAAAAAGACTTGAAATCTACCAGCAGAAAACTTATGCCAAGCGAAACTGCTTGCTGTCTTTAGAATACACAAATAAATCTTGAAAAATAATAATTATACCATAGCAAATTCTTGGTTTGAGTAATCTGTATTGGCAAAACGAATGGTTATCATTTCAGGGAGTAAGGTTGAGAAAAAATGCAGACTAATAAGGATAAATTAAACAAAACAAGGAAGGCAAACTCCATTTCTTACTTTCCTTTGCATGCCCAGTTAGAAATAAATGACTGTTTTGCCTCCTGGGGGATTAAAATAAGCAGGATTTCATAAACTCTCTTGCTCACTGACTCTCTTTTCACCTCAAAATCTTTCTTTCCGTGCACAAAATTATGTGTGGCAAACATAAAAACTGGCTTCCCAAATCATTAACTTCTCTATTGTTTCCTATCAATGTATAGATCTCAATAGCAAGAAACTCTGCATATTGCAGTCCTACTTCACTCAGGGCCCAGAAAACCTGATGCTAGCTACCGGCCACCATCCTTTCCTGGTCCCTAACAAGCAGCCCTCTCTTCCAAAGGCTTCCACATACGTTAAAGGAGAAGCATGCCTTCCTTTTTTGTTGCGTTCCATAATATATGTATTTTTGACACTATCAAACCATTTTTTCTCACTAATATCATACAAATAGAAAAGTTCTTCTTTCATTGAGGATGTTTTTTCAAAATGTCCCTATGCAAATATTATCTAGAAGAGAAAATACTCATTTGGGGAAATAAGCCATTTAGATCGTGCTAGGAGATTACGTACTGGGATGTTCCAATGGTAAGACTGCCCTTAGGTAGTAAAAGAAGAGGACAATGAAATCTATTGCATTTTATGACAGCTATATGCAGACAAGTTCCCAGTCAGACCACCAGCTAGGCAAACTTTGCACCTTTGAATTAATGCATTCCTTTTTTTGCTGTGTGTATTTTAGCAATGGATGCTTTGCTGTCTTCTCACAGAACCTGTAGTTTTTGTTGTGTTAAAATATACTTTAAACCTGTCATAACTACCATATTGTTTCCTCGACGATTATAATAATACTATACATAACGTTAGAACTCTAACAACAAGAGGCCCTGCCTATTTTTATGTACCCACTAGGCTTTTCCATCATCTTCCTGAACACATCGAGCAAAATGGTACACAGATACGGTAAGTTTGAGGTCTACTCCTAACCTTTTCCCTAGGTTGGGCCATGCAGAGCTCTGATGTGAGAAAGGGATGGTTCTCCCTCCCTGGTAAGTCAAACTTGCATTGATTTAGTTTCAAAACCGGAGAGTCTTCAGCCTCTCCCAATACCCTGGTGTAACACTGGCAAAGCTTAGTCTTCCTGCATAGCATGATTGCTTTGCTCTCTCTTCCTAAATGTCTTACGTGGGGATCCCGAAATCAGAGGAGAGTGCAGCACTGCACTTGGGGAAGGAGCCAGCCTAGAGAAGTTAGTGGGAAGAGAGAGCAGCTACACCTAACTAGCCTCACCAGTAATTCCATCCAGGCTAACTCCTTCATCTGATCCAGGTGACATTTCTCATGGTTTATTTGCATAGAAATGCAGCTTCAGGTTTAGGGTTGTGCAACTATCCCCAAACTGAGGTCAGACTTGGTAACAGCAAGAAAAAAAATCTGGAAAGGAAAAGTTTCTCATCGGACATTTCTGAAGTCAAAACTTTCTATTTCATTTCAAAACCATATTCTATGAAAAAAAAGTACTTCAATTTGGCTACAAAACAAGGCAATTGTTCATACAGCTCTGGCAGTGCCCTTTAAGGACAAGTGGCAATAGTCTCATCTTGTCCATGCCAAAGAGTGAAAATTAGCAGTTATATACACAGTCATTTGAAACAAATATAGACATACAGATACCTGCATTAACTAGTGCTTCCAGAGACGAATGAATCAGTATCGGCTACCACGGAGCCATGTCCTAGGGCACAGATAATATTTTATCCTAACTGAATCTAAATGTATGTTAGCACTTAAATACTTCAGTAAAGAGGGATATAAAGGAATTTTGAGGTCAGATGAAAATTATTTCTTAGCTAAGTGCAAGAAAAGGATTTCATTCAAGTGTCCTGTGGCAAGTTCAAGCATTTACTCTTTGGCACATGCTTCACATAATTCCAGACAACTTCTGCTCCTTCCGTTTACTTAACTATAATGTGGTTCTTCCAAACAAAGTAGTCCTCCCAGCTTTTGCGTTTAGGTATATTTGTGTAGCTCTTTCTATCTTTGGCATAGTAGCTGGCAGTTAATTCAGGAAAGAATCCTGTGGATGCTAGCTGATAGAAAAAAAGTGTTGCTAAACTATATTGCACAGTTTAAACTTTATGTTTAACTAAGTCTAATAATGAGAATGCATTTAATAGAACTCAAAGTCTAGGTATACTTTCAGTATCTCATACGTTTGAATTGAGCCAAATCTCTCACGGTACATCTCAACAAGGCTTCAAATGGCTTGCAATTCTGCTGGCATACCTTCATTCAGTTCTCTGATCTCTGTTATTAAACAGAAAATGAAATTTCTTAGTGAAAGAATAAACATGCAAAATGAAGATTCCCTCTCTAGCAACACAACCAAATTCACCATGAAAAACTTGCAATGAAAACCAGAGATGCCTCGTCTACACAAGTCAAAGAGCCTTGACATTTATGACCAAAGGTACACAGATGACTTTTAGGACCTACTATAGTCCATTATTAAATCAAGAACAATGGTGAACGTGTGGAGCTCAAAATCAGCCCAAATATTTTTTTTCTTGCTATACTGAGCATTTTTTCACATTGAACTAATCAAACAATTTCCAAATTTGTATTTGGAACTATATACTTAATCTTTAAGAAATTGCTTTCAGAAGTACAATCTAAATCCTGAACAATCCACAGAGCCCTAAAATATTAAGGATTTAAATGTTGGTTATAGTCCATATTAACATCTTAGACCCCTGCTGCTACATCTAACTCCCTTGAACACAGTAGAAGAAATGTCAACCTACAATTCTACCATATCAACATCTACAGCTTTTTGTAAAATAGTCCAGACGTGAAGAGAAAATTGTTATGGCTAGGACTAAGTGGAGTTACCTATCTTTATCATCTCCCTCACTACATGACACAGAATGCCAGATTATTTGAAAAGTTCAAAATACCTAATTCCATACTATCAGTCATAAGAAACATCACACAGTTTTGTCACCTTCCTCTCAAGAAAAAAAAAAGGATTAAATTCAAGAATTCTCTGCATCTACGCAGTACACTACAAATGCAGAGCATGCACAGGATCCAAACCATTTGTTTATTTAATAGTGTCCACAATTTGCAGTTTTATGCTGGCATAAATTTCACAGACATAGAAAACATATTACCAACTGTGTAGAAGATGATTTTCTGAGTGTCCTTAAAGTTAGAAAGAAGGATCATCTAAACTCACACCTCCCATCTCAGGAAACATTACAAATGAACATTCATCCCTAATCCCAAAATAACAAAATCAGACTGTCATATTAAGAAAATATGGTGGTGTTTTAAATTATCATTCTTCTCTTGAGGTAAATAATTTTCCTTCAATTACTATCACCAGCTTTAGAACCAAATGTCATTTTGCAAACAATTATCACCAGTTAATGTCTTTACACTAATATGCATCAGCCAAGGGAAAAATGAAAAAAAAAAAGACCTTCAACCTTATCTTTTAAATAAAAACTGGGTTAAGATATGTGGTATCTAAATACTTTTGTACATTAGTAATGAACCTTATTTTTGCTTACGGACATTATAATTTTTTTCAGTATTCAGAAATGAATCTCTTATTACTTTTCCATAGTTCTGTTGCAGCAATTGCTCTTCATTCTCATTCTTAAAAATCTAGTGTCATTATTTCTCAAATTATTATCCTTCCACCCATGTCCCTCAATTTGTTCTGTTTTTAAGGTAACTAACGGAGCAAATAATTTATTAAGGATAAAAATAATTTTGCAAAGATTTGCAGAAGCTGACAGCCTAAGAATTTTGCCACATAGAGCCCAAGCAGGGAGTGAAGGATTAGACCCCATCTAATCCACTGGTTTTATCAAATCACTGTATTTAATACACTGAACTAAAACCTTTGGAGAGTTTTATTTTTAGCAGCTTGCCATACTGAGCATTCATTTGGCTTTATTCTAAGAATTACAATGTAGGAATCAAAGA